>NC_060961.1:4555000-4892500 GCF_910589235.1 Vespa crabro
GAGAGAGAGAGAGAGAGAGAGAGAGAAAGGAAAGAGTTGAAAAGGGATAGCAAGAGTTGAAAATTGAAATCGATGCTGTGACTTTATGAACAACGATAACGTGTTATGTTTCACGATGTTGAATTTCCGAAGAAACATGACATAAGAAAACATTATTCGTCAAAATATTATCATTGAATAAATACTATGGTAATTTTATCGAATAACTCGTTCGTAGATATAATTTTTTTGTATTTTCATATAAAGTGATATATATATATATATATATATATATATATATATTTATACATTTTGTAAAAAATATTATTTATTTGTATAAATACTTGTACTGTCTAACTTGTCTTGTATGTTAAACGTAATGATTTTCTTTTCAGGAGGAATGCGCTTCCATGCTGGAGGATTTGAGCCAGAAGATCAATAATAAGCATCATGAAGTTCACACGCATCCTTTACTCTCGATATTCAAGATGGCCGAGGTCGCGGTTAAACTACCCTATAGCAACGATGGTAGAAGCATGTCAAGGTCATCGAGTTCTATCCTCCTACTCGTGCTCCTCGCGTGCAGCGTTCTCGCGTCCACTTCGACGTGTCTCGCCGACGATTCGTGACACGTATAATGTTACCTATTCTAGAAGAGAAGGGGAAAAAGAGCCTCGAGTGTTTAAAATATCAACGACGATTTAGGGACATGAAAAAGTGTCAGAAAGAGTTTAATGAAAAAAGGAAAGAATGAAACATGATGTATGTAGGTATATATGTGTGTGGGTGTGGGTGTGTGTGTGTGTGTGTGTGTGTGTGTGGTGTGAGTATGTGTATATGTATGTATGTATGTATGTACGTATGTATGTATGTGCATGTGTGCGTTTACGCGTACGTTTTCGTACGTATATGTATGTATGTTTGTATCTGCCTGCATGTGATGCATAGATAATTGCATAAAGAAGTTTAATTCATCTTTTTCGAGAAAGATATAAAATGGCTATCTGTCTGACTATCCAAACTTGTTCCTACAATCGAGAATCGAACGACACTATAAAAAACTAAGCCAACTAACTTACCGTGTAATAGATCACGGATAAACATACGCCATATATATGGTAATATTACAACAAGATCGTAATAAGAAAAATCTCTGTACGTGATATGTAAAGAATATGACAGAAGAGGGAAAGATTTATTTTCTTATATGTTTCTTCTCGAGTCTATTTTCATTCACGTTGTATTTTGAGAATATTGATTGAAGAGAAAATAGAATAGCAAAACCGAATTATAGTCGCGTTGTCATAAAATCGAACGTATAGAAACAGCTGCAGTTACCTGCTCGATCTCGATGCAAAACGTGCTTTTTCTGATATTCCATTTTCAATAAGAAATAGATCACGTATGAAAAAAGTGAGCATAAATTCAAATACATAGTTCGCTGCTGGACCGGCGATAATATTACAATCTCTTCCAAACGATCTTGGCTAATGTAAAATCCTGTCGCGATAATTATATTGACCCAAAATAAACTACGACACGATACCAGCAGAGTTCAAGTTCTACTCTAAAGAAAATTATGAAAAATCTCCTAAGTCATGGACGATCCTATAATCATTGGAGATAAAATCAAGTACGATACTCGATTGCCTGGAATGACTTCGTTTGTATAAATCGAATGAATTAGAGAAAGAATGAGAGAGAGAGAGAGAGAGAGAGAGAGAGAGAAAGAGAGAAAGAGAAATAGAAAGAAAGAAAGAAACAGAGAGTCTGTAAATGACTAGCATTAATTAATATGTATAATGAATTAATCAACAAGCTCCTCCCATACTGGACCATTAGGTGTGTTTGTTAAAGTTGAAACTTGAAGCGCAAATAACGCGTTTTCAGGTTAATCATATGAGGCTCCGAATATTGTAGATCGAATTATAGATTGTTAATATAGATATAAAATAAAGGTGTAAAAAATAGAAGTAGATACGCTACGTAAAAAAAAAAAAAAAACAAAGAGAAGTTATCGGGATTATACGAGTGGTATTTTTAAAGCCACCTTAGATATCGTGTAATCATTATAATCAAGAAGGTGGCTCAAATTTTCCTAAGCTGTTATATCCAATGTATGACATTAACAAGTAATGCGGGAATTTGCGATCTCGAACGATAGATAAAACGGAAAGATCGATGAAGTAACGACGTAAGAAGCAAACATACGAAAAAAAATAATTATTCACTTACATATATACAAACAAAGTATACATATATATATATATATATAAGAAATAATAATAATAATAATATATATATATTATTATTATTATTATAAACCCATATTAAATTTAAGTATGCAAATTTATTGTAGCTAAGGAATGAAAGCATCGACGAAAGCATGGCGCAGATGTCCACGCTGACAAACATCGATATAATAACGTTTGTACATTGAAACTTTGCGCTGTAGTGAAAAGTTAAGTTTATTATAAAGAAATTCGTCAATTTAGAAACTTGACTAATTATATGTACAATCGTATTGGCATATATGTGATGCGACGGATATGAATGTATGCGATAGAAAAATTATTATTCGACTCACGATCATCCCAACTACATACGAAATAATCCTATGCACAAACGACTTTTTATTATCCTACTATTTTGTTATTTTATTTTTTCGATTTTTGGCTATCATCGCATTACACATTCACGTTAAGTGAATTCCTTCATTATTCATAGATAATCAATGTAGTGGTAATTCGTAAAAAACATTTAACCGAATTGTCTCGATGCATTCGCTATTAATTTATACGGGGAAAAGCGTTAAAGACGTATTCTTCTGTTTTATAAAGGTATATAGGTTGTAATTGTAATCGAGTACAATGCACGGCACAATATTGCAATCTACTCGACAGGCACAATGTGTTAATTTTGACGAGAAGAGAGTTGGGATGTACGCGAGCGAGATTGAATGTACGTGACGTGGCTATCGGAAAAGCAATAATGTATAAAGTTTATGATCCACTGGCACATTGCTCAAAGAGATAGAATATGTAAATCTCATGTTATATATACATATATACGGTAACACATATACATCCAGGTACAATACGAAGAAGAAATTCGCGTACGTGTTAAATAGATAAAAAATTCGTGGCTGGTGTCCGAACAATCGTCCAAAACGATCCATTTTGGAGTGACCAAACGTGCGTTCGTAAAAAGAAAAAGCATAAATGATCAAAGTCGATGAAAAACAAAAAACTCGTTCGTGTTGTAATCAACCGCTGAATTGTTGTTGAACATATTTTTGCGGTAGTTTAAGAAGGCATAGATACGCTTGAATCTATCAAGGAAAAAAAAAACAAAACAAAAAAAAAAAGAAAGGAAAACAAGTATCTAAAGTTTCGTTATCTTTGATCATTATATTCGAATAAAATCTTTTGGGGTTTTGCTTGGTTCAAGCAAAGCGTAACATCGAAAGATTCTAATAGATTGTGTCCATTGAAATGAATCATTTTCATTCTCTCCATCGTACAACATTTCTTTGAACAATTGCTCTCTCGTTGTATAGTGGAATTGTATAAATAGTTTTATCTTATATATTTATTCGTACAAAATAAGGTAATCGCACTATACGATAGTATACTTAATAATGCTATTTGTTAATTGAAAAAATGAGAGTGTCTCTAATAATTATATTAGAAGAGTTATTTTCACGAAGCAAAAAATGGAACGTTCTTCCATTCATTTATCGATTTTAAAAGAAATTTTTCTTCTTTTTTATTCTTGATAATATCACACGCTAGGTTACAAAAAATTCTTGATGATCTTCGGCCTAATTACACACTTAACATTCAATAGTTTTATTTCTACAAAGTGAATTAAAAGTTCTTATGTGATCCGATAGTTGTTTCATAGGTGATCTTAAAAATCAATTACTCTTTTGCGAGACAATCACGAAAAAAAAAGTAATTGATTTTTAAAATCATTTATGAACTTTTGATTCATTAAAAAATTTTTAATCCGCCCTGTATTTTAAATATACGAAAGTAATACGAAGTAATAAAATTCTTGAGTTAATATTTGAAAAGAAATTCGAATATATTCGAGCTTCGTGAAAATGGCAGAAAAATTGAAATATTTCTCTATAATAATTGACAAAAAAAAAAAAAAAGAAGATTATTTATACGTAATTTTACAAAAGCACACAGCTAAGCGATCGTTGAACGTGCAACATTATATATTTGATCATAAGTTGTCTCTTCCATATTATTTACTCGAAAAACAAAATGAGAAAAAGCCAAAAATTGCAAGAGCAACAAAAAACAAAAATAAAAGAAAAGAAAATTAAAGAAAGAAAAAGAGAGAAAGGAAGACACAGAGCAGTGATTACGATGAAGAGACCGATACCATAATAAACTACGGTGGTTCCAATTGAACATATCAAGGCCTCTTAGAAAAGGCTAGCCAATGCGCGATTTTACTCTGGTTTCAAACAGATTCAGTTTTTTCGAAGCTTTTTTCAAACGAAGAGGACACGATTGATAGAAAAAAAAAAAAAAAAAATAAATAAAATATAAAAAAGAATGATTCGTTTGCTGGATATTGCTAATACGTACGAACCATTTCGAGAATAATCGCATTTGAATGTTTGGCCTAATTTTAACGCATTAAAAAATCAAAAGCGAAGAATAAGATTAAAAAGGAAAAAAGAGAACATATGAATGATAATAATTCGTTTAATATTACATATCCAAAAGAAAAAAAAGAAAACAAAAGGTTCATACTGCAACAATAAACGTTTCGAGACGTGTTATTATCGAAGCTCCTGTCAAACGAATCATTTTATCGTACTATGGTAACATTTGTGGCAAGGGTCAGATATCAATTTTCCACGAGATGCAAGCGCTAACGTGTCTTTAGAATATTCTAACGTTCTAGATAATAAAATTCATCCATTTACAAATTCCTGCCTTACCGATGAAACGAAACGTCATGGAAAAGGTAATGATTATCATACGTCTATAAAGTAGAATCTTTTTATTTCGATTGTCTCATCAACCGGAACATTTGAATATCGTTTATTTATTTTTCATTTGAAAATCCACCAAACTATAGAAATGGGAACATCTTCATGAAGAATTCTCATGAAATAAAACATTTAATATGTCTATGATCGAAACGACGATAATCTCATAAATGATGCTCCGTCGATCAAACAGAACAAAAGGTGAAAGCTCGTTCTCGTGAAACATACAGAATACTAACACACATGCAGAAATGCATACATTTTATGTGCATATATACATACGCATATTATATCACAAGTATAAAATACGCGAACCATATGAATATACATATATACAATACTATATATTATATATATATATATATATATATATATATATATATATATATAAACATATATGTACATATTTTTTATTACTTGAAAGACACTCTGACCCCGGCCACGCGTGCAATGTGTAATATAAACTATAAGACTATCTTATATGTAAACATATTCGTAAGTAGCGCACTGCTATAAGCATGCTTAAATCTTCCTAAACGACTCTGGTACTCATTATAACGTGTGTTCGCTATCGCTCCTAATCTCGCATAGGCGAGCGATTATTTGAGTATTTGGGCAAAGTCGGCGACCGATTTATATAGGAATAAAAAAACAAAACAAAAAAGATACATGCGAAACTATGTTTTTCGTCATATAAAAATAAAGAGAAAGAGACTAGATTCTATATTATGAAATATCGATCGAATTTTATCTCGGCTATCGTGATTAGTGTATCCTAACTGTTATTAATAAACGGTTGTTTAGATTAATGTGATTATAATTGCGGTTCTCTCTCTCTCTCTCTCTCTCTCTCTTTCTCTTTCTCTCTCTCTCTCTCTCTCTCTCTCTCTCTCTCTCTCTCTCTCTCTCTCTCTCTCTCTCTCTCTCTCTCTCTCTGTCTGTATACAAATTTTTAGAAATCTGTTTTATGAAGATTTATCAAAAAAATATTCTGATTGGATCTAATGATCTTCGTGAAAAATTTGCTTCCCAATAAATTTCCTTTCTTATTTCGTCGCAATAAATCGATGAAAAGGATTTATAAACAAAGTTTTATCTAATACGAAAAGATCTTCAGAGAGAATAGAAAATGCGATAATCCGTCTTTGCCTAAGAATCTCTTTGTTTTTGAAATCACCCGTAGATTAAAACCCATAATGTAACGTTGACTGTATATACATATTATACACAATATATAATACACATACACAATAGGTATACGTACCTAATCAACTAAATATATGAAACGTTCGAGTACCTACCGTCGATGTATGTACATATATACGTCGATCGGAAGAAGGTGATTGTAACAAGAAAAAAAAGCAAAAGAAAAAAAAAATGAAGAGAAAAGAAAAAATGTTGGAACGCTTCCAGTGTCATAAAGAAAAAAAAAAAAAAAATAATAAAAAAAATAATAATAATAAAAAGAAAACCATGAAAAATACGTCAAAGTGCACTCGAAAAATCTGCTTAGAAATGAAAAAAAAAAAAAAAGGAAAAATATATATATACCAAAAATAAAAAAAAATAAAAAAATAAATAAAAAAAAAAAAACAAGAGAATGGACGAACGAATAGGCGAAAGCTAGTTATATCATTATGTGAATGTGAACATGTACGATATATTATTTAAAGAACGCGTGAGTGTGCGAGAAAATGCGTGAGAAAGAAAGATTGAGAAAGGAGCGAATACTTGTTAAAAATTATTATACAGATGACTACGAGTTGCCGAGGCGTTGATAAATAAACGATTGGGCTCTTTCGGGCCTATGAAATTATAATACATGATTTTTGATCCTTCAAACATGATCCTTAAATTACTTTTGTCATTTATATAACAAATGTACGATGACAAAATAATGTATATTATAATTTTAATGTTTATTAGAATCTCACTCACATGAAAGCATATTATTCATTTGAAAAGATCAGATCATATCTTTTTATTTTAAGGGTGTTCACCACCTTTCGCTCATAGCATATGCGACTTCAGCGACAGTTATGGACAAAATGTGAACTACAAGCCCAACAGGGAAATACTTACCCTTGTATTGATGTATAAGTTTGTGTTGGTTCACACATAACCCAATAAACAAGTTAATGTATTATAGAAATTTTTGTGTTTAGTAAATATAATAGTACATTTGACAAAAGTAGAAGAAAAACTCATATATCACATTATAGTTCTTTCATTTATTCTTATCAATTGAAAAGTATTTATTAATTGTACAAATTTTCTATTTTTTATTTCTAATTAAACTTATACAAATAGCTATAAGAGCGTGTTTAAACAGACATTAACTCGATATTACTTACGATGGAATATATAAGATATAAAATATAATATATACAATATAATAGCAACAAAATTAGAATAGAAAATATAGTATTTAATCTGAAAGGCATAAATAAAAATAAATAAGAATAAATGAAAATTAATAAGAATAACTGAGAATAAATAATGATAATAAAGAAATTAGAATTTTTCAATATATTCCTTTGAGAAATTATCTTAGAAAACTATTATATGTAATCTGTTCGTCTATTCAAGTAAGATTAATAATGTAAAATATAAAAACTTTAATTTATTAGAATTAGAAAGAAAATACATCGGAAACTCACTCAAATATCCAGCCATTGGCTCGATAGTATTTTCGCTATATATTTAGATTTAGATTTCTATAGATCGCAAGTAACACCGATCTATATCTCACCACATAGAGGTTGCTGCTTTTGGAGATCTACGGGATAATGTTAATTTTATTTTCTGATTTTACTTTCATGCTTTATTAATCTATCGACGTAATTCTCGATCTATATATATTCTTTTTCTCATTCTCTCTGTCTTTCTTTCTCTCTCTCTCTCTCTCTCTCTCTCTCTCTCTCTCTCTCTCTCTCTCTCTCTCTCTCTCTCTCTCTCTCTCTCTATACACTCGATCTACATGTATTCTATATATATTCTCGATCAATAGGAATAATATTTTCTATACAAAGATCTCGGTGTTTTCCTTTTTAAATTAGGATTGTATTAGAATTGTACTGCGATTCTAAATTTCATTTTGCACTTTAGTGCGAAGCAAAGAAGAAGCTATAGGCTAAAGAGGCTCCCAGAAATTGTGACTCAAGAGGGCAATTATTAGGCTATTAAATTATTTTCAATAGAACTCTTTGAGGATAACTCTTATTTTAATTTTAACATGTTATCACTCAAAGTGCTCTTATGATGATCGATGTAGAGTTGTAGATTTGAAAAACTAAGACGATGTAATATTCCGTCTCTGATACCACATTACCGTGTGTAAGAGAACAGGATTATTTAATATTTTATGTATTTTTATTATTAAAATTGAGTCGTAAATTTTTCAGTATTTTTTCTTTTTAATTAAATTCATAATTTTATTCTTATAAAATCGTATAAGAAACGTATAAGATGTGGCAATTGTGGGGGACCATTGAAAGTGCATTGAACGAAGGTGCACACAAAGGTGAAACGAGCACATATGAAAGTGTGCCAAGATTCCACTTTGCTTCCCATACGCATTGTTATTATTAAAGTCGAGTTATTTTGCATTTTTATTATTAAAGTCGACTCTTATACATTTTTCATTTTTTCCTTTTCTTTAAAATTAAATTAAATTCATACTTTTATTTTTCGTAAGTAGTATATTGCTTATTTCAATAAAAGTGAATTCTAATAATATCGTAGTAACGAAACATATGATATGGCAATTGCGGGAAACAATGCAGCTGCACTGAGGTGCATATGGAGGTGAAATAAGTACACTTTAATATATGCCGTATTTTTTATTGTCACAGCGTCAAAGGGAAAGAATTAAAAATTAAGAATTTTTCTTTCTTAATCCAATATAAGTTAGAGAATATATCCAATTACGGATATTTAAAATTTACATTTAAAAGAACATAAATTTATTCGTGATATATGAGTGTTACGGGAACGATAATGTAACGTATATAAGAAATAAATGACGCGATAGTATCGACCGATTGAGTACATGTTTTACATTATTACTATTTTAAATTTTATTAAATTTTATAAATACTGTTTTAAATTTTTATATAAATTTTTATGTTCCCTCGGGAACACGGATTTTAAAGTAGAGTCATCGTTATTGTAACACTCGCGTGAATATTCTCTTCGTGAATGGACTTCATTTTATTGTTATATAATAATTTCATAATTTCACTGAGAAAAATCGGGAACATGAATTTTAAAGTAGAATCAACGTTAACCCGTGGGTCTCCAGATGCAGCAACCTCCACGTGGTGAGACCTGGGTCGGTAATACTTGTAATATATCGAAATCTAAATCTAAATATATAATGCAAGTACTATCGGGCGAATGGCTGCTTATTTCAGTGCTTTTCCAAAATCTTTTCTCATTAATTCTAATTAAATATCAAAGTAATTACGTTTTATATCATTAATAATACTTCAATGTACAATTAGATTATCTATAGTAAAATTCTAAAATAATTTTTTAAAGAAACACATTGAAAACTTTTAATTTCTTTATTATTTTTTATTTATTTTTACTTGTTCTTATTTATTCTTATTAAACTATATCATCTATTGTATTTATGTTTGCCATCATATTTTCACATTTTACTATTCAATTAGATACTTGCCATTCCGCTAAAAGTTACTTATAAGATTCTTACATTTCTAATGTATGAAATATAAAGGATACTATACATTTTTTATGAATAATTGAAAACGTATTTCCTTAATTTTATCATATAATCAAGAAGTTCATTAAAATGCCTCATTGAGTTTACGTAGCTTCTTCGTATAAGTATCGTTTAAAGCCTTTCCTTGAGTTTGAAATCGATCAGGAAATCTGAACATCAGTTTATATATACACACAAGCAAGAGCCATCGTCTACTTCATAGAAACAAAGCGTATACCATACAAGCATTTATATGAAAATTAGTCATGGCAGTATAAGCTTCTGCCGTAAAGCTCAAGGGGCGCCACTATACGAACTTTCTTTTAGACGAAAAATGTCGAAAATATTATTTACGCCAACTATGAATTCAGACGTAATTCTTAACCAATTTTTATAACAATTATCTCATTTTAAAGATGAAAATTAAAGCGAGGATATGGGTTTTTCGTATTTTTGAAAAAGTTTTATTCTTATGCATAAATTATTCTCGAAAAAAGATCATTTTTTAAAATAAAATAAAACCCTTTGAGACTTTGTTCATTAAAATCAAGAATTACACCTTTACATCATTATGTGTAGTTATAAAATATCAAAGAGATTATGAACAAACGTAAATAAAGAATAAAATATATTTTATGTACGTTTTTTATTATTTACTAATATAATTATTTACTAATGTAAAATATTAGTAATTAATTTAGTAAGAATTAGTAAAAACAAATATATGGTCATTATCTTATTAGACATTATTGCATAGATAATCATCAAAAAATTATAAAGAGAATAATAATAATTAAAAATCATCTATAAAATACAATATTTTATTAAAATAATGATTTAAAGATTGACTATTATAAAAGATTATAAATATTAAATTCGTTATAATATTACATATTTATAATAAATGATAATTATGTCAGGATTGTATCAAACTGTACAATATTATCATATTGATAATGAAAATAAAAATAAATTTTTTATTAAAAAAAAAAATAGTAGAATAATTTGTTGTAGACAAATAAAAAACAAATTATTCGCTTGATAAAAAATTTCGCATCATTTGCATCATTACAAGTGCATTATTTCGTAAATATTTTCTTGAAAATTAATCTTTGTATTAGACAAAACTCAACTATATATTAATTATAATCAATAGATATTTATTTTTAATTCTTTTTTTTTCGAAAATACGTTCCATTGACAGTCTTCTTATTTATAATGCATTGCTATATATATATATATATATATATATATATATATATAATTATTACCTATACTATTTTATATTAAACATGTCATTTCGTTATCCACAATATATACGCTTAATATTTGAAATGAACAATGTTTAATTATTGCTATGTTATATTAAGTAGAGTTGCACGAACAGAGCGCATTTGAATAAAACCAACCCAGATTTTTATACTCTAGTCCATATGCAATTAGAGAGGAATGATCTTCCTACTTGTGTACGGTACAAGACGACTGGTTGACTAACTGACTGGTTGGCCTACATGCGATCGCGTATAAAAAGCAAGAGCGCCTCTGTGATCCCCTTTTTTTAAGATTGTCTCACTAATTATTTAGGATCAACCGTAAAAGAAGTCTACGGATAAACAGGGGGGGTATGTACGCGCACGTGCACACGAACTCCTACCTTTGACTTTTTTTTTACGACTACTTTTATCTCTACATTTCTATCTCTATCTACTATACGTGCATCAGCACACACACACATACACAAAATATCTACATATTATGTGTGTGTTTGTATAAACATATATATGTATATATGCAGATAAAAGAAACAATAAGATCTATAACTTTCTCTCTCTCTCTCTCTCTCACTCTCTCTCACTTCCTCTGTTTTCTCTGTCTTTCTCTCTTTCGCGCACGATCGTGTTTGACACGACCTCACGACCACACCAGCTTAACCCCACTTACCCCCCGGCTGCACGAGCTGGGGAGGATTTAAAAGCGTATTTCAGCCTTCGAACTTAGCCTGCACCATTCCGTTTAAGTATGTGAACTGTCAAAACACCTCGCGCGAAATAATTGGATTGTCGATGGATCTCAGTTGGGCTCTTAAACAGATATTATATCAAATCTTTCTTTTTTATTTTCTTTTCCTCTTCTTTTTTTTTCTTCTCTCGTTTTTTTTTTTTTTTTGTTTTGATAGATAACTTTATCAATGGGCTGAAAATTCGTCGTACATCACTAGCCATCGATTGCGTTGAAACAAAATGTACGTAAAAATTTTTTATAAAGATTCCATGGTGTTAAAAAAGAAAAAAGAAAAAAAAAAACAAAAATAATACAAATCACGTTGAGAATAGAGATTCGATAAATTTTTTGCAAGGAAAAGATCGAAAGTCATCTTTGATTAAATTTTTATAGAAAGGAAAAATATTCCTTATATAATGCACAATTAAGTCGCATACTTGGTGCGATGGCTCTCGACAAATAACCTCATTTTCCATCCACAACTCCAACGACCATTCAACTTGCGTCTTTATCCGATGGTGGATCGATCAAATACTTGTTCTTCTATATTATTTTTAACTTCATACATTATATTTTTCGAATATATTATTATCGAAAGGACTTCCATCGATTTTATGACAAATATTTATCGAATTCTTCTATTCACTCGTATATATTTAAAAAAAAAAAAAAAAAAAAAAAAAAAAAAAGAAAAAATAAAAAAAAAATACAAACTCTCTCTTGCTTTCTCTACTTTCTTCGATTAATATCTCTAACCAGTCTAAATTTTTTCACGTAGTCCGTATATATTTTCCTCTGTTGGCCGTGAGCCTATGTTTTAAAACAAGAATGAAAAGAAAATCGCAGAAGAAGGGAATGAGAAAAAAAGAGAATTCACTTTGCGCTTAACAATCGAGAAGGCCGATAAATCGACAATCTCACAAAGCAGAAACACTTTAATCCGGAATGGACAACATCGATAACATACATTTTATCTAATGAAGTAATCATGTTGATCGATGATGAACGTTTTTTCTCGTGAAGAAAAAAAAGAAAAAAAAGAGAAAAAGACAAAGGCTTTAAAAAATCCATGGACGAATGTACAAGATTGATACATCAAAACACATCGTTCAAATTTTAATTTCAGAAATTTCATTTTGCATTGTTAAGAGAAATCTCATCGTAAGATAAAATTTAAACAAAGTAAATGATAATATATAACAAATAAATATATAAATTATTCGTATAACTATATCAATTCTCATTCATAAATAGCGTATAACATAACGATATAAGAGAACAAGACGGATATTTAAAATAAAAAATGAGGACAATAAAGGAAAAAACAAAAAAAAAAAAAAGAAAAAGAGAAAGAGAAAGAGAGAGAGAGAGAGAGAGAGAGAGAGAGACGATCTCGTTCGTTTTCTCGTGGAGAGTGAATCTCATTAGTTCAAAGGGAAGTGTGATTGTGTCAAACAAACACATACACGTAATATAACCTAAGAACCTACGCTCGCGCACAAGTCCACGATATATATATATATATATATATATGTAGTTAATGTTCATCGACGAGAGAAGGGAAAGGTGTGTAAGTTCGACATACTATTACCAGGCTATCGGCACGCGGCCATTTCCCGTGTTCTCCGTAGCAGCCTCTTTCGCGACGAGGACACACAGAAAGGCACAACAACGTGGACAACGAGAGAAGCTTCGCGCAAAAAGGCCGTACACTTGAATATACACACAGATACAAAAGCAACCTTTAGAACACACACGTTACACACGGTAACGGCCGTGTCTCTATCTATCTATCTCTCTCTAGCACCGATGAAAGAGAAGAGTAGGGCTTAATCAGTTAGTCGATAGGCAAATTGGCTTAGAGACACCGACCGACCGGGTGGTTTACAGAAGCAGCAAACCCCGTGCAGTGGCCAGTGGTTGAGTGGCGAACCAACCGTCTCTCTTTCTCTCTCTCTCTCTTTCTCTCTCTTTTTCTTTCTTTCTATTTCTCTTTATCTTACTCGCCCACCCTCCCTCTCTCTCTCTCTCTCCCTCCCTCTCTCTCTCTCTCTCTCTCTCTCTCTCTCTCTCTCTCACTCTCTCTATCTCTCTACCTCTGTTATTCGATTCTTCGTAAAACGATCGACAGCTTTTACGGCGACGACGAGAGAACGACAGTTGCGCGTCCTCCATCGTCGTTCCAGGGGTTTCCTCGAGGAATCGTGCTCGAAAAGAGAGAAAGAGAGAAAAAAAAGGGTCTATAGTGGATAGATTCGTAAACGACGTAAACTCGCTAAAAAAAAAGAGAAAGAGAGAGAGAGAGAGAGAGAGAGAGAGAGAGAGAGAGAGACGAGGAATAGAGAAAACTTGAGTGTCCGTAGCCACCGACGCGTGCGATGACGGAAAAATACTATTATTGTTACTACCAAAGAAAAAGAGATAATTCAGTGATTTGTGTCTAAAGTTCGTCAAACTTGTATTTAAAGATCGATGATACGTCGCGACAAGCTGGATCGACTTCGGATCGATGATCTCTCGATCGGTTACTTTCTTGTAGCTTTGATCGTATATGTGAGAAAACAACATTGCAATAGGATCATATCGTCGTGACGACGTCAAGCTAATATACGATAGGATTCGTTAATTCGTCAACGAAGATAGAAAGGTTTGCGATCTGGATTGGCTGTGGGAGCCTCGATTTAAATATAGACGACGACAACAAGGACGCAGTGAATAAGGGCGAGAAAAATCGGCACGATAGAATGTGCAGCTGTTCGGTAAATTCTTTTCCTATCGAAAGATGTAAAATGTAGACGTTTTCGTGAATTTCTTTACGTTCTCTTTTAAACTTATTATAATTTGTTTTTTTTTTTTTTTCTACTTTTTTCCGATATTATTACGAAAAGTTCTCCCGTGAAAATTAGCCCGTTTCGTGTTTTTAGGAATGACGAGACACTCTCTGATGATTCTATGCTGCTATCTTTATACCCTCTTTGACATGGCAGCTTTACATTTTCCGTGAGTAAATTGAGGAAATAGTTAATTGAAGAACTCTCTCGGCAGGGTTATTATTTCTTTTTTTTTTCGCATAATGAGAGAAAAGAGATTTCCCGATTAACGTCACCTGATACACGTGAACCCATGCAATTTAAAAATATTATTAATAATTTGTCTAATGTACTTCAATGCACCTGTCAAAATGCGATTATTCGGGATACGATGGAAAATAAAAAAGACCAAAAAGAGAAAAAAGAAAAAGAAAAAATAACATAATTATGGGAAATCTCTCCTTCCTTTTTTCGAGATTATCCTGAAACGACGCTTATGTTATATCGTTGACATTCTGTGAAAAGGATTATTTGATAATAATTAATTATTCCCTACGAAAAAATATATTCTTCGGTGTTCATCCCTTTTTGCACGAATGACGATAATATAAACCTTACCCCTCCATCACCTGCCACTGTGTCGAGTTTCAGCGAGAAAGTATGCGAACCGGTTCTTTCCACGGAGGTCGAAGGGTGGCATATTAAAGTCGATAGCCTATCGTCTAGTACAATTCGACTTTCGGCGAGAAAGCGCGGGTACCGGTTTTTTCCGAAGATCGAAAGGTAACGCATCCCAAAATGATCGATATCATCCAAAGTACGATCTCTTTTTTCATTTACAACTTGTTCAAAATTTTTACGTCTCTTTTCGACGAATTCCTGACACGAAATCAACTAAGAAGTAATTAAGGAAAATAAAAGATTATATGGAAGGGATAAAGAAGCTGGTGATAGAAAAGGCAAGAAATTCTTTTTAAAAATCTTTTTATGGATTATCGATTTGATTAAGTTTCATGGAGGAATAAAACATCGGGTTTGACATTAGTCCGTTTTAATAGACCCAAATAAACGAATCTACTTAATCATATTATATGATTCGATTGAATTTAGGATGTACGTTAAAAAATTGCACTAATCATATAAAACACGATGCAAACATCTATCTTCCACTTTCATCTGAGGAGAAACGGAAGTGTTAAGAACGATAAAATAATCAGATTCTTTCGATCATAATTTTACCTAATCAAAGAAAAAAGAAAGACCTATTTAAAAAATAAGTATCTTCTTAAAGATAACTTATCCAGACGACCAACCGCATCGACGTGTGAGCACGATTATGATAATGCGATTGGTATAGATATCGCGATATATATATATATATATATATATATATATATATATATGCACATATATAAGACATACATATAAGACAGAGGTCGTAGGTTAGGCATATTAAAATGTCTGCATATAAGGAACACACGTCTATCTATCTCGGGTGAACTTAAAGGTGTGCCAAGCACGAAGACCTATTATGGCTTCTGTAATATTGCTGTTTCATCAGGAATCGCGGCAATATTTTACACTCGCTTATATCTTTTTTATACTTCTTTTCAAAAACCAATTTCGAAAAAAAAAAATTCTTTCTCTTTCCGAGATTCTCTCATGAATGTCCGTCGTTTAGGTGTCTTCTGTTAATACACTTTCACACGAAAATTCATTTCACTGGTTACAATTTATATCTACGTAATGAAAAAGTATGAGAAGAGAAAAAAGTTCGAGTGCATTTTTTCTCCCTTCTCTTTTCTTTTTTTTTTTTTTTTGAATTTCCAGAGAAGCCGACCAAGAGGATTATGGTAGAAAAGAGGTATCTCTGTCGTTAAGAGATATCCTACCGATAAATCCAAAACAATATGACAAGCACAGAGCACCAAAATTCTTGGGACAGCCTACCATCGTTTATTTTCACGTCACGGTTCTCAGCCTCGATTCTATTAACGAAGAATCTATGGTGAGTAGATACAATAGATATAGCATGACTAAATTTAATAGTAAGGAACAAGAAACGTCACATGAATAATTGTCGGCAAGCATCATATTTGATATTGATTATCAATGAACATTTTCATAAACGATCGCATAACTTACCGAAAAAAATTTGTATCGTTCGTATAAAAATGTCGAATTTTATAGCGTCATTTGACTATAAACAAGTATATGATTAATAAATTATTCATATATTTTAACTATAGTATCAACTACAATTCAATTCATTCTATATTATTACTCTATTTCATTTTTTCAACGAAAGTATCATCCGATAAAAATTCATTTACTAAATAATTAATTTTTTCCCTCTCAGGAAAAATGCTCTTACGTTAATATAATCCTACATCCAGGATGTACGATATCTAAAAATAAATATCTGCTCTGTCGTCCGTTCAAATATTATTACGAATTTTCTCATTTATTTTAATTGAATATCGTGCAACACGTAATTTTTGTTTTTTTTTTTTTTTTTCTTTTTTTCACAGACCTACGTCGCTGACATTTTCTTGGCTCAAAGCTGGCGCGATTCTAGATTAAGATTACCAGAGAATATGTCGGAAGAATATAGAATATTGGACGTTGATTGGTTGAACAACATTTGGCGACCGGATTGTTTTTTCAAAAATGCGAAAAAGGTCACTTTTCACGAAATGTCCATACCAAATCACTATCTCTGGCTTTATCACGATAAAACGTTACTTTATATGTCCAAGTAAGTATACTATTTAAAAATATTACTTACCCCGATGAATACTTATCTTCATTTTATAATAATTTACAGATTGACCCTGGTACTATCTTGTGCGATGAAATTCGAATCGTATCCTCATGATACTCAAATCTGTTCAATGATGATAGAAAGCTGTTCGTATGATCATTTTTTATCATTAATTTTAATCCACAGAATTAAATTGTGATATTTATTTATCTATTAAAATATATATTTTTTGCTAATTTGCAGTATCACATACGACCCAAGATTTGGTCTTCATATGGAACATGACTGATCCGTTAGTAGTAAATCCCGAAATTGAACTGCCACAGCTTGATATATCGAACAACTATACGACCGATTGTATGATCGAGTATTCGACCGGAAACTTTACGTGTATTCAAATCGTCTTTAATTTAAGAAGAAGATTAGGGTACCACCTGTTTCATACGTACATACCTTCGGCTCTTATCGTCGTCATGTCCTGGATTGCCTTCTGGATTAAACCCGAAGCAATTCCAGCTCGCGTTACGCTCGGTGTGACGTCACTCCTCACACTAGGTGAGACTACGATTAAGTTAAATACATTATGAATCGTTCTCATTAATATCGGAAATGTTCCTACGACGATGATCTTTCAATATTAATCTCTACAAAATATATTATACACACACACACACACACAAACACACGACATAAAGATAATGTATAAAACATATTTCAATTTTTAATTCATATATTTGATTCATATGAAACATATTTTCTATTTGAATAATGTGCTAAATGCATGCAAGACGTTAAAAAATTTTTAATTATATGAAAAACATTTACATAAGGATCTTCTATGGAAGATTAATTATTGAATGAACAATTTAAAAATAATCTCGTATTTGATAATACCTTTTTTACTAAGATTAAAATACAATCTTTCTTCTTGAATAGTCGAGAACAAAACAAAATATACTTATATTCACAGCAACTCAGAATACACAATCCCAACAATCGCTACCACCTGTCTCTTATGTGAAAGCCATTGATGTGTGGATGTCATCGTGCAGCGTCTTTGTCTTCCTATCTCTCATGGAATTCGCTGTGGTTAATAACTACATGGGTCCTGTTGCAACGAAAGCTATGAAGGGTTACTCCGATGAGGATCTTAGGGAAGCTATCGATGAATTTAAGGTTTCATTTTATTTCCATATTTCATTAGTTATAATATTATGTGTATCTCTTTACAAATTTGCAGAAAATTTTAATATGAAAATTTTACACTAATATTGATTTTACTTTTCACTCATTTTTTTTTTTCTATCATTTCTTCTTATTTTAATAATAGTTTCATTAATTGTCAACTTATGAAAAACATTTCTTTAAACAATCGATATAATTTGCAATCGTTTTTAAACGCATTAAAAAAATATCCATTCGATAATGCTTAACCTAGTCACGATTTAGGAAACTATACAATGTATTCAGGAAATCAAAGTGCATTCTCGATAAAACTGCACATTTCCGCAAGTCATTTTTTACTCGAGTTACGAGGAGTATTTTTCAATGGATTCTTGAAAATTATCCGCAGAATAATAGAGAGCACTTTGCGAAAAAGGAAAAAAAGAAAAAAGGAAAAAGGAGAGTCGAGTGGAAAGTTTTAAGGTTGTTGTCAGCTCTGTCGAAACTCTTATCCCGTTTCATTGTTACGGGGGATTTTATATTGCCAAAGATATGTAGATAGAGATAGAGAGAGTTAGAGAAAGAGAGAGAATCTAAAAGATCGTACAACTCGATATAATTAAGCATTCTCGATATCTAGTGAACGAACGACTGTGAACGTTAATTACATTTTTCCAGAATGTCATGTACCATATTCGTTCGTGTATTCGCAATACGTATCATTAAGTACGTAAAGCATAAATATTTCTGCGTTACATTTACGCGTTCACGAACACATGTGTAAACTCCGACGATTCCCTTCGGAAAAACACAATTATTTACTTCTCCCTCGTGCAAATAGATCATTCGTGTTTCATGTGTAAAAGCTCTCGTTAACGAAACTGGTTGATTCACTTTAAATATCTCTGTGCCTTTTGCCATTCGAGAAACTCGAAGGATAGTTCTTGCTTTCGTATGTATTCGAATGAAGAGAAAAAAAAAAGAGAGAGAGAGAGAAAGTAAAAGAAAAAGAAAAGAAAAAAATTAGTAGCTTATAATAATTACAAGTCAATCTTATCAGTTTGTACCACTTTTATAAAGTACAAAACGTTCCATCAATCCATGATATAAAATGTTAAGACTACGAATCAACGTGACAGACTTTACGAGCTAACTTCTCGAGAAACTTCTTACTCGGAAAATTTTCAAGTCAAAATGTTACTCGGCTAAAACTTTGTCTAGTAATCGAGGAATCGTTTGTTTCCGTCTCGTTTCGTCTGTTTTATGAATAAAAGACATTAGAATCTTTTACATGAAGAGAATCGTAAGTTATTCTTCATCTAATCCATTGTTGAAACATTTTCCTCGAAGTTTTTCTTATACATATATTAGGAGGATCGAAAAGTAATGTCGCTTTCTTAAATTAAATTCAAACGAATAAATTTTTAACAAGTTTTTATTTTTAATCACAATCGATATGCGCAGAAACGACATTACTTTCCGGTTCCCCTAATATATATATTTATAAAAAAAAAAAAAAGGAAAAAAAAAAAATAAATGACAAAGAAACATTGAACGCTCGTTAATAATGTGTATTATAAATCATTTATAAATGAAATTAGGATATATTCATTATTATTAAAATCTTGACATATTCATCAGCGTTTATGTTTTTTAACATTTATTTTTGTCCTAAAATCTATAATATCATGTAATATTTTATAGACTCCAATGAGGCCCGATTCCGAAAGAAGCAGAAGTCCAGTAAGACCACCTACCGTTCAGTATGACACTTGCTGTCAGGGAAGGGCAACAGCAATTTACATCGACAAAATCTCCAGATTCTTCTTTCCCTTCTCGTTTTTCATCTTGAACGTCGTTTATTGGAGCACCTTTCTATAAAATAAGAAGAATCTTCGCCACGTTACCTATCGATCGATCAATTAACAAACAGAGACATTCGAAATCGAAGAAAATATGATTTAGAAGTGCCTTTTATACAGAGTATTGATAAAGAATTGGCTGATATTCTGAAAACTTATAGTTTGGTTTGAAATAATGAAACAAAGTTTATATGAATGTGTGTGTTTTATGATACATCATTTATCACATTAATATTAATTACCTTATCTATAATTATATAATAATCATTTTAAAAGAAATGTTTGATATCCCATGAAAAGAAAAAGAAAAAAAAAAAAAAAAAGAAAAAATACGAACGAATTTATCGAATTTGCTATAGCATAAGAAATCATATATAACATATATTTATAGAAACTCTTCATTATTTTAGCCTAAACAACTTTATTATTATCCTGTATAAAATCAATACTTACAAGTTGTATCAACAAATCAATATTAACTTATGTTAACAATTTAAAAGATCAATTCTTCTACTTATGCAAATAATAACAAATTTAATTCGTTAAGCTTTTTAATCCTTCGCACTCAACGACATTCTAAATCTTGTTATTAAATATGCAATATAATAATAATGATGATTATTATTACTATTATTACTATTATTATTATTATTATTATTATTATTATTATTATTATTATTATTATTATTATTATTATTATTATCATTACACTATGTTAGTGATATTAAACAAAATATATTTATATCAAATAGTTGCTATTGTATTTATTAATATTTATATACCTACTTACGCGTATATTGCTATACAAATACAAATTTTGTATGTGAAAATTACTTTCGATGACCAAACGAAGAAAATGTAGAAAGTGCAAAGGATTAAAAATGAGTATTTAATTAAAAAGAAAAGAAAAAAAATGTAGAAATGCTTTCTCATGGATAAAAAAAATGGCACACTTACTTACTTGATCGAAGATTTAATATTGTGGCAAGCCGCAAATATGATAGAGAATCTTATCGTAGGAATGTACGACCACTTGTGGGTTTTACTACTAGACAATAATGTGGTATCCCTTACGTGGTAAGCCGCATTGCCATTACACCGTCTAGTTTAATCATAAGAGCATCTTAAAATTACAAGCTTCGCGTCAGTGAAGAGAAGATAATTAATTGCATTATTAAATATATATATATATATATATATATATATTGATACTTACGTTGATACTTTCGCGTTTTTTATATCAACGCAAATTAAAAGAAAATATATACACACACATAAAGAAATTAAGCGTTAAATTATCGGTACTGTGTTAATGTTAAATTGTTATATGAAAAACAATGATTTATTCAAAGAAATTAAAGAGTATTCCTTTTGAATCATTAAATATAAGTAATATATGTAATAGTAAATAAAATAGAAATACTTTGTTAATAAATTATCATCAAAGATATAATAACCCATATAACGATGTTTATGAGAAGAACATTTCTACGTTCTCTCTTGTTACGTCGTTAAAATTAAATAAAAAATAAAGAGTCATCAACAAGAGGATTGAATTTTGAAGGAGAAAAAAAGCAGAAAAGAATAGGTCGAAACAACGTGAATAAAGACAGTATTTTATTTTCATATATCTCTTCAGACAGTTCATTATTTCATGAAATGTTCGATAATAAATATATTCTTGAGGCATCGAAGTGGGTTCCACTGGTGTGCAGATCCACGTGCAACCTGTTTTTAAAACTCCGGCGGCAACCAATCGATCCACGATCGGTTGTACGCTATTAATTTTTCTCTTCTTTTTTCGTTTTTTCCTTTTTTTCTTTTCTTTTTTCTTTTTTTTTTTCTTTTTTTCTTTTTTTCTTTTTTTTATTTTCTAGCAACTCACGAAAAATCGCGCCCAAATTCCGTCGCTCGTAATACATTCCTAAATAAACGATATCGACTTGCGATTTTTACGAGAAGGTTAATCCCTTCGTTTAGGAAAAGTTCGTTTCGTTTCATCGATCTTCGTTTGATAATCCTCTTTACTCTCAGCTGTTCTTTACACACGATGATTTCTAAAATAGTCTCGACAAATTTATAACCATGTACTCTGTTTCAATAGAACAAAAGAAAGAAAGAAAAAAAAATGGAATACTAACGAACACGTTTAGTTTACATTTTTAACATTTACATACTAGACTATTTCAAATGTTTTTGTTAAAACTGAAACGAGATGGATGAATATTTAAAGAAATAAAAAAAAAAAAAAAAAAAAAAAAAAACAGAAAAAACAGAAAAAAAAACAAAAAATTCAAAATTATAATGATATATGAACTTATTTAATTTTATCTATTTCATCAATTTAAATAGATATAAAAATCAGTTTATATGATCATTATATTTTTACAATCTATATAAATGAAAATAATTATAGTCTAATAGAAACATAGTATAGACGGAATCATTTAACGTTATTAGGCAATAATCGATAATATTCGAACGAGTTAAACAATTATTGATATTTTAAATAGTTAATGTTTAGGATAGAAGATACGTATAGAAATTTTCCGAAACTATTTTAAATTCCCATCCTATATTTTATCAATAATTCCCATTCAATTTGCACTCAGTTTCTTTCGCGCTTTTTCATTATTTCTCTCTCTCTCTCTCTCTCTCTCTCTCTCTCTCTCTCTCTCTCTCTCTTCCTCCCTCCCTTTTTCTTTCAAACGCAGATACCAACACGCGTGCTTGCACCGTCACTTTTTCATATATTTCTAAGCCATCTAGATAGTATCCCAATCCCATATTATCGCTAAACCTTCTTGCAAGTTTTTTTTTATTTTATTTCTTTAAGTAAAGTAAGGAAAAGGCAATCTTGTACGAAGGAGGAGAAAGTTGGGAGCGATCAGGATAAGTGATTAAATCCTCTAACGACTTTGACACCTTCTCTATCTTCTTTTCTTTTCTTCTTTTCCCTTTTTTCTTTTTTCCTTTTCTTTATCTTTATCGTTAAATACATCTACGCTCTTTTGGCATACATATACACACGCACACACGCATACGCACAAGCACACGCGCACGTAGACGAACGCACAAGCCGACGGGACTCGAAATCAAGAAAGCGAAATACGAGGCTTTTTTAATTTCTATTAAAACGTTTTAGAATTAATTCATTTTCATAGAATTTATGAAAGAATGTTTCGCGCTAATGAGAAAACAATCTAATCGTCTAATTTTCGTCTTTATGAAAATATAACAAATCATCCTTGCACAGGTTATTAAAATAAATAGCCTGATTAATAAATTCGTAATATCATGCGATCGATATTTAATGATAGATTTATTATAAGCTTAAAGAAGAAGAAAAGGTACCCACTTTCTGTCGCCTTTATTTTATAATAACGACGTCCTACACTCGATGGATCATCCTCTCAACGTCAAGGGGCAATTAATTGTAGTGAAACGATTTAATGGATTGTACCTTTTCAAAGAACGATTTCTTTTCAGGTAAGAAATTGTAGTACCCTCGCAACGAATCGGTTGAGCAAAGCCGCTATTAATTTAAATATTCTATACGATCCCTTTGCCTTTCATTTACTCGTTTATCTGTTTAATAAACTTTGTTAATAAAAATTCATTGTTTTTCTAGTTCTTTTTTTTCTTCTTTTGTTTCTCTCAACACAATATTACAATTGTTTATTCATATAATTCACGTCGAACGTTGCGTTTAATTATAAGATTTGATATCATCGTGCAAAGGGTAGAATCGTAAAGGTGAATCATTAAACACAAAGCTTGTGTCTAGTCGAGCAGAATAGTTTGAATTGATCGCTTTTAACGTTATCACAAGTAGCTACGTTTAATTATCCGATGTGCGTGCGATACGATCGTAACATAGTTGTTTGAGCCGTCCTGATCTTCCTTACAGGATATTCACATTTTCGTAATTAACTAGAAACTTTCTAACGATGGGTTAACAAGTACGTATACTCTATCTCGATAGTTAACAAGATCTTCCCTTTGAAATATTCTGTAATATACGATATATTCTATTTTTGTTTTAAATATCTTATAATCAAAGAAAAAAATTGACTAGAATTATTAGCTATTATTGATACGTCTCGTTTGATAATAACATTATTTTATTAAGAAATCAATAAGACAGGGATATTAATTCGATCGGGAAAACCTATCTTTAAGTATTAAGTGTGACGTAACATAAATAAAAAAAAAAAAAAAAGTAAGTCATAAGATTTTGATTGAATAGAAACGATCGATAAAACGTTTAATCAATAACTATACAACGTTCCATAGTACTTTATCGATAAAGTTTTCCTTTATAGTGTCACAATATACCTTCTATCCTAATGACTATATGCTTTTAACGGAGCATCGACTTTTTTTTTGTTTTTTTTTGCTTTTTTGTTTTTTTGTTTTTTTTTTTTGAATACGATCAAAGAATGTAATCTTAAATTTATCGACTCAATAATATTCTTAGAACGACTGACGATTATAAGAAAAAAAAAAAAAAAAAGAAAAAAAAAGAAGAAGAAGAAAAAATAATGTGAAAGAGTTCGAACGTACAATAAATGATAATTTTTTATATACGATTAGAACATTGATGCCTCTCGTCTTTGTCTCTAATACTTCTCTCTCTCTCTCTCTCTCTTTTTATCTTCTTTTTTCCTCTTTATCTTTTTCAATTTTGATTACTCTTGGGAGATGATTTTCTACAATTCCCGAAGAACAAAGAAATGCTAAAGAGTACTTTTATCTACATAAATGAATCTCTCTCGTTTCGTTGAAATTAAATTATCGTCAAGTTATATATATATATATATATATGTGTGTGTGTGTGTGTGTGTGTGTGTGTGTGTGTGTAATAAGATATTTGTAAAAATAGAACATTTAAATATAGACGATCGAGATTTCAAAAGGCAAGGAACGATGACGATAGAACGGAGTCACTATTATATAGGTTCATCGAATCTTTTAGTAAGACTATCAACGAGAAATCGATTTAATCGGTCTCACATCTCCCTTATCGTCTCAAGGGAAGCTAAGTGAAGGACTGTCAGAGGATAAAGAGAGTATGATGATAGATAATACGAAGATCAATTTATTTATCTTTCCTTTTTTCTTTTTTTTTTCTTTTTTTTTTTTTTTTTGAGTAAGGCGCGGAAATTATCGAAGTTGAATAACGCCGTCGATTAAAACGTTTATCCCTTTTTCTTTATATCTAATTGGAATAGTTTCTGTTTTCTTTTTCCTTTTTATTTCGTTTTCTTTTTCTATTTCTTTTTTTTTTTTTTTTTGCTATTTTTCTTTCCTTTTCTTTTTCTTTCATCTTCTCGGCGTAATTACGCTCGATCTCTTTTCTTTTTCTTTCACTCATTCTCTTCTTCTATTATTTTTTCTCGATCATCAATTTAATACGATTAAGAATAGGATTATTATTATTATTGCCAAACATCGATATACGAAATACAATCCTCGAAATCCAATAGAAGAGATAATCATCAAAATCACAATCGATTTATTTTTATATATAAGTCTATGACAGATGTTGGAATATATAATACTAATAATATTTTGTTAATGCGTTTCACACACACATACACACATACACACACACACACACACACACACACACACACATACAGCCAAGAAAGAGTGGAACTTCTTTTGCAAAGAGATAAATGTAAAGTTCGCCCGCTCTCAACGAAAGCTTCCTTTGAACGAAGAAAACCACACGATGGATTCAACAATTCCCGAAATAAGTATAATTTATTTTCTAGATATCGAATAATCGACCGTTCCAACGACGATTCTGCGCTTTCCTACGAACGAATTGTTCCGTTTCACCATTTTAAGCGTATTTGGCATGTCTCTCGAAGCAAATTCAGCCGAATTCAGCCGTGGTATGCCGAGAAAAACTGAGATAATACAGTTAATTGTATCATCTTAACATTTTCTTAATTCAAAAGGGATAATAAAAATACAAAATCTCATGTGATAAATGTTTTACGAGACACGAGTCTTTTCCAAAACGTATGAAATTCATATTTTAAGAAAATTGAGATTACCTATTACAAAACCCATATTCTGGGATTCTGATTAAAACGTTCCAAATGTTTTATAAGATATAACAACATCCAAAAAACGATATTCATTTTTGACCATATACTAAAAACATTGGAATAATAAGTCATTAAAAAGTTGTCGAAGTGTTAAAAATTGAAACGATCGAGAATTATGAAAATAGATCATTATATGATCTGTGAAAGAGAGAATATAAGTCCGTTTGAAGAACGAAGAACTATTTTATTCAATGGATTAGTTAGTTAGTATCGAAAAGCGACGAACTGTACAGAGTTGTATAGAAAAAAAAAAAAAAAAAAAAAAAAAAATAAAATATTGAAAATATTATTTCGAATTGTTAAAAAAAAATATTAAGACAATGAATGAATTTCGACGCCCATCGTATTTCTTAGCGAACGAATCATAAATTTCATGGAATCGTCTGTTGTCGACGTGTGCACGTGCGTTTGTCTCCACGTATGTGAAACGTAATATTAATCGATTAATTAATTCCTATGCAATAATAATAATAATAATAATAATGATCGTAAATTAATAATAAGATGTTTAACATTGAGTTTTCGGTGTTTAAGGAACATACGGTGCTCGACACAAATCGCTTTTGCATTCAGATTATGAATCGCGTAGAAATACATGGACGGCAAGTGCCTTGCTTACAAAAGAATCGTATTTTTTTTTGTTTTTTTTTTTTTTTTTTTTTTATTATTATTATTTCTTTCTTTCTTTCCTTTTTAAACAGCGAACAATTACACTCACGAGAGGGACGAGTTTAAAATTCATCTTGAATTTCGGAATCAAACGATATTCGAATAAAGAAAACTTTGTGATTCTTATAACTAAAATCTCTGATTCTATTTGAAATATACATGTACGTGTTATACGCTATACAGTAGTATGCACGACTGCGTGTGTCTGTGTGTGTATGTGCATGTATATGCGTGTATGTGTGTGTGTGTGTGTATCTGTGTATGTGTATCTTTCTTAAGAAGGGGAATATACGCAGCTCGAGCAAGACAAATCATCTAATCTCTTTCCTTATCTTACTCATTCTGATGTTGTGCATATGTGCGATATTTATATATAATCGATGATAAACATAATAAATAATTTACTTTCGCTTGATTAAAATAATAATGCATTTTATCTCACTATGCATTTAGATCTCATCTCGTCGACGAAAACGCTTATTTAAAAAAAAAAAAAAAAAAAAAAGGAAAAGAAAAGCAAACATTGGAATTCTCTCCGTTGCCCTCTCATTTTTTTGAATAAAATGATACCATAAGAGAATCTTAAAGTCCTTCTAGGACTCACCACTGGCAAAAGCTCAAAACGAACAAAGAAAAAAATAATAAGCTTATGTACGTATGTATGTATGTATGTATGTATCTATGTATGTATGTATGAATGTATGTATGAATGCATGTATGTACGACGAGAGACGGGCATCGTGTATTTCGCCTATTAAACCCTCTTATTTAAAGTTATTACGTCGCTTCGGAAAAATTGGCAGTACGGTAGTGAATTGAAAGACTCATTATTATTTTTTTTTCCTTTTCCTTTTGGTTTCTTCCTCTCCTCCTCTCTTCTTCTCCTTCTTCTCTTCTCTTCTTTTTCTACAAAACGCAATGACGCCGACGAAACGTAACTTATCCATCGCTTTGCGTTTTATTATTATTATTATTTTTTTTTTTATTTTTTTTTTAGTATTATTATTAATTATTATTATTATTTTTATTATTATTATTATTATTATTATTATTATTATTATTATTATTATTATTATTCATCTTCTTATCTTACTCGCTTGCGTTACTTACAATTATTAATTAATTATTCAACCAATCAATTACGTACTCACTACAAACGGATGGCTCGTTTCAAGCACAAAGTACAAAACGTGATCGATCGAACAGCTCTCTTGTCAGCTTCTAATTACTCGTATCAACGTATCGTAGTTTAACACGAGAATTTCTAAGATTTACACGCGTAAAACGTGTCGATGCAAAAGGAAACAAAAGAAATTGAAATTGAAATAAAAGTCGAGTAATTATCTAATTCATGAAGTACGAGAAGCATTTAAATGCGACGATCGAATTGCATTTCAGGGTTTGCATACGTGCCCTTCTTCATACTTTATTGGAAATAAAAGTCCGATAAAAGAAAGGGGAGCGATCAAAAAATTTTCTATCTTTATCGATTTTAATCAAAAATATGAACGAGGCTCGATGATAAACTTCCACAAGTTTGGCACACGAGAAAGGAGGGCGAAAGAAATTTTTGCAGCCCTTGTTGTTTCTTAATCGCTATATATTAATGAAAGGAGAGGGAGGATAATAGAAGCTAAAACATCACGTTGCGCACTGTGTGCTATACTCATGCCCATGGTAAATGAAATTAATTATCATTTAATAGCTAATCCTGAAATTTTTTTTGCAACGATAATTCTTCCACGCTAGTTTTAAATCTTTCTTCTCTTTTTCTTCCCTTCTCTCAACCTATCTCTTCAATTCTAATTCGAAACTGCTCTTGCATATTGTTTTTCTTGTTTTTTGTTTTTCTCGTTTTTTGTTTCACTACTACCTTGTACAGTGGTTCTAATTGTGGCTTAAAACGACAAGAAACCTTTTTTTTTTCACGACACACAAATGTATACTCTCTTTTGTTCTATCTTTTTTATCTTTCTCTTTATCTCTCTCGCATACATACACACAACATATATATTCACTCGATCACACACTCTCTCTCTCTCTCTCTCTTTCTCTCTCTTTCTCTCTCTCTCTCTCTCTCTCTCTCTCTCTCTTTCTTTCTTAAAACCTTGAACACATTCAGACTTTCACACATACTAGTAGTTTGAAACGATTTAGAATTTATTTTATTGCGCGACGCATAGTGCTGCAAGTGTGTGTGAGAGAGAGTAAATTTGTTTCATATATGTATAATCTCTGTTCCTCTGCTTTTCACTCGTAATATAATATTTATAATATAATATTGTGTATATATATATATATATATATATATATATATATATATATATATATATATATATATGTTATTACTCTCTGTGCCTTCTTTTTTTTCTTTCTCTTCTTCAACTCCAAGTTAGATTGTTACAGATAATTACAAAGTTAATTACATTTAACGCAAATAAATATTCCTCACGAACTTCGACGAAATATTTACAACCTAGAATGTATGTATTTATATCCTGATTACACGGATAGTCGCTATTGTTATTTTTTCTTTTTACGAGCATTCTTTCTCTCTTTTTATCTATCTCTTTTTTCTTCTCCGTATGATATTATAACGCGCTTGTATCGATCGATCGTTAGTAGAGATATCGATTCGTTCATCACTTTTTAAATTCTTTCAACGAGTTCTCTTTTTACACTCGTCGATTTTTTTCTCTTTTTATTTCAACAAATTTATGAAAAACGTCAGGACATTTAAGCGTATTCTCATTCTGTCCAAATAATAATTTACTTTACAAGCTCTTTCTATCTTTCTCAAATTTTTTATTAATTCCCTTATAATATGTATATATATATATATGTGTGTGTGTATGTCTGTGTGTGTCTGTGTGTGTATATATATATGTATATGTATATGTATATGTTACACCAATCTACACGGAGAGTAAATAAAAAATCTACTCACGATAGGACATCATTTTATAATTGGAACAACGTAAACGCGTAGAAGGAATGTATCGTAAAAATTGTTAATAATCGTATTGTTTAATTTAAGCTTCGTATTACATTTATCGCGAAGAGATTAAATTAAACGGAAAATCTACTATCTGTCTACCGAAGGCGTCTCAACGATCGATCGTACAGCGAAACAAGGGACGTTCTTCAAATCGACGTCCAGCGATTTTTAATTAAGTATCGTGTCTAAAATATCTTCGCGATCGGGCACGACCGAACGCGGAACTTTGAAAGAACGAGGGTATTATCTTACTTTTAGTTTTAATAGAATACAAAGGTACGTGGGTCCCTGTCTCTCTCTCTCTCTCTCTCTCTCTCTCCCCTTTGTCTCTGTCTCTGTCTCTCTCTCTCTCTCTCTCTCTCTCTCTCTCCCTATCACTTCTATTCAATCGTTATTTATTTATTTATTTATTTATTATTATTATTATTATTATTATTATTGTTATTATTATTATTATTATTTATTATCATTATCAATATTATTGATATTATTTATAAACATGGACAATAATTTCTCTTTTATTTTCTATTTCGCTCCGCTTTTGGACATCGCGGTTGGCATGGATAAAAATTTGAAATAAAATATTGTTGCTCCGTTTTATCGACAATTCCAGACAGACACGAGACCCTTAATGAATCGCACTTTATAACGCGTCGCTCAGCTATGAAAATTTCGTCTTTTCTCCATGTTCGAGATGAAACGAAATATTTCATTAGCAATATCGCAAACTATAATTATCATAGAGAAATTCTTCGGGAACCACGTCGATTCATCGAAACTACTGATAGTCCATAAATTCTAAGCATCTTTCGTTCTAAAGATTTTCTATATTAAATAGGTAGATAAATAATGTAGAATTATAGCTACGATGAAGACGACTAAATGTCTTCAAAATTTATCGAATATGTACATAGGTACAGTGTGTAAAAAAAAAATTAATTATCTATTTAGATGAAATCGGACAATATTTTTAAAAATTTACTTTTCTTTTATATTTATTATGTTCAGTATGTGTTAAAAAGGATATAAATTTTCAAATTTTATTCTCATTCACATTCAAAATTTTAACAATAAATACACAAGAACGCGTCATTGCTGTAATATCCCATATCAAAGGAGTGCAATGTAATGAAATCATCCTATAGACAATGCGATTCGTGAACTTGTGAACCAAATTTAAAAGAATTGGATTCATATCCGGAATAGGTAGGAAGAAAACGAGAACAGCGCATAACAAACAATTGGTATCAAACAAGTACGACAATTGTTCAATTACGGAAGTCATTGGAAGACTCAACATATACAAAATAATAATTACAAAATATGTTTTTTTCGCAACGCTAAGGATAGATTTAAAATTTACAGATATAAAGATATAGCACATATTGAACATGGCAGATATTAATCAATAAAATTTTGAGTTAAAATATATAAATCATTTTTTGAATCATAATTAAGTAATAAACATAAATTTATGTAAATTCTTTTCTTTTTTTTTTTTCTTCTTCTTCATAAATTCAGCCGATTTCATTAAAGTAGATATTTTTAATTTTAAGACACACTGTACGTGCATATTTAAATACGCTTTTAATGACATCTTAAAAAACGATTGATAATTATGAAAAATTTTAATTCTCGATATTATATTAAATATTCATAAGTAATTAGTTATACATGCATCAAGAGAAAACGAGGAATTAAGAAACGGTGAAAAATTTCTCTTTTTAAGGAAACGACGAAGTTCGACCCGAAGCCCGATCGCCTAATCAACAAAAATAAGTACATAGATTTATTAATATATATATATATATATATATATATATATATATATATATATATATATATCATTCACATACGAATTATTCGTAAGATCGTCACGATCTCACCACGTTTGAGATTATCGAATATATCTAAAACTTTTTGCAAGATATGAAAAATAACTATACGACTCGGAGTAAGGCATATTATGGTGCCATTTTCTCATTTCGCAACTTGTCTATCTTTCCTGTCGTAGGTAGAATCGATTCATTTTATTAAGAATTAGATCTCATTCTTTTTTTCCATCTTCTTCCTACATCCTTTTCTGATAAGATAAACAAATTACAGAGAAGCGCGCAAACAACATCATAATATATCGAACGTCGATGAATGTCGATATAATTAACATGGATAAAACGAATCCCGAATAGTGATTCAAACTCAATGTAGAAATTCAATTTGTTCGAATCATCATTCTTGGAAATTCTATAGTAATCCTTTGCGAGTGACTTTCTGGATCTAAAGTATTAACGTATTATCATTATAATTTCTGTCATACGGTCCAATGAAAATTTTTGTAAACGCGAAGTCAAACGCGAAGAATTTCTTTTCGAAAGGTTACAACGAGACCGTGAATTTCTATGGTCACCGTTGAAACGTTTTGGACGTTTAATCTCGCTATTAAGATCCCTATGCAAAATCATCGATTCAATCTTTTTCTATCTTTTCTCGCCGGAATCAAAATTATCTCTCTGTGTGTGTGTGTGTATGTGTGTGTGTGTATTAGAAATAAAAATTAATAGTGCATATAGTCTCATCGACGAGATCCAATACAAAATTTCTTCAAGAAGAACCAATCGTTGATCTTGGATCGTAGTTAAATCGTATCAATTCCATTCTCTCAATTTTTATCTTGCTTGAATATTCCATTCTTGATCCGATGATATATCTTGAGAAACTTCTCGTCGAATTTTCCTCATTTTTTCAAATAATCTCTTGATTATTTCTGCCGTGTAGTAGTAGACATTTCGAAACTTCTATCTCGTCGACTCGTGTATTCGTTCTTTCTTTACTGCAATATATGCATACATTGTATCGTTTGTAAATCTATTTTTTATCGTCAAACATTGAAAATGAAAGATAATTTATTCTTGTATAAATTCGATCGTATTCAATATCGAAAAGTATTTTGATGAGATCGAGATGCTTACAATGAGAAAATAATCTCCTTTCTCTCTTTTCTCTATAGAAATAAATTTAATAAGACGAAGAGATATGAATGGATTTTAAATGTCACAATCGAAATTGAATATCGTCATGGATAAAGTGTCGGAGAGAAGATTTGAACGCGCGCAGATGTTCGAATGAAACTTAAACCCAACTAATTTGAATATTTATATCGACTGTATTAATCGAAGTACTTAATGTAAGAAATAAAAGATGATACCATTAATCCATTGAAAATCAGTCAATACATTTAAAGTACTTCGTCGATCAGATATATTATAGATATAGATATATATATATGTATATATTCTTCATAAAAAAAAAAAAAAAAACAAAAACAAATCTAGAAAATCGAATGATTTTTAACGTTGAAAAACGTCTTAATTATTTTATTAAGACATTCGATAGATCGAAAATAATCTTACATTTTATAATATCAATATTATCAAATGAAAAAACGTATAATTATTTCGTCGAAATAAATTATTCGATAACGTTAATTGGTACATATATACATAGAAAATTATGTTGCCAAGGGATACATTTTCAACGTGTCAACGTCAGTAATCGTATTAATAGAATTATTGGAATATCATAAAATTTCTATGATTCTGGCTAGCCACAAAATGTAAACCTACATGCAACATAATCGATACTCATCTAATTACGATAATATCAGCTTCGTTATATCACTAATAGATAGATATTCCATTACTTCAACTATTTTTGGTCGAAAGAACTCGATCGAATTTGTGATAATAAAATGATAAGGAAAGTCGAGATTATCAGGGAATAAATGATTATAACGTCAGATTCTTTCATGATAAGAATAATTGTTCGTAAGTCTAAATAGCATATCTTAATTTTCTGACAGAAAGAAAACGTTCTGTTGCAAGAAGCTTATCGTGTTCATGGTATATTGTATTCGTTCGGTGAAACTATGACGGATATCTCGCTATAAGCCGAAAATCCTACTATCTATATATTTCTCTCTCTCTCTCTCTCTCTCTCTCTCTCTCTCTCTCTCTCTTTCTCTTTCTCTTTGTATTCTTAAAAACTCGGCCGGAATCCGATGCAGCTATTAACGAAACTCATGCGAGTTCTCGGAATAGTCGGCAGTTTTTGAAAGTTATTCGTAACAAGCGCGCCAATCATGAACAGCCTAGAACTCGGTCATCTATTGTCACCGCTTTTTTCAAGCTTGAACCAAATTTCCGAAAGTCAAACGAGAGTAAAAGAGAAAGAGAAAAAGAAATCCCTTTTAAAGTCAGCCTTCTGGAACATTTCACGAAAAATGGGGAGCTAAATATGAGATTGCCAATATACTAGAAGATATAATTCTTTGGATTATAAGAATCTCCTTTTTTTTTTTATTTTTTTTCTTTTTTTTTCTTTTTTTTTTTTTTTGATATAGTACTGACAAACTCGTGTGAAATTCTATCTGAAATTATAATTTGACACTGAGACATCTCGTTCTTATCTCGCATTCAAATCTTGTATTCAAATCTCGCATTCAAACCTCGCTTCTCTGCGTTTATCTGACTGCGTGTACGCGACGTAATACAACTGAATTCTAATGTTACATCGAAGTTACATCGAAATTGTATTGTATTTAATCTTTACAAAGCAAATTGTTTAACTTTATCATTATTGTTCCGTTGAAGATTCTACAAAACCGCGATGTAGCGTATACCTACAGGTTATTTCAAATTTTTCCTTACAAACTTTGACAAAACAGAAACAATTTTTTAATATGAAACGTAAACTCGCTTGATGTAAATAATTTCTCTTCAACATTTCCATCTCTCAACGAATCCGAATTAGATCGATAGATTCACTGAATCTAAATTATATCCGATGCTAAATCCATCGATTTGAAGCCGATGCTTATATTACGGTTTCACGTTTGGACGCATTCGAATTTGCCAATCTCACAGAAAATTTATTAAACTGGCAAGTACGAATTGGCCGTCGTAAGTCGGTATATGCAAACGAAGAACATAAAGTGAAATATGTATATAAACGAATTTTTATGAACTTTTATCAAGTTTTATCATTAAAATCGATCAATTTTAAAAGAAAAATAATATACTTTTATAAAATAATTTATTGAATAATTTCTATCGTATTATCAGATAAAATTAAGATCAATATAATTTTAATTTTCGATAGCGATATAACGACATATTATTATTGCCTACAATTTGTTTCCCTTTAAAAGACGACTTGTCGATTTCGAGTGTAAAAATATTTTCATCTTTTTGACAGGTTCTTAGTACAGTTCAACAAAGATTATGAACCAATCTAATTTTTCGAATTCACTATACATTAAAAATTAAAAAGTATCATCGGAAAGAGAAAGCAAATCATGTAAAAGTACCAAACAATTTCGACAAATTTATGCGGGAAAGAAAAAATGAATCGAAGAATAGTAGAATTAGTAGAGATATAGAATAGTAGAGATTCGAAGAATCGATCAAAGAGAGCAATAAAACGGCAAAGGATGAAGAAACTCGAACAACGAATCAGTCGCATAACAGACATTCCAACGAAACCCGCCAATCGATCGGTCAAAGTTCGATAGCGGAGTTCAATTTAGAAAGTCGATAAAAAAGAAGAAAAAAGAAAAAGAGAAAGACAGAGGCGATCTCATAGGAAAAGATGGACTTTGACTACTTGTACAACTATCGGATTTCCGAAAGTTGAACGATGAATTCGAGAAGGAAAATAGGCTTTACTATGGCACGTGTTCTTGAAAAGTCGGCCAGGTTGCTGAGTGCTGTGAAAGATTCAAAAAGGAGACGCAGAGAGAGAGAGAGAGAGAGAGAGAGACAGAGAGCGAAGAAACAACTGTCACAATTGTCATGCGAAAGAAGGAATCAACGAAACAGAGTAAAGAAAAAAAAACGCGAATGATGGAAGAGTGTCGGAAGATAGAGGGTGAAAGAAACGAGAGATATATAATAGCTAACTGGTTCACACCAAAAGGGTTGGAAAGAGATAGAGAGATGGGCCAAAAGTAAGAAGAAGGAGAGAGAAGCTCGAGAGTATCTCGAGAATAAGTCGAGACGTCCGTGAAAGTGCTGCTGATGGCGCGTACGCGTCTCTTTTTGTCTATATGCTAGTTTGTGTGATCCATCACAACACATACACACATTTGCACAGAACGGCTATCTCGTCGAAGCTGGCTAGAGCAGGAGAATGAGCGATAGAAATAACACACTCGACTCGGTTGCTGGCACCCCAGGAAGATATAGAGAGAAGAGTAACACAGCTGAGAGTCAAGAACTCTGATCGATATCTCTACTAGATTATACCTTGAGGCTCTTTCAGACTTACTTCGAGAGAAAGGGGGTAGAGAATAAGAGAAAGAGAAAGAGATAAAGTTGTTACTGTACGGTCGATGAACAAATAACGTAGCTCATTCTCATAATTTAAAATGAACGAATTCTACACTTCGATTTCATTTTCGATTGAATCGAAACACAAGAAACATCGAATAAATCTCGATTCTAAAATAATAAAAATAAACTAAAATTAATATAGATAATCATTATATATCGTATAATTATATTCTCTTGATTTTATTGAAACTTTGTCGTTCGAGATATCGATCGAACAATGACGACTCTATGCAGAAGAGTAACTGTGAGATAAGCCATTGGGAACGCATTCATTCCACACCAGGTATTTCGACGGTTTACCTCTGTGCAAATTTACCTTCGACCTCGTTTCGAAGGATCAAGCTCCTTTCTCGAACTAGCTTCGTCCTCGAGTCGAGCATCCACAGCTCTCAGGATCGAAATTCGAGCAACGAGCTTTGGTGTTCGATTACCGGCTGATTCATCATCCACTTGCTGACTGAATCGCCTCGATAGTAGACTCGATACTATGGCCGATACATACTTTGCGAGAAATCATCTCACTAAACACACTCTCCATTATGTTCGGATAAAACAACGAGACTATGCTAGAAATATTAACTGGTACTGCGCTATGAGCCAATAAGTTTCGGGAATAAGCGAATATCAATTCTGATATTTCGTCGATTATTTAACTATCTCGATGAATCAAAAAAATCACTTCTTTAAAAAAAAAAATCTTTTCTTTAATAGAGATCATACAATGAGTTATTATCTTTCTCAAATTATTCGGATCAAAAGGTCATATTCCATGCTCGAACGACGAATATCCGATATTAATTACCGTGTAATCAAGTTTTATTATAGCTTCGTCCTTCTAACTAGAAGTAAGCATCTCGATCTTAAAGCGTAATCCAATAATCGCGAAAAGAACTGAAGGGGTAGCTTGTATAATTATCGTTCGACCTTGACGAGATGGATACGACAAAAAGTCGTTGCGTTTTACCCTTTCACGGGTTACAAGAGATTATACACTTGTAGGATAACAGTTGACCAGTTTTCGCTTGAGGGAACGACAAAAGCTTAATTAGTGTTAATAAAATGGTAACCATCGAAGAATATTTCGTAAAGAAATCCTTGACGCATGATTTCCCTTTAGGTATTCTTTGTCTTCATGAATTTGAATTCGTCCAAGTAAAAAAAAAAAAAAAAAAAAAAATTCAATGTAAATATAAAAAAAAAACAAGAACAAAAATTTTGTTATACATCACAATTAAAATATGATTTTAAAATATCATTTTATTTAAATATTTAAATATTAATTCAATATTTTGATTCAAAATAAAAATATTATTTTATATATATATATATATATATATATATATAAATATGATTCTTTATAGATAAGGACTAACTTACGATTACTGGATTACTTGTAATGTTCGCGAAAGAAATAGAGTGAAATATCGAAAAAGAATGGAAAACTTATTGTGTGTAGAGAAAAAAAAAATAAACAGCGTAAACCACCGAAAGTAGCCAGAAATTTTCAAAAAGAAAATGTGAGAGCTTTCTCCAACGCTTGGAGCAATAACAATATGTACGTGTAAACTTTTCTACTACTATACAAGAAAGTGTCCGACAAGAAAAAAGAAAACGATTGACTAAAGCAAGTTTGTACATTTCATGCGAACCGAATCAATACAAATTTCTTAAAAATTTTTGAAACGATTCGATCATTGTGAAGTTTCGAAACGTTTCCGTAATTATTCGAAATTGAAAATTCTTGAAAAGTTTTGAAAACTGTTTAGAATTTTGATAATCTCGAATACGTTAAAATCATTTTGAACCATTTATTATGTAAAAAAGAATTATAATCATCATTTCAAAACTTAAAATAATTAATTTTTCAAGATCTTCAAGAATTTTTAATTTCGAATTATATCTACTGGTATTTCCCACTTTACATATTTCTAAATTTAACAGAGAATTTAATATATTTTGAACTATATAATATCAAATAAATTTATCTTATATCGAAAATTAGTAAAACTTTCAATGAAACTAATTAATTGTCAGAAACAAAAGTTATACTTATTGTATCGTGTTTATGGGAAACGTCAGTTCTCACTTTACGAAAAATGGGATCGAAATGAATTAATTTGTAAGAACAGAAATTACTCATGTATTCAAACTGACTCGAAACTTTCGTCATATACATTGTGTGATCCTGATAAAGTGTTGCGAATTATTCGTTGATTACTAATTTATCGTTAATTGACAAAAGTATCAGTAATCAGCGATACGTGTTCACGAAAATCTATCAAATTCCACGAAGAAGTTTACGACTACTTCCGGTGACGCGCTTTATACATTCCTCTTCTCAATGTTCCTTTATTCTTTCTTTTTCGACGATATCTCTCCATCTGTTTTCTAGTTTATTTTTTTTTTTTTATTATTATTATTTTCTAGAATTCTTTTTCTATTTTATTTATTTTTTTTTTGTTATTTTTTTGTTTGTTTTTTTTTTTTTTTTAATTTTTTTATTTCTTTTTAAATGATCGTGATTCAGGCTCACCGTATTCATGGCCAGATGGCCATGGTTAGTTCTCGAAGCAATCGGTAGAGAAGAACGATGATAGTTATAGGTGATCTTATTAGCGGATATGGTGATCGTGATTGGTCTCGATCGTACTCAAGCGGTCTCCGAAAGCGGAAGCGGTGGCTGCCCACCGGAAGTAGTCATGGCAGGCGCGGTGTTGGTTGTGGTGGTGGGGACCGGAAGTGGCTGTAGGGCCTGCATGTCACAGGTGTGGGAACCGCGCTTCTTTAGGTCCTGGAACAATTGGCATTTCGGATATGTTTGAATGTTCTTTCCTTCCTTCCCACTCTTTTCTTTTTTCTCCTCAACTTCTTATCACTCTCTTTCTCTCTCTCTCTCTCTCTCTCTCTCTCCCTCTCTCTCTCTCTCTCTCTCTCTCTCTCTCTCTGTCTCTTTCGCTCGCTTCTTCTCTCTCTCTCTCTCTCTCTCTCTCTCTCTCGCTCTTTTTCTCTGCATCTCTCCATTTTCTCTCTCTCTCTCTCTCTCGTTCTCTCGCTCGCTCGTTCGCTCGCTCTCTCATTTCTAAATCGACTAAGGCAGATTAAACTACATCTACCTCTCCTCCCTCACCTCTCTTCTCTCATTCTCTTTTTAGTTGTATCGATTGCTTCTTTGTTCGCTCTTGTGGAGAGCGCAATTTAAAAGAAAAAGTGCAACGCAATAGTACTCTATCAAGTGTCACGGTCAAAACTCAGAATGCAAGGTATTCGAGACAACCACAAGGAACTTTCGAACTAGTTTGAAGATCGACTTCGCGTATTTTCCGAAAGAATCGGCTTAGGATATAAAAGCTCTTCTCGCGCTTGGATGGTAGGAATGAGAAAAAATAGAATAAAAATCTTGAATGATAGAGGAAAGAAATTATATATACGAGCGTGAAAGTACGTCGATGAGAAAGTATTATTAAAAGAGTGTTGCACGATGATCGTTGTCTTCTTCCTTTTCTTTTTTTGTATTTTTTCTGTTTTTATTTTTTTTCTTCTTTTTTTCTTGTCTTTTTTTTCTAGAAAGAGAAGAAAAATGATGCTCGGCTTCGATAATGTTGAAGGAGAAAATTATTTATCCATTCGAGAGAAAAGCATTGTATGTTAGATTTGAAATATTATAAAATATTCAAAAGAATCGAACGTCAGGTTACCTTTAAAAATATATGATAAAAAAATAAATACTTGCACGCGTATTTCGAGAAAAGAAAGGAGGGTCGAATCGTTTTTCTTCCTCTTTTTCTTTTTATATTTGTTCTGTTTTTTTTTTAACTTTATTTTTATAAATTTGAAAAAGTCATAAAATATTTTATCGAGTTAGTATTCGTTTCTTTTTTTATTTTTTCTTTTTTTTTTTATTTTTTTTTTTTTTATTTTTTTTTTTTTTTTTAGTCGAAAGAACGGAGAGAGAGCTAGAGGAAGGGGAGAATGAAAGAGACACGTGGCCACGTGCAGAGAAATCAAAATCATGCGTAACAATGAACAACAAAGACAATTATATAATAAAACAACAAGTGCGAAGCAAGCAACAATAAGAATTAAAAATACAATGAAGAACAAGAAGAAGATAATACGTAAAATTGTTAAAGAGAAGAACGAATAGTACAGGAACTACGAAGATATGAACTATGAACTGTATATGTATGTACATATGTACATATATATGTATATATATATATATATATATATATTTACAAAAGCATGCAATATATGTAAAATATTTATTGAAAGCATGATATAACAAAGCTTTACGATATGTACATAGATCTTTTTGTCGAAGCTCTTTTCGTTTTCTTTTTGTTAAATAAATAAAATTAATAAAAACGAAAAAAGTTTTCGTTCTTTCTATGTAACAATGACGAAAATTAACGAATTATCAAGTTCAAAGTATTAAGCAAAAATGTACACGTCATATTATAATATATAGGTAAAAATAAAAGAATAATTAGTAGAGTCTCATCTGATGAACGTATCTCGGGTATGTATAATGAATTCACGCTTAATTACATCAAGTTTGAGCAAACTAAATTTATTAGGAAGTTCTTCAGTCCGGAAAAGTTGGACGTTCTACGTTCGGTCTGAATATACTAAAACTCGGACTAAGTCCGTGAAAACATATGCTTGAACGCATTGCGGTGACCTTTACGAGTCAACGTATTCATCATTGTCCATTTGTCGTCGTTTGCTCGATAGTTAACGCTATGTTCTGTTTTCTTCGAAGACAGGAATCGTTCGAGCTAATAATTCCTCATGACAAGCTGCACCGCACTGCAGGTGCGACGATGCACTTCGTGCACTCTTGTGTACACATACCTAATCCGTACAAGCTTTCATCAAATACGTATGTACGTATGTACGTGTATATATGTATTGAATAATTTAAAACTGAACTGAAACTTAAGCTAAATAAAATTTTGTAAAATACTTGCACTCAATGACGTCCGTCGAAATTAAATAAAAACTATATCGCATTCAAAACCGGAAATAATGTCAAGCAGGATTCTCAGGTATCGAATATAATATATACAAGTACGTTATATAAATAATTTACCTTTCTATCCGAGTGTAAGTACATGTAGAAACTACAGGAACTTATCGAATATTCGTCGAAATAATTATTGATATCAAAATGCAATACAAGGGAATAATTTATCATAAAATTAAATTGTTGCATTCAATATATCTATTTTATCGAATGAAGTCAAAATTTATTATATTATCAGTAGCGCTATAAAAGTAAAAGGATACTTGTGCGAAATGAAATAATTCATTTTTATTAATTCAGAGATGGAGAATGATTAAAGTATCATAGGACGTCCAACCAAAAGCAATGTTACCCCTTTATATATATATACATATATATATATATATATATATATATATATATATATATATATATGTATATATGTATATAAAATTTCTTTAGATAGAAAATATAAATGTTGAAAATGTTATTAAGCATTCACTAACTACATTAAGAAGAAAGTCTTTTCCCAAGGTAAAATGTATACATAAAAGAACGGAATTTCAAAGCTAAGAATTCTTACCAAATGTTTTTTCTTTAGCAGATTTTATGGATGCTGACCCCATTTTAAGGAGAACTTTAATTAGACTAGTACAACATAATAAAAACATATTCGTGCCATCAGCACGGTAGTAATAATTATCATTATAAAATTCAATAGAAGGTGAAAACTCGATAATACCAATTTCTTCCTACGAAATAAATAACTTAGAAAAAGCCTAATTCAAAGCTTAGATATATAATCGACGAGCTCTGAAGATCGTAATAAATTGTAGCAAAATTATAGAATAAGGATGCAATAAAATACAACAGAAAAATTGTGAAGATTCATTGGAAATTGAAGAAATAGAATAGAATAATTTACGATAAAGCAAGAAACGTTCGAAACAACACGCGTTTAAGAATCTTATTAAACATTACCGTTACGTGACTCGCCCTTTTAATTATAAACACCTATAATATCTCTCTTTCGAAAGCATTATGCAATATCTAAAAGAGTATAGTAAAATCGTGGGATGAATTAATTAACGTTATAAGACGCATTCCCTACGGTCGTTTATTTCTTTCTCGATGCAAAGCGCAATAACTGCATCGTGGATACCCTGTAAATGTGGTTCTCATTAAGTGTGCTCACAAAACGGCCTTTACGGGTCGCGTAATTCTATTTTTCCGTATCACGTATATATACGTATATATACGTATATACATATATATATATATATATATATATATATATATATATATATATATATACACGTATACGCGAGCCTCTTTCTGTAATATGGATAAGAGAAAGAAAGAAAGAGAAAAAAATGTTGATGACGATGATGTTGATATTGATAATGGTGGATGATGGTATCAAGTGAAGCACGCTCTTCAAAACATCTAATAATGAATGAAAATCTATAGATCCATGAAACGAAAGAAATTATAATACTTTAAAGAGACTACAATACTTTTTCAGAACTATTTCTATAGTGTTACTTTAAAGATAGAAAAAAAGAGAGAGAAAGAGAAAGAAAAAAAGAAAGTATAGCAACAATTTCTTTGTATTCCATACTCTCATTTATCTTCATGCACTCAGAGATGTACTCAATACGAATAAGAATGCCTAGATATTTATCCTTTTTTACGTTCATGTGTATTCAAAGATGCCAACATAAAACTCTAAGAAATGATAAGAGGAAATAGAGAAGAAAGTAGAAAAAGCTACAATGGTTGATTTTTCTGATAAAATACGAACGGAACGAAATGAAAAAGAAAGAGGAAATTTTATTTCAATCACCGAAAAAGGCCGATATCGAGTGACACATATTCTATTTTTCATTTTCTTTTATCACTTTTTATGTTCTATCATTTTTATGTTCAACCGCGATAAAGTTGATAAGATATAAAACTTCATTTCGGCGCTTGTATGCATTTTTTTAAAAAAGTTATATCGAACATGTAATAAGATCAATAATTGATTTATCATATCGCGTTTATGAAGAAAGAAAATCACTGGTTGTATCGAGGACAAAAAATTATATTTCACGTAACGAGTAATATATAATAAGTAAAAGAGAGCGTGAATTTGCTATGACGCGATTAGAAATTCTATAAACATTTCCAAATTTTCAATTAATCAAATATAAATATTTTATAACATTGATTGTAACAATGCCATGATTATACAAATCTTAATTTCAATCAAATAATCAAGTATGCTTATGAAAAATATAATGACGAATATAATTAAAAAAAAAAAAAGAAACATAGTATCACACATAAAAAAAAAGGGAAAATTTCAAGTTCGATTTCTAATGATTCTCATTATCCGAGGAAATTATAACGATATGTCTCCCATGTAATTCAAATAATCAACATTCTAAATACATCCTATATGTCAAATATTTCATTATTAGAATTTCTAATCACCTTTATTTCGTTCTCGACGTCTCACCTAAAACAATGAAAACGCATCAACTTTAAGAAGCAAAAATACGGCGAGAAGCAATAAAAGAATAGTAATAATTCATATCAGCCAATATAAACGATCATAACTAAAACCGTTATAATTATTTAGATATCAGCATATAATTATGATGAATAATAAAAACGTCGATAGGAGAAAAGTAACTGTTGGAAAGAAAGCGAACATTCATAAGCCAACTCAGATAAGACAGCCACGCGATAAGATCGGCTCGCACGATCGGCTGACACGATCACCAAAGAGGATTTCTGTTCTGGAGGACCTCATCGTGTGCCTCTCGTGTGTCCTCCAATCGTGTAAGGCAAGATATCATCATCCAAATCATTAAATCGTATATATATATATATATATATATATATATATATATATATATATATATATATTCGCATACATATATCACATATATTATCATATAAATATGTATGTATATAGATACGATTATATAGACATCATATCTATATACGTATGTATATATAAATCATCACATCAACAGCAGCATCGTTATCATCTTTATCATTATCATCATCATCATCATCATTATCATGAATATCATTATTCTTATCATCTCACAATCTCTCTCTCTCTCGCTCTCTCTCTCGCTCTTTCTCTCGCTCTTTCTCTCTCTCTCTCTCTCTCTCTCTCTTTATATTTTTATAACAATATATCATAGCGTCCACAAGCGTTTCCAAATGAGGAAACAATTTCTTTACCTTTTTCCGCACTTGTATACGGTCGCCATATACGAGCACCACTCTATCCTTGCTCTCGTTCGAGGTGAGCTGATAGGACAAGCTCTATACGTGGACACGTGTAACACCGTCGTAGAATTGGATTCGTCGTGAGATCGTTTCGTTCATTTGTTCATTGTTTTCATTTTTTATGAACGTCGCACGTTCATGTGCGCGTCATTTTTGTTATTTTTTGTTTTCGTTTTTGGTTGCGTTCGTTTTCATTCACCGTTCGTTAGCATCGCATGGAACCGTTCGTCGTTCGTTTGGTGCATTTATTTATTTTTTTTTTTTTTTCGTTCCATTTTTCGTTTTTTCGTTATCGTGACGATTCCATTCCGTGATGCCGTCAACGATTGGTAGTCGAGCGTTCGTCGATCGAATTGTTGTTTTCGTTTTTTTTTTTTTTTTTTTTTTTCATATCGTCCCGAGTGTCGTTAAATACATTACACGTCATTTTTGATTTCGCACACTCGCAGCACGCGTTTACGACGACGAGCGGTTTACGTTTTGATATTTTTTTTTTGTGTGTTCAGTCGTTCCATTGTTTGTCGTTCACATTTGATGAACGCGTTTGGTTCATCCGACATTAATAATGATCAGCGATTTAATTGTTTAGTAATTTCAGAACGAACGATCGTTTCGTAAAGAATATGTTATTGCGTGTGTCAAAAATCGAACGGACAAGAAGAGGGAGCCATTGTGGTGTTCGAAGTGCGTTCAAAGTCGATGTACGGAGATGTCGATGACGATGAAGATGGTGGCGATGATCGGAATGGCAGTGATGGTGGTTTGATGTTGGTGGTGACGGTGGTGATAGCAGTGGTAGTAATGCGACGATGGTCATCATTGCGGTCGTCGTATCCATCAGCATAGAGAATCCAGACATCGAATCATCATCGATCGTCGTCGTTGATGATCCCGGGGGGTCGAGAGGTCGCATCGATGGAGATAGCACGGAAATGAGGAAATAGAGAAGAATTTGATTGATTGACACAGTAGATTTTCTTTTGGTGTATCTTACTAATTTTTTTTTTTAATTCATGTCGATTTTCATTTTGTCTTCACCTCGCTTCTCTCTCTCTCTCTCTCTCTCTCTCCCTTTCTCTCCCTCCCTTTCTCTCTCTCTCTCTCTCTCTCTTTTTCTTTTTCCCTTCCTTGATTTATTCATGACCTCTAGTCTCGAATTATTACGTTTCTTTTCGCTTTCGAGCTTTATAAGAATGTCCTTTATATATTCGTTTTTTTACTTTAGTTCACTTTCACACGTATTATCAAATATTTTCATACACGACTCGAATCGTACGTACCTCGAATCGGTAATGTGACTTCTTGTCAACTAGAAAGAGACTCTTAAAATTTTTTTACTTTTCTCATTTTCCTTTTCATTTCATTTACAGTTTATACAAATATCAATCGAATTGCTTTATATCGATCTCTATACATATATAATGTATGTGTCATGTATATATTGTACATGAAGATTTATCTCGACATATCGATTTCTTACTACGTAGCGGACACTCAAAATGAGGCCTCGACGAGGTAAGTGCCGTCCATGGCGACCCCCGTCTGCCCACCCTGGGCCCCGGAAACTTGGGCCCTTGTAGCTGGGATGTACTGACTGTACGCCTGCTGAAATTCACACCACAAGCACACACTACATTGTTGCACGCCAGACTGACCTATCCTAAGTTTTTCTTTTATTTTTATACAGATCTTCCTCACTTTCTCTCTCTTTCTCTCTCTCTCTCTCTCTCTCTCTCTCTCTCTCTTTCTCTCTTTCTTTCACACACGCACACACATAGACACACTCACGCACGTACAAACATACGATCTTTCTTTTTATTTTTCCTTTTTATTTTCTTTCTAAGTCTTTACTATTTATAGCTAGATACTACGTGAAATATTTCTGAAGAATATTCTTGGGAGAAAGATATAATGTCAACCCTTTCGTCGACTATTTTTCGCGAAAATATTCTTCACAAATTCACGTTCCTGGAAAGGTCACTATTGGAAATTATGGCATCGCGATATATATCTATCTAACTCGTTTCATCCTACATGGAGACATACGAGATCGAGCCTCGCGCACAAGACTCGATTTATCATAATCCATTTAAGGGCTATATACCTAAACAATACTTTTCACCTTAAGTGAATCCTCAGTACGAGGAAATCGTTATATAGAGTGATAAATAAGACTCGTCCTGATGGTCGAATTATTTTTATAAGCGGACATTTTGCTATAGAATAATGTCCGTAAATACTTAAATGAAATGACGATGACTTTCATTTCATTGTCCTATTCTAAGTCTACACATGTCACGATCTATTCCTAATTTATAGTTTCATAGATTTCTTTTCGGTAAAATTATGGGTAATAAGTTTTACAATTAGACATAATAATAGGGCATTATAAATATTTACGATAAAATTCTGGATAATAAATTCTACGATTAGATATATCGTTTTAATCTCTATTTCGTGCCTTGTTACATGAACGTCAGAAAATTATTTTTACTCACGTAATCCTTTACTGTGTTTCGTTGTCTTTCGACAAAACCTTTCGACTTCTGACCTACAAATGTCAAGAATTTTTCGAAATAGGCCAGCTACCTGCCTGTTTTGCGAAAGGAGAGATGCGAGAACTTTAAGTTCGTAGTACGAGGACTCTCGTGACGTTCTTATGACACCTGTCAGTGCTTTACGTACTTGTTACACGACATACTCGTCTATAGCATTACGATGATAACTTACATTGAACCTTCAGACATCATAATGGAAGATCAATATTCTTTGAACGATCACAAATGATATATAAACGCGTATGATTTAAAGGAACGTTACTACTTCTTGAAATATTTCAACCATTAGTTTTGAATCTAAATGGATGAATAATAGCGATAAAACGTAGAACATGTTCCATTTAATCTGTAAATTTATAATTCGAAGGTTACTTTTCCTTTATAAAAATATCGAACATAGATTCGAAACACTAAAGCATTTTTATTCTTGAGAATCTATTTCAAGCAGAACGAAATAAAAATTGTACGAAAAATAATCAAAAGTTTGTATTATTCCGACAGTGACACGATCGAATAATCGAAGAGATTTATAAAAAGAAGCAAAAGAGTCGATCGAGAACGAAGAAATTTCTGCGTATTTCCTGCGCGAATTCTTTGTCCTATTTAAATAAATGAGTATCGGTTGAGTGGTATTAAACAATGAAACGTTCTCAACAATTGCATACTTCATGATTAGCAATTAAAGCATATATCGTTTATTCTCTCCTCTCGTTAGGAGAACACCTAACGTGAAGTGTTATTGAAGAAAAAACATAATAATAATAATAATAATAATAATAGTAATAATAATAAATAATAAAATAAAGGAAACTATGAAAATGGGCGAACATGTCGAAGAAATAATAATAAAATAAAAAATACTTATTGCAAGAATAACTTGATATGAGAATTACTTAACTCAGGAACATCAATGCTGTTTTTTCTCAGACATCGCAATGAGAGCACGAAACGAAATTATTGGAGATTCCCATTTTTCTTTTTCTCACCCCAATTTTTTTCCCCCGTTTATGTACATAAACGCACGGGCACGTACGTAAGTACTTACGTACGTATGTTTGCGCTATATTTTAAACTTGATCCAACATTCGTAACGTTCGTAAACAAGTATGAATAAAACGGACGTATAATAAATCGTCCGATTAACGGAGATAGTCGGAACGTTCTATAAAATTTGTGTCCAACGGTAATCCCTAACGGTTCCCCACTTGGAAATATTTCCTTTTAATCCTCAAAGGATAAAGAAGTTCTAATTATCGTGATTAAAAAAACAAATATAATTGTATTCACTTCGAAATGATTAATTAGTATGGGCAATCGATCATAGATAAACGTTGAAAAAATAATAAGAATACACGTAAGTACATTAATTAATCAGTATAATGAAACATAGTTCCTCACCGTTGGAACACGAATTTCATAAGACATATTATATGTATATATATATATATATATATATATATATATATATATATATATATATATATTTATATAAATATATATACAGATGTGGAACAATAACAAAGTGCCAACAGTAAAAACAACAAGTTAAACATTCCCAACTATAAATCGGCTATAGCAAAAAGGTTTCGTAATTCATTTTTAGAGGTGAGGAACAAAAGAACAGTCATTTGTACTTTGTTAAAGAAATCTTACCTTAAACAGGAGGATACATTTTCTACGGGGTGCACAAGTTTTTTTTTTTTGTAAAGAGACACGTTTTTATATATTTATATATTTATATATATATATATATATATATATATATATATATATATACATATATGATATAGTATATACATATATCAGAATATATTATACTTGAAATGTATATGTACACGTGTGTGTTATCAACGTCCGGTTCACTGTATAATAGAAAAGAAACAGGAATATCCAGACATCGTTACTTGTCTCCCTACGATCACAGCCTTTTGGAAATTTCTAATTTATCAGCTCGAGAAATTCATATAGAATTATAACTATTTCACAGTGACACTTTTGAATTACCAACGATTTAATGTTTTCAAGGATCTTAATTATATGTTGATTGATCGTTCAAAGGAGTATATTCAGAACGTGCACATGTACTACGAGACTGAGTGACTAACTCGTAATTAATCTCCCTCTCACGTGACAGCTCAATTCCAATAAAATCATCGAAGGATAGACAGGCCATAGATTAAATTTTCGTTTATATCAAACGATTACTTATATGAATTTTCGAACATATCCTTCGCATCCCTTTTGGAAAAGAGAATTAACTCGATTGTGAAAATATATCTAGATGATATTGTTGGATGTACTACTAGCGATATTCAAATGTGGACCACTGCCAGTCTTCGACGATTGACCTGTTGAGCGTTAATTAATCGACCTCGCAAATGTTCGTCGCTACGATAAAGTCGTTACTGTTTATAAACGACACTTATAAAGTATAACGTTATTCCCTTATCATTGCGATAGTAGGGTATTTGCCAAGAGAGAAATGAAAAAAAAAAAAGAAAAATAGATAGATAGATAGATAGTTAGATAAAACTCGATTATGACTCCATTTATCATTTGACACGGCTGTGATCGACGCAGGTAGACAAGGTACAACGACTACTCGGTAATTAATCTTCCCCTTGTGGTGACAAGGACGCGAAATACTGTTGGGGATCGATGAAAAACGAATGATACGGAATAATAGGGTTGAGAGTAGAGGTAAGGGTAGTGGTGATACTGGATTCGCGGACACTCATATATTTCTAGTGGAGAAGCTGCAACGAATTCGCTGCGACAGCGGCAGCCTCCACCGCTTTTCTTTTTACGAGGAGACGAGGGCTGGATGGAACGGCGAGGGTCGTTCAAACGTGGTGCTCGTTACTGGGTTAACGACGAGAGGATCGACTGAGCTTTTTAGACGGACACTTAAGATTCAATTTTGTCTTGCCTGGTTGATCTGAAGTGGATGCTCCACTACAGGCTCCTGCTGTTCCTTCGGCTATGCATTATTCATAAAAGCAACTCGTGTTATACATTATAACGTAGATTATGCTCCGGTTAATTCGACGCGATGTCATCGTTCTCTCAACGATGACTTTTTCTCTTTTTTCTTTTATTCCTTATTTTATTATACATACTTTCTTCGCCTCAAGCGACGAATTTTATCGCAACGAATGATATGACTTATTCGTGAAGATCGATATGTTTCCAACGATATTTCGATGATTCTATATGATAGCGATGCAAACGAATTTGAAGATTGACAAAAACAAAAAGGAAAAAGAAAAAATAGGAATTTTTCAAGTGAAAATTCCACATATCGATATTCAGGACAAGTTATTTTGACAACGTCAAATAAAATATAGATATCTATATACATACGTATGTATGTATCCGAATGTAATTCGATATTCAAAAGTAGAAATAGTAGAAGTATTTGTTTTAAAGATCGAAGCCATAGCTTTCGTGTATGAGTTTCACAAAAATTTTGTGAAACGACATTGAAAAATAACATTATCAAAGTTTAGTTATAGCCAATGGCTATGGAGACGATGATGACAACAATTGTAACGCTCGCAGCTGTGCTTTCTACATTATCGATCGGTTAATTAAAAATTGGTCAATGAAATAAACCATAAGAACGCTCTTACTCAATGTTAAAATATTCATTTTTACGATTTATGCGTGTTACGAAGAGGCGATACAAACTTTTACATTATTTATATTAAATTTTTATAAAACAACAAGTAATAATAATTATGAACATTATAATGATACACATCAAAGATAATCGTTAATTTTAAATAAATTGTATATACAAAATTCATTTCAAAATTTTTAATATAAAAAATTCATTATCTTTCTCGAAAATTAATTCCCCGTTTCTAATTAATTAGATATAAGGACCCTAATTGAAGCAAGTATTATCCACAATAGAAATGTTGAATATCTGATGATCTTATTATAAATGATCAATGATTCAGTGATACATTGATATAATAATCCATCCATGATACGATTTAATATAAAATATTCTTCTGCTTTATTAAAATAATCCGATATAGATAAACATAATAGATGCTAAGTATTAGACAAAATTATTGACTATTCGTTTTAGCTTTTATAGAACTTTGTGAATGATGCAAATAAATATTTTCACTTTGCATGATTTTCATTCGTCGTCCGAAAAAGTGGGACAAAGAAAACTCGTTAAAGCAAAATCTTGGTCACAATTGTTACTTTTGTTATTTCAGAAAATACTTATAGTTCGATCTTCGTTCATTTTTTTTTTTTTTTATATTCACGATTTCAATGATTTCAACGATTTCATTTAAGACAGTTAAAACAATCAATGAAACGTCTTATAATGTCCTCTACAATTTCGTTTCGATCGACCCTACCCAATGGAAACATTTATTCGATCTTAAATGCTTTCATTGTTGAAAGTTTGAGAGAGAATAATTAATGCCCGGTCGAACTGCGAGATTTATTGAGGTCTTGCCTTGGCAGTTCTGACACACAAAGCTCTTCGCGATAATTTAATTGCCACCCCTGTGATCCAGTTCTTTGAAAGCATACCGCCTTTGCTAACTAGAGAGGATGCAGAGTGCTGCGTCAACGATGGGAAGAGAGAGAGAGACAGAGAGAGAGAGAGACAGAGAGAGAGAGAGAGAGAGTAAGAGAGAGAGAGAGAGAGAGAAAGAAGAGAAATAGTCGTTTGCTATAAGACATAGACGTCGTTTTCATCGGTACGCTTTTCACCCTCTCTCTACGAGTCGATGCACCTGCGACCCGATTTTAATCGGAGAAATTTTGCACCTTCGTGATTGCTCATACAGAGTAACGTATGGAAAACGAGCAAACATAATAGAAACTAATACGAATAACATATCGAGTATTCGTTTTAACGAATCTGTGTCCACGTGGAAGGGAAAAAGGTTTGATAGTCAATGGATTAGAGAGAAGCGAGCGCAAAGCGGAGCTTAATGAATACCTGAGTTACCGAATCACTCTCATCCTCTCTCATTCTCTCTCTCTCTCTCTCTCTCCTCTTCTCTCATTCACTCTCTCAATGTGCTCACACGTCTCTTTCACCCTTCTCTATTTCTATCCCTCTTTCTCTCCGTTTCCCTACTTTGCCCGTTCTCCTCTTTCTCTCTCGCTTTCTTTTTTTCTCTCTTTCTCTCTTTCTCTCTTTACCTCTCTTTATCTCTCTCTCTCTCTCTCTCTCTCTCTCTCTCTCTCTCTCTCTCTCTCTCTCTCTCTCATTCTATACAGTGAACCTCTTTTCTTCATGTCTCTATACAGAGGATCAACTAGAGTTTTTGAAATGAAGGAAAGGAAAAAGAGCGAACCCGATCAAAGTGCCGTGCCGTGATAGAGCGCGTTTATGCGGCCCGCCGAGCTGGAGGTAAAGTAAGAATTTATTTGAATGCTTTGAAAAGCAAATTTCTTAGACGTTCAGGTGCGCCATACGTCTCTCGGCTTTTACCTTTAAAAGAACTTTTTTTCGCTATCTCTACGACCCAATAATGGAATCGAATAAGTCAAATATGTCGTGTGTTCCAATTTGAAATCCTTTTTAGAATAACCGTCGAAGGTTCTGCGAGAAGTGTGACCTTTTATTTTTAGATTGAGTTCGTTTAAAATACAAGGTGGCCCATTTAACGTTGCAATTTCATAAGAATTTTTCATTTTCGACAATAATTGTGTTCAACGATTAAAGAAGAAATATTTTCATTATTGATACTTTCTTTTTTTTTTGCCTTTCCCGAGATTCATGAAATGTTCAAGAGTTTTCCCGCATAATAACGATAAAAAAAAGAAAACATTTCTTATTCACTTTCAAAATAGGAATAAAATTATATTTTTATAATCCTTATATTTATGAATAAAGTTCCAAATATTTTAAGGGTCGGTTAAAATTTTTTTATCAAAGAAAATAGTTCACAAATATAATATAAACACTTACTACTATTATTCAGGTAAAATATCGTAAAAGTTCGCATGACGTTCTCTTTGTCATATTATGCATAATGATTTAAATAAAATTTATTTCTAAATAGATGCTTTGAAAAAAAGAAAGAAGAAAATCGAGAAGAATTTAATTCTCGATAATTCTTTGTAACTCGGATTAATGCATATTCATATATATCAGGATTAAAGAAAATATTTATGCGTTAAACGGACGTGTATCGAAGAAAGGTGAAAAAAAAAAAAAGAAAGTATGATTTTATTTGAATACTGTAACATGTTAGCTCCTTGGAGAGTAAAAAAAGAAAAGGCGGAAAAGTGACGGTAGCTAGTGGCTCAGTCATTATGTGTTTTCCCTCTCTCTCTCTCTCTCTCTCTCTCTCTCTCCTCCCCCACTTTTTTTTCTTTTTCTCACCCTTCGTTTTTTTTCTTTTTTTTTCCCGATTCACGGCACATTACTTTCACGTCTAAGGCGAGATCAAAAAGAGGTACATAGATGCAGTCAGAGAAAACAGAGGCTAGAAAAGAGACAGAGAAAGAAGAAGAACGATTTCTCGACATCGCTCCCAAGAGTCGCCAGGAAAACCATGAAAACGTATAGGCTCTCATATATTTCAACGTATTTTCGCGAGAGTTGCAGCGAGAAAAGAAGACAAACGACTTCGTCGTTTGTCCCTTTTGTCATCTCTTTCTTCATCGTGCAACGTCTCTACGAACGTGAACCGGATGCATTTTTCTTTTCTCTTTTTCTTCCTTTTTTACGATGACGTCATGGTGGACAAGACGAAAAAGTAAGACACCTTACTCGAAGATATATACACCCTCGTATTTCAATGTTTTTATCCAAGTGCTACGATTTAACCTGTCGAAAATTCAACTCGAGGACATGCTCAAGAATATCCCAATGAAAGTTTCAGTATTTCAAGACCAAGGTCTTACCAACTCTTTCATATGTATAATATATATATATATATATATATATATATATATATATATATATATATGTTCGAGAGCAAAAATAAAGACAAGAAATTAAAGTGCTGAAAGTGTTTTCCTATAGGAATGAATATATGAATTTCATCGATAACATATCGATTAAATATTTTTTTTTATATCACAGTATAGAAAGATCCTTTTGTGACGATTAATTTTATATTATTTTTATCATCATCGAAAAAAGAAAATCAAAAGAAAAAGTCAAAGATAGCAAAATTTAAAGAAAGAGAGAGAATGAGAAAGGGAGAGAGAGAGAGTGAGAGAGAGAGAGAGAGAGAGAGAGCAATAACGATTGTTAAAGTAAACTAAGGAGGTAAACCAAAACCACGTCTAATTATAATAGGTAATATCTAATTCTGTAGTACATTACTCCTTTAATTAATTTCCGTGCGACAAGGAAGTAATATCGATTAGCAACATTGAAGTGCAGGAAACTTTCGAATCAATAATTATAATCAAAAGGAAAACTTCTGTCTCTTTTAAGTACAAACGTTTTCGAATGAAATTCTCCTTTAAAAAGAAGTAAATTAAATTCACCGGAAACAGTCGAAGAAAAGTTTAAAAAGATTTAAAGTAACATGAAACGATTAATCGCTAAAACGACGAAGAATGTTTCTCTTTTCTTTTCGCTGTTCCTTTTATTGAAATAAAAGAAAAATGTTTTGTTCTTGCCATTTCAAATCTTACAGGTCAAACCTCATACAGACGCTTTGTCTTTTCCTTTCTCTTTCTTTCTCTCTGTCTATCTCTCTCTCTCTCTCTCTCTCTCTCTCTCTCTCTCTCACACACACACACACACACACACACACACATATACACACGCTTGTTCACTGTGCTCTAATCACGAACAGCTCTTTCCCTTATTACACTAGTTTCGAGTAAATCTCTGGATGACCTGCTTCCGAGCAAACGGCTGGTATGGTGATGAAATGAGGGACAGAATTACTCGCGAGTTTCGTCATAAAGAAAGGATCTTCTCCGAGCAGATTTGCGCACTGTTGGATTCTCGTATTTGTTCTAAACAATATCAAATCTCGTAACGTTGTTTTCCTCTTCCTTTAACAATTAACAAACTATAAAGATTTACGAGAAAGCCTTCGTTAATATTAATACGAATTTGTCGTAAAACTTTGGATAAGTAAGAATAGGATTAAATCGGACAAAGATAAACTACGTTAAGATATATTATTAAAAGAAAATATTAAAATCGATATGGAACGCCGTTTGAATCATTCATATACAAAGTACACTCAAATCTGTTCCCGAAGTTTGATATATAATACATAAATCATTGTAAAGATACACGTAGTACATATGTATGTATATACATAGAATATCGCCTCTTCGTAGTCACGTGTAAAGCGTAACGTTCGATCGATAATAATGCATAGCGTGCAGATGGGACTCACCATTCACGGTGTGTAACCTAAATCGCACGTGTATGCATCAATCGGCGTGTACGCGAGCACAGCTACGACACATTGTCGACGTTTACGGTGATACCGTTCGAGATACGTACGCATAAAGACGTTTCCTATTTTTTTCCTTCCTGTGAATATTTGAGAAAAAAAAAAAAAAGAAAAGGAAAAACAAACAAACAAACAAACGAAACGTTCGGAATAATTGATTATTTTGCCGTCGGAATAAAATATTAAGTTAGAAAGAAAAAGTTCCCGATAAGTTCTTTAAATAAAAAAAGAAAACATAAAAAAGTAAGCAGTTACGCGTTCACCAAAGACAGGACTGTCTTCTTTAAAAAAAAACACGTTGTTAGTTCGAGTTTGCGTTTCGTAAATATAAGCTATGCCACATACGTAAGGCAAATGTAAAGGCCGTTGGTATCCCTAAGGTCAAGGCAAAACGTGTTACTATAGAACGTTCTGCTAGTCGATATCTGTGCAAGGATGACCATACATCGGTTATATACATGTCCATGACTCTTTGGCGATCACATTGGCATATATACAAATCATGTTGTCCGTATGAACGCGCGAGTGCTATTTCTGTCAACGCAAGAAAGCACAGAAGATGATATTACTTCGATGGGTTCCTCTAAAATGGTTCAGCTAAATTCTGCTAATGATCTGGTATCACGTCGTATTATACGATACGTGATACGTCATTCGAAACATCAAGGATATTTATAATATTTTCTTTCATTTTTATTTCTTCTATAAATGTAATTGAGACTTATTAAGAGTTTAAAAAACAATGTCCGAGATTAAAAAGCATCATAATGGCCGATTTAACGTTTCAGATAAATTTCATAAATTATCTATTTTTATAAAGGTATTATAAGAGGATCAATTTTATTTGTAAGTTTTTTCTTTCTTTCTCGACTCCGAAGACCTTATGTTTCGCGGACAAAGGAAAATCAATAAAGACCTCCTTTAAATTCTTATTTTTCAAGCTCATCATCAAATCGTAAAATTGTGTAAGAATTCGTTCTTTATTTGTTCAAGCGTTATTTCCCTCTTATATTCAAATATATTTATGTATATCATTTAGAATCGGAATGAAGAGCAAGTGAAAATCTTATAAATGCACGCACATTAAAAACAATACCTCGTCGGAGATTGAAAAGATCTTTGTGTATGTGTGTTTTCTTTTTTTTCTCTCTGTTGGTTTATCTTTACATTGAGATACGTTAATTATTTTATAAGAGCTTGAATAAGCGAAAGTGATATTTTCTCGTATTATCTTGTCTTGCAAAAAATGAGAACCCGAGCGAATCAGAATGCGAAATTTCTTTTGCTTTTTCACTTTTTCTTTTTTATCTTTTCTTTTTTCTTTTTTTCTTCCTTCTTTTTTTTTCTCTTTGCTTCTTTCTCGTTATATTTATATATGTATATTCTTTTGTCATCTTTGATAACATATCTATGGTTTAGGCCGCGCGTTAAGAAAGAGAAGTTATAATAGCGTATTTATATGTAGCAGGAATGTGCCAAGTAAGATATCTAAAAAGAAGAAAAAAGAAAAAAAAAAAGAAAAGAAAAAGAAGAAAAATTACGGTCGCGATTTTATTCGCGATAACATCAAATATATCACAAAATATTTGTTTATTAGTAATTCTTTAGGAAGTACAAAAAAAAAGTGCACGTTATCGTTCTCTTCAGAAAACAAAAATCGAATATACTTCGAGACTGGCCGACGTCGAGTAATTAATTATTATTCTTCAGGATAATAAATTGTCATTGGATCGTTTTCATTTATTAAAAAAATTAATAAGAAATTAATATTGATTAATACATGATATATAATGAAGCGGCATTAATTTTGTTCTCTTTTCTTTTTCTTTTTCTTTTTTTTTTTTTTTTTTTTAACAGGCTTATGTCGATGAGACGAACAAATTTAAAAAAAAAGAAAAAAAAAAAGAAAAAAAAAGAAAATACTTCTCATCGAGACATACTGCATTTATCTGATCTCTATTATCAAACATCAATCTAAAATATTAGAGCTAAGTGAATGCAAAATTTAACTGGACTGAAGGAGAATTCATTAATCTTCGCGTCCCTAAGTTAATTTCTTTTTTTTTTCTTTTCGTGAAAAAAAAAACTCATTCGGCTCCAACCAATCCCGAAGAATCGATCGAGCGAAATCGCGACCGTTTTCAGTGCCTGAAGAAAAGTATAGAAAGGAATAAAAAAAAAAAAAAAAAGAAAAAAAAACGATAAAAAAATGAAATAAAATATTCTTACGAATACCGGAAGTCGATATATATATATATATACCGTAATCACGATTTTTATGTACATATCGTTGTGTAAAACGAACGTTCGTGAACACACTGACTGTGTTTTTTTCTTTTCGTGACTATCTCTATCTCTATTACTATTTATTATTAATTATTTTATTAATGTTATTATTATTATTGTTATTATTATTATTATTATTATTATTATTATTATTATTATTATCGTTATTATCGTTATTAATATTAATTATTATTTAATCATTATAATTCAAAACGGCCTTTCTTGTATCGTCGTTTCGATTAGGATTTTACCTAAGAAAAAATAAGATTTCCTTAAACATCTATCATTAGGGCCATAAGCTCGCACCTTGGTCAACCTTCAATCGTAAAAAAATGCACGTAATATCGAAATATGAAGGTTAAAACTTCGCTTCTTCTTCATCACGTGAAACTCGCGCTCGTCATTTTTTTCTTTCTTACGTACGCTCATTCAAGAACGACATTTATAATCCAAACGCCGAAGCGAACGTGAAAGATGAGAAACGAAGCTAAAAAAAAAAAATGACGAGTGATTATCATGTAGAAAAAAAGATAAGTCTTTTTCCTGGAATTCTTCCATGTTTAGAATAAAATCGATTGCGTGCTTTCCTTTTCCGTTTATATATATATATATATATATATATATATATATATTATTTTTTTCTTCTTCTCTTTTATTTCTTTTTTTTCCCTTTTTATCTATCTTTTCTTTCTCCGTGCATTTTTCTTTCGTCTTCTATCTCTCACACGTTTCTTTTTGGTTTCTTTTTTCTCTTTACCGATCAGAGGAACGTGCCGGGAGAGACGTCAAGTGTAATAGACGATATGTAAAATGACGCCTCTCTTTTATTTTTTTTCTTTTTTTGTTTTCTTTTCCTCTTTTCCTCGATTCTTTCTTCTTTTTTGTTTCTTTTTTCTTTTCTTTTTTTTTTTTTTTTTTTACTTTTTCTTTTCGTTAAATACTTCGCGGGGGGGGGGGACAGACAATGCGTCTTATTCGTCAGGCGCGAGCTCTTCTTTTCTTTTTTTTTTTTTTTTTAGTTCCTCTTATCTTTCTATACTTTCTGCATATATATTTTTTTTCTTTTTTTTTTTTTTTTTTCGTCGTATCTTACGTCGATCAAGTAATATATAATTTAAGATATGTGTATGTTATGTATGTACTTGTATGTTAAGAGGCTAATGATACTTGTCATTAGATGTACATACGAGAAAAGGGTGATAGGTACGAGCTCGAATAGGATTCCGGAGTGAAGACTAAGTTACCTAAATTGGAAGACTTAGGACTGGGCCGATGAGCATCGAGCTCGAATACAGGGAAACTTTCGTCCTGTGGGATAGGAACGATTCGCCCGGTGATCAAAAGAGAAAGAGAGAGAGAGAGAAGAGAGAGAAAATCGTTGAACAAAGTCGACTAGTTCGAGCGTAGTCGAGTAAAAATTCATAGCGATTTTCGGATGCGTTAGAAGAACTTGGTGCGATAAATCCTGTCATCGGTATGCTTAGAATATGTCGTATCTCATGTTTATATATGTACGTTATGTATGTACGTTATCTATGTATATGTTTGAGCATCGACTCGTAAAAACCAACGAGAAAAAAATTGCCGCCTGCAACGATGATAGACATTATTACGGATTCATCCAAACCATTCGATCGATTCAACGTATGAAAAAACCATTTCAATCCATTCGATGCCACGTCACCTTCCTTTCATCGACCAAACGCGTAACGCAAAAAGTGAAATAAAAAGAAAGAAAACGAAAATGGAAAGGAAAAAAACAACGAAGAATTGTGATTACGATGAATTGTGACGTGGCACATAGTTATGCGAAATAAATGGATTTTTACATCGATGTACTATTTTCACTTTCGACACTTTTCTTTCAACCTAATATAAATGAATTGAAAAAATTACTCTCATTTTCTCATAGAGATAAATTCTTCGAAGAAAAGTACTCTATAAATACTGTGTAATTATTACGAGTTAGTTTAATGACTTCATTCGTACATACAAATATCTAATACTTCACCGTTCTCATCTTTAACAGAAATTTCACAGGAAAATTTGAAGATAAATTTCGTGCAGTAAAGCGTGTTTAAGACACATTACCGAGTTGGTTCGCATGTTAATCAGCAATTAACGCGAACGAGGATTCAAAGAAAGATTAAAGAGAGAAAGAGAGAGAAAGAGAGAGAGAGAGAGAGAGAGAGAGAAAGAGAGAGAGAAAGAGAGAGAGAGAATGATGAACTATTAAAAACTGGCTTCCATAAAAATGGAGATACGAGAGAAGGCACGATTAAGGAGTTTCGATGAGGTCTTGTCCTCGATCTGTCGAGCGACTAAATCATTTATCACTTCTCATTTTCCCTCGTTAACGGAGGCTGATTTACGAGTCGATATACATACATCGAATCGCCAAACATTCCAACCGACACGTGTCTAAACCGACCGCTATCGTAGCTTTTTTTTTTATTTTCCTACGGTAAACATTTGACGCTTCAACAAAGATACGATCGAACCAATCCGAAAGATCAATCACTATACGATCCAAACGATCTTTATTATTAGTCCTAAATTAAACCATTACACGCGTAATAATTTGAATTCCGTGCATATATCAATATTATTATAGATCTTTTTAATAATACATCATAAAAATTAATTAATATCTGATAATTAATATCATCGTTAAATATAATATATTCTTTTTAATAATATATCATAAAAATTAATTAAAATCTGATAATTAATATCATCGTTAAATATAAAATATTTCATCAATTTTTGTTCAATATTCACGAAATTAATACTCTACCAAGGATTTCAAAGGATTCAAAGAGAAATCGATATAACTTTGATCGATTTGTTTTTCCTTTTTGAGTAATTTTTATGAAGTAATAAGAGACAAGTTTAAATCAACATCTCTAAGATTCGATTTATTACGAAAATAAATATAAATAAATTTAAGAACGTAAAGGATTGTATTACACAAGAAACACAAATTTACAACGATCGATTTCCCTTCAGGAAGAACGATTTACGAGTCGATGCTTTAGTCAAACTTTCAAGAACGATCTTATCAAGTATCCAAGGATTAGTTTATCCATTCTACAAGACGCAATCCAAATTGGACTCTCTCAAGAGCAATGTCAGACGACGTGAACGGATTGCTCTAAACGTTAGAGAGAAAGAGAAAAAGAGACGTACTTCGAATTTGGAGATTCAAAGGGAAGACAAAGATAGGGATAAACCCGACTTAATCGACGAGAAGACGTTCGCCGCGATCGAAGGTATAAATCAAAGGACGTCGAAACTATACTCTCATGAGAGTGACCTATTAAACTCCATCATCGTTGTTGTCGAAGGTAAGCGTACCGGATCTCCGTGGCAAAGTTTAACGAAAGGAGGAGAAACTTCGGCACGCATAGAGAAGCTCCGACTGTCTTCCTTATCACATAATTTCGAAGAACTTTAGCACTGGCTAGTCCCCACAAGCTTGCTTTCTCCTTGCTTCGTTCTTATTTATTTTTCCAATTAAAACTTTGCTTTCTATAAAAGAGTTCTCTTTTCTAGAAAGAGTTTCTCGGTAGAACAAAAGGAGATAGATATCTTATTCGAGTAGCGTTCGATAATATATGTGTATATAATTCATATATATATATATATCACGCTTAAATGTAACATTTTAATTCAAAGAACTCATTAATTGAAGTTATCTGAACTTCAATCTCGGTCGTTCTTTTTTTATCTTCTTTTGTTTTCCTTTTTATAGATTCGTCGCGTGAATCCGGTACGTTCGCATTCGAATCTATGTTGAATATCTACGACACTGATTTAGAATTCGGTACGAAGTCAATTGAATTCGTGGAATAATTAATTTCTAAAGTAGATCCCACTCCCGATTTCATCAATGAACTAGGAGTGGCAACAATGAATATAATTTTTTTTATTTATTTTATGCATATATATATATATATATATAATATATATATTTTATTAATTTGTGTATACGTGTGTTGAATAATCTAATTAATCTACGATAAGTTTGATAAATCCGTCTCCGATGATTATTCTCATGAGGGAATTCGCTAGAGAAACGATGAAACGATTTTCACGATTTCGATTTCAGCAAGAAAAATCGTAAAGATTAGGAAATGTTCTTTACTAGTAAAAGCGAAAAATATTATTTCTTTCGAGAGCACCAATTCATAACGCGAACTCTCAGGGCAGTGCTTAGGGAAACGGCTGATCGTGAATCGAGTCTGAGAAATCGATGAGACGATTCATTCATTTATTTTGTTCTAACCATAGTGAATGAGATGTCTGTTCATCGCCCATCTTTTTTTTTTTTTTAAATAAGATTAAACGTCTCTTTAAATTTATTTAAACTAAAGTTACTGTTAATGAGTATGTATCGTGCTGAAATTTTATTTTGCCCTTTTAAGAATCTCTATCAAATTCAATATCTCATTTGAAATGTCTAACAAAAAATCATTATAAATATATCAAATTTTATGTTCCAACAGTTCGATAATAAACAGAAAATAAAAATCATAATAAAATGAAAATACATGAAGTACTATTAGAAATATTTACGTTGAATATATAAATATAAATATATATATATATATATATATATATATATATATTTATATTTATAAATTATTTCAACTACAACTCAATTTTCTAATAGAAAATAATATTATATATCAATCGATAATAGTTCATTGTTTAATTCAATACGAAGGTAAAACGTACGATATCGATAGAAAATCAAATAAATGAATGCATATGAATTAGAGCAAAATATTCAAAATAATATGATTCGGGAAACAATTTATTTTAACAAATTATACTTAAAAAAAAAAAAGATGCGCGATACCAGTTCACTTTCTGTACACATATGTATTCACACATATGTCTATATATAGCAAAAATCGTTCATCGAGTATTACGTGGTCGACCGATTAACGACCACCATGGTCATATTATTGAAAATAGAACGCAATCGAAGAGAAGGATGTAGTGACCACGTGCGACGCAGTAGAGAAAGATAGAAACGGCGTGTGAGGGAAAGAGAGAAATAGATGACAGAGAGATTCACCGAATAGTGACGCTCGATTTTGGCATCCCCAAAAGCGACGACAACGAAATTTTGTCGTCGCACTTGGTTTCCGTCATATGGCGTGAATTTACGCACGTTTATCAAATCACCAGTATGATCATCGTGCTGTTGGAACTTCTCCATCAACTTGATTTTGCAACTAATCCGTAAAATTCGTGTCACCGAGTTTAGAATCTCGTTGAGCCTTTATATCTCATTATGACGATAATTAACGGATACGTTCTCGTTCGAAAAAAATTCAATAACCTAATGAGAAATCTAAAATTATTTCAGTATCATCAATGAATCAAGGATTAATGAATAATATCCTTTATCAAGAGAAAAACAGCCAACGATGAAAGTTAAACTTTCGGAAGAAAATTGATGAACAAACGATCGAACACTTTTCTCGAACATAAGAAAACTGCGCCGCTTCCTTTTGTCTCATCCTGATCGTAAGTCTCTATTATTAATTCTTCGCGAGGACATTAAAGATGATAATTATTCAAGGATCAGCCTATAATCTCGTGTATTTCGTACCTTGTGAGAAGGAAGGGAACGCATACGTTAGAATAAGGGATCTATTTTCTTTTTTGCTTCATTTAAAGAAAAGTATCCGTAGACTCCCATTGAGCTAGCTCGGCTCACACCCTTGTCTCGTTGTATGGGCTCGAAGTGCTCGTGCCTTGACGACGTCTGTCCTCGCCTGGAAAATTGAACGCGACATTCGGCACAGTAGTAGGATCTACTAACTGGCTAGCCTGCGGATTCTGGCAAGTCGTCTGCGATTGGTGAGAGTGGGAGGAAGATGAGGGTGGACCCTCGCTTATCGAGGTCGTTGAGGCGAGTATACGCCGACCGCGTACCTGGTAACGCTGAGGGTAGCAGCGACCGCAACAGGACTGCAGGAGGCCGCCTCTCGAGGCAGTGCTGTGGGCAGGTGACGTCAATGGTGACGGCGAACCTGGCCTCTTTGGGGCACCATTATAGGGCACCTCCATTTCCACGAACTCGCGATCCTAAAATCATAATAAAGTTTTTCATTTTTAATCCCTTCATTTCCTTTTCTTGAACTCAAATATATAGAGAATATCTCATTTAAATACACCCTAACATCCATATAGTTCCCCTTGGCTTCACTGATATGAAAAAAATATTACAGAATTGCCCGATTGAATAAATTCAATGATGATATATAAAATTTTTTTAAACAAATATGTAATGTTGGTTGTTGCTTTTCAATTCGTTCGTTTAAGTTGATTAACGTACGTTATACGATACGTAGAAATAATACATAGAAATAATACGTAGAAATAAAGAAAGATATGTGTACTAACAAATAGAAAAAGTATATTCAATAATTGCAAAACATAATCCAGAATATGATGGATCCTTTTTTTTTTTTTTTTTTTTTGAAACATAATTCATTGTCGATAAGATAGTTCTTTGTCTCATCATGATTTAATCGTTAACTTGTAAGATTTTTCGATAAGATGTGAGAATAAATTTCATAAAGTTGACTCATTGATATGGAAAGGAAATGTAAGATTTTATTAAATGTTCTAACAATGTCGCTCCTTTGAAAAAGGATCGTGGTTGATGGAATTTTTAACGATATTAACTACTGTGCTCGTCGCGAAGGAAAGATAGGAATGACGTAACTTTTGAACTTTTAGAATTTTTGCAATTCATTGGAAATTACAAACACTTTATCTCCGTGTAAATCGATATCTTTTCTGTGGTAAGCTGAATCATCATTTCTAACTTTGGAAGATTAATATATAATAATAGTTTTCTAAAATAATGTGCTTTATATTCCACGAATCGCACATTATAAAATATAGATAATCTTCCTAAACGTAGTAAGTCGGCGATATTGATCTATAAGCAATGTTTAAAATCGAAAATATAACGAGGAAAAAATTTCATTCAAAAGTTACGAGATTTTTATCGTCGATCAAACTCGAGTATTTAGAATAGTTGATGCCACGATGTAAGGGAAATTGCTGACCAGCTTGAATTATGTCCTTGCAGCAAATCATGTAGCACGTCCTCATGTAAAACAGCTGTTTCCCGTTATTCCACGAAATTACGTATACATACCTAAACACAACGGGATAATTTCATGGCGAAATGAAGCCAAGGCTACTCTTTTGCCAAAGAGAAGGAAAAAGAAAGAGAAATAGAGAAAATTATAAAAAGTTACGAATTCGAAGATACTTTTTATCTGATGGAAGATAACATATCGAACATATTAATCTCGTTTGATGTTTAAACATGAGAATTTTGTCATTAACATAAAAACGATCGAGAGATAAGAAGATAGAGTCTTTCTTGAAAGACTCATGGATGGCTTTTAACGTCGACCGCTCAGTCTGTTCAGAAAAGAAGACATTTTTGAAACATTTTGCTGACGAGATTGTAGCGCTTTTCCATTCTGCGGAATCAAATCTTTACCAGGAGCTCGGAAGGCTGAGAAGGATATGATTCTCGCTTGAACGATGTCGAGATCAGTTGATAACTTCTCGTATTTTCGCATTGGAGCTTTCTCGTAGGATTTCTACGAGTATCTAAGGTATTTCGTTCTCTCTCTCTCTCTCTCTCACCTCTTTTTCTCTCTTTTTCTCTCACTATCTCCTCCTCCTCTCTCTCTCTCTCTCTCTCTCTCTCTCTCGCTCTCGTTCGTTCACTATCGGAATAAGTGATGAACTTTTCAAATTCCAAAGAAATAATTTTACATACCTACATTCGAATGGTACTGCGTCTATGGAAAAAAAAGAAAAGAAAAAAATTTCAAGTAATGCCATTAGTCGTACATTTAATCGGAGCAAACGTATCGAACTGCAAAAATTAAAACCGATAGCGTGGCTTTCTAATAAAATCGATCGGTAAGTTTTTTATCTTGAGTTTACAGCAACGAAGGAACGTGTACCGACGTAGCTATCCTGCCCTTAACCTCCAGTTAATATTGATCCTCATCGTGGCGAAGAAAAGTATTATTTCCGCCTTTAAATTCCGTCCTCGTGAAAATATATTCATGAATTTCCTTTCTCCGAGTAGCGTTAAGATATTCAAATGTCTTCTCTATGTACAGGGCGTTTCATCGTACGCATTGTTAATTCTTATTAACGATATCACAATGTCCCTTTTTTTTCTTTTGTTTCCTTCTTTTTTTTCTTTTTTTTTTCTTTTTTTTTTTTTTATTTTTTTTAAACGTCAATCTTATAAAAGAAGCTTTTATGATAAGTAAACAAAGCCTTTCTCTACCTCGAGTGATAACTTCGATTTTTTTAATCGGTATATGTTTTCTTAATTATTAAATATTAAATTATTATTAATTATTATTATTAAATATTAAATTAATCCTTATTAAATTAAACAAGTTTTGATTTAAATGTTTCTAAAAATTTCACTTTTATCAAAAGTTATAACAATTTGAATTTTTTGCAGTAGAAATTGCTTTTCAAATTGAACAGCGTAATCCAATAACAATGTCAATAATTCAATAACAATGTCAATAATCCAATAACAATTTCAATAAAATATATCGTTAAAACGATATGCTTTACATCTATGTTGAATCAACCATTTAAGATTAACAAAAGTAATTCATTTTATGAGAATTCGTGTTTCCAGTATTGTAAAGTGTAAATTCGTCTGAGGAAAAAATTGTTTCCAAGAAATTGTTATGAATTAATTTTTATTACATCCAATTGCAAAGCTTGACACATTGAACAACACCTATCATTCTTAATTCTCGATAGAATACTCGATAGCCATTAAAGTTATGCTTCATTAAAATCGACGAAACAGAAACTGCTGTCTAATTTCATTATTTCTACTTATTTGTCTCGTGTTTGTATACGAATTGATTGCAATTGTAGCCAGCACAATAATAGTGTCATTGTCATTTGATCATGATGTCAATTGTTATTTTTTTTTTTACTTTATTTAGATAACATGAAAAATAACGAGCGCTTAAATTTCATAAATATATTACAAGATATCAAATTATGATACCTATGATGAAACATCCTATATAAAGAAAGAAAGAGAGAGAGAGAGAGAGAGAGAGAGAGAGAGAAAGAGGTAAATTCGATATCGGCAATCTGCGAAATTATTCACGCATACAGTATTCTCAGCCCTTCTGCCGATAGGAGCTACGAATTTCATTCTCAAAAGAAGTCGGATTAAACTCGTTTTATCGCGGTAGACTTCACTCTTTCCGTTTCGATTTCTCCGTCTCGTGTTAAGGAAAAAGAAAAAAGTACGAGAAAGAAAAAGAAAGATATATATATATATATAGAAAGATAGATAGAGAGAGAGAGAGAGAGAGAGAGAGAGAAAATAATAGAGAAAAAGAGATATTCAAACGTAAAAATAGAACACTCAGTTTCAGGAATAACAACGGTCTGATCGGAAAAAATTTTACCTCTCCCTCTCTCTCTCTTTCTCTCTATTCTACTCGTTATTTTTTTCTTACTTCGCATTCACGTATTTTCACGTATTTTCTATACAAATTCGAATTCGACAAATTTTTTTCGGAGAACGATTCGATGAAGTCGTAAACAAGCGGAACAACGAATGCACACGAGTAAGAAAATCAACGGAAATACGTATACGAGTATATGGCATCGTTAAAAATTTCATCGAATAAAACAAGAAACGAGAATTTGTTTACGAGATCCAAGCAATTGTCGACGTGTGACATGGAGCTATTAAAAAAAATTGCGAACTAGAAGACGTAAAGATATGACATTCGTAAATCCAAGAACGCCTTCGTTGTGGCTCGTAAATAACTGGTTACATCGAGTTGTTTCCGGCAGCGTGACCCTAGTCATAGAAAAATGTCGTACTTGCCATGACCTTTTACACGCTTGTGACGCTTCTTCTCAGTCTATCTGTCTCTCTCTCTCTCTCTCTCTCTCTCTCTCTCTCTCTCTCTCTTCCTCTTCCTCTCTCTTTCTGTCCCTCTATTGATAGGAGAACTTTTAAATACCTCATTTCAAGCGATGAATCACGAAAGACCTAGACAATTTTATATTTCAACCAACGACACTCATTTTCCATTCGAGAGTTTGAATCGTGAATGTTCAGACTGTGAACACACACACATATACAATATTCTTGAACAATACACTGTTATCTTTTATATACTATTGCAAGTTTAAAATTTCTAAATCTATATTCACCAATAATAACATTTATTAATGATAATATCAATTCAATTAACAAATAGCATCAATTAATAATCATTTATTGATGTTTATTGAATAAACATTTATTAATTGATGTTATTTGTTAATTGAATATTTATAATTTTTTTTTTTTTTTTTTCTATAGAATAAGAAGTCATTTCACCGTCCATAAAACGATATTATTTAATAAATATATTTACTTTAGCATAAAAATTTAAAAACTCTTTTCAGCATTGAACAGGGCTTTAAATTTCACCTTGATGTTCATTAAAACTCATTAAAATTAATACCTTCCTTTGACTTTTGGAAAAAGGCTTTCATTTTTTAAATCACTTTAATAATGTAAACAAGCATGAACACTTTTCTAAGATGGCCAAAGATTTCAAAGAAACGGATGTCGAACAGAAAAAGATACGATTGATGGATTCACGTTGGAGCGTTCGTCATACGTAAATACAGATGCACTATCCAAAAATGGCTGCAGGAGTGAATTTAATATCGGCCAACCGGAAATAAATGTTCAGGGTAGAAAAGGTTGGAAAGAAAAACGGAAAAAAGAAAAGGGAATGGAAAGAATTGGAACGGAGAAATGAACTGGACAACGGGCTACGGTTTTATCGGGGCAGAAAAATAAGGACGAACTGAGAGAACGAGCAACAAAGCCTGCTTCAGAATCTCGACTCGATTCTGATTAATACGGTTCAGCTTAGCCTTTAGTTCGAAGAGTAAAAGTATAAAAAGACGTACAAAGATAGGCGTTGAATCATACGAATGACGATCGTATTAAAAATATCTTAAATCGTGATTAAAAAATATCTTAATTATTGAAAATCGTAAATATTGTTTGAATGAACGATCTTTATAATATTGATTTCTTTGACTAAATAAGCATAATCATTTCGTCGTTTTATCATGTTCTTTTCTTTTTCTTTTTTTTTTCTTCTTCCTTTTTTTTTTTGACGTCTTTGCTAGATATTTTTAATAATTCGAAACAAAATATATCTTTGGGCAAGATAATGAAGTAAAGAGAGATCGATTAAATGTATACTAACTTAACAAAACGATCTCGCATTCTAATTACGTAGAGTAGATGTTAGAAAAATCGGTGGGACACTTTTAACTGAGGCAAAACGGGAGTTGTCAAAGGCCCGTGCTTTCCCTCAACACGAGGTAACTTTGAAGCGGCCTTTACAACGACAAAGTCATTCAAAGACCCTCCTCCTTCGTTTGTCTTCTGTGCTATGATGATAACCGAACGAAGCCGAAGCAAGTCGAGCCAAGCCGAGCCGATTGAAGCGGAACTTAAAACCGATCGCAACGTGCTTCTTCCACGACGATTGCGTTCGATATGCCACGCCAGATGGAAAATTCGTGTCCCGTGACATGACGACGACTACAACAACGACAACGAAGGGATCTCCCCGGCTTTATTGTTGGATATCCTCTTTACATCACGCCTTGCTATAATTAGCTTCGAGGATGACGTTTCCCACTATCGACGGTGAGAGAAAATCTGAGAATTCTCTGATAATATTCGATCGAGCGCGAGCATGACCCGGAAGAAATCAATACACGACCTAAAGATACCGATTGGTCGCATCTGCTAGGTCGACGAGTGCAAGAGAAATAGAAAGAAAGAGAGAGAGAAAGAGAATTTATCGAAAGGATACGCTACATTCTCCTTTTAACGAACCCAGATTTACCAATATCGTCGCTCCTAATATCGATTGGTTATCTAAACTATTATTCAAACAATTACGCGCACGCGCATAACATAGATATATGGTTTATTAAAAATGACCTATCCTATCAAATGTTCCTAGTACACGTGCTCTTTTATTATTTCATAAAAATTCATTTTTATAAGGCACTCATATTCCGAATATGGCATACACGTAACCAATGCAAAATCGAACGAATTCTTTTCAAATATTTCACGAATCTTTCCGATAACTTTTATACCTTTATATTTGACAAGTTTACAAACTTAAAAGGGAGAAGTTTATGTATATGTATACTTGTGAAATAATATCGGAACTACACGAAACGTATTTCTATTATTTCACGAATTCCTTGTTCTTCTCTTTATCGTTATCGTTTATTCTTGCTTTCGTTGATTTAAAAAAAAAAAAAAAAATAAAACTTTATTATCTGTTTTCGAAAAAGTTCGACAAAGACTGAAAAAGAAAAATGACAGAAATAGAGACAGATAACGAGATCATAGGCTTTGAATCTTGTTAAGCATTCTTGAAGCGAAGGCCGTGCCACAGTTAAAGGGTTGCAAACACGTTTGTGGCTCGTCGGTGGCCCATTCTGGAGTAGTAATGATCGATCGAACGATCGAACGATCAAGAACTCGATTTACGATCGTTTACCGCTTCGTCCCTGTGACGATGCAATGATGAAAGCATTGAAGTGTCGTTATCTCTCATCGTAAAATCGTTTTGAAGAAACGTGAAGTGGAAAAAGAATAACATTATTTGGAACAAATTTCTAAGTATGTCCTGTTAAATATCTATGACATTATCAATTCAATTCTATTAATATTCATCGTTAGAATGAACTTGCAATTAAAATAAGAAACACAAGAGGAAGAAAAATTTTTAAATTTGATACGAAGAAAAAATTGAACGAACGTCACGTCAGAAATATTATTCATTCGATCTGTTAATATTTATATTTTAAAGATCGAAAAGAAAAAAAGAAACGTACTGTATAAAATGACACAAAACAGCACGTTAGAATATTGCACGTAACAAAAAGTTTCTAAGAATGTCAATTCACATTAACTGAACAAAGAAAAAAGGAAAAAATTGAATTCGATGCATTCAATTGTAAAAACCAAAAAGAAAAAAAGAAAAAAAGAAAAAAAGAAGAAATGGCATTCTATTGAGGGAAGAAGAGTCGTCGGAAATACGTAGAGAAATTTTTTTCGCTCCGAAAATGTCAAACAATAAAAATAGACACGTAGAAATGGATGATAGAGGTGGGTGGACCTCCCGCGTGAGTTTCGAGAGAGACAGTTAAACGTCGGCAGGAAACATCGGAATGCTGAAACGCACCGACCGTATACAACGAAGCTCAGAATGTAAGAGAGGAAGTGGAACGACGCGCCTCCAGGCCGTGTGCTCGGTTTCTGACGCTTCAACAATGGTACCCGGAATCGCATTGCTTTCTGGGTTAAGTACACGAGACGACTAGGAAAAAGAAGTGGAAATAGGAAAAGAAAACGTGGTAGTTGGACGCAAAAACGTGCGAATGGATACACAAAGCTATAAGTATCTTGATAAACAAATAAATAAAACAAATGAATATGATAAACGAAATGGTAAACAAATATGATAAACAAATAAATAGTCTGGTAAAATAATGAACCTTACATAATTGGATGTATCATTATAAATTCATTTAAATCATTCTCTCTCTCTCTCTCTCTCTCTCTCTCTCTCTCTCTCTCTCTCTCTCTCTCTCTCTCTCTCTCTCTTTCTATGTCTATCTCGGATTTGTAATTAGATAAAATTAGTCAATTATTTATTAACTATCCGAATAATTTCGTATTTTTCGGACGAGCCATGGAATAAAATAAATTCAAACAAAAAATCGTTATCTCATTCGTGCGGAGATAGGTAGATATTTTAATAATGCTGAGAAAAGAAGATAGTACCGACGGGAATGATTTTAATATATTCATACAGTTTAAGTGCGGAAAAAGAAAAAAATTCACTACCACTTTTATTCATTCGAGGGAACGATAATTGAGAAATAAACGTCTTTGTTTTTATATAAGTAGTATAACTTAAAACCCTCATAAATAATTCCAAACCGTAAGGGACGAATTCATCGATAATAAATTACTCTCGGAACCACGAAAGATAATAGAAAGGAGTCTAATAGTAAGATCAATAATAGAATAATATTTGGAACATAAATTCGCGCTAAATATTGAATTAACTATTAAATATAACTATAATTATAACGTTAGTAATGAAATTATTTATTGTGTATGTTAACAATTATATTATCTTTAAACATCATGTATAATAATTACACCTTATAATATAATTAAATGAAGAAGAAACATGATTAAATATCTCCAAAGATACGTGTTCTTTTTATTATCTTCTCATCTTAAAAAATCAAAAGAAGTCAACGTGTTCGATAAAGTAATCATATATTATTGGATACTTCAAACAAAGACGAGGCATTATCGATGAGAGACAAATAGAGAGAAGAAAGAGGAGACCCTTGGAGCTTGTTGCGTCCCTTCGATAAGCACGTACGTGAACATCAATAAGTGCCCTCGACTTATGGTGTACTCGATGAACATTGGCGAATGAAAAAAAAAAAAGAAAAAGAAAAAAGCTACTAAACCTTGTCCATTGCAGAAACTCTGCATTTGTTTGTTACGACCAATCGTAAAGACAATTGCTCCGTTTTTTTTTCTATTTCTTCTATTTTTTTTTTCTATTTATCTTCTTACGGTTAGCCAATTTACGTTAGGAAAATCCTTGATAAGTTTATCAGTAACGTTTAAAGGATAGACGACTTACTTCAAAACGATTACTCTAAGCTTATGCCCGAAGGCAATCTTGTCCGTTTCGGTACGCCCTGTATAGCAAAATTAAAAGTCAGTAACACAGATGCACTTCCGAGTGATCCTACATTGGTTCATATGTGCTGACGATTTTTTGCGATACTCGTTGGCGATTCCTGATTCTGAAAGAGTTTCCCACTCGATCTCCATCGAGTTGATTGAAGGAGGATAAACGTACATAGGAGAAACCCGGACAAAGCGAATGCCCTGGGCAAAACGGATATATTTTTTTTTTCGCGTGATGCAAAAGAATATAATTAATACTAAGAAGAAAAGAAAAAAAGAGAAAGAGAAAAAGGAGAGAGTGAGAGAGAGAGAGAGAGAGAGAGAAAGATAAAGAAAATCGTGATTTTTAAACAGATTTAAGTGGAATAAGAATTTGCATAACTATGTGTATGTGAATTTATCCCACTTGTGTTATTACTACATTGCAACGATTGGCCAAAGGCACGCATGTTGTATCTGGTATGTTGGTCACAGTATATACACTTTAGCTTTACATATCTTTCCACCTAGAAATGTATATGTATATACATTCGTATACGTATTAGAAATGGAGATAGAGTTCGAATTGAGCGGGTTATGTACTCGCACTTTCAACGAGATCACGCATACATACGTATATATATAGTACGTATAAAAGGAAAGTGTATACTTAACACGATACCCCTTACAAAGGCAGTTGGTTAAAATTAGACGAGAACGGAAAGCGGTTTATTCAAATTACTCGGCACATCGATATCTATACGCAAAACTGCTTGACGGATTTTAAAATGATTTTTTTCTAACGGCGATTTTTCTTTGACGAAACATAAAATATACGATAAAAGGAAAGGAATACTTATATTAAAAAAATCTTCCTAAAAGAAATATTATAAATTATACGTTTGTCTAGTGTATTCGAAAGAACCATCAATTTTTAATATATATCATATAATGATTTAATTGCGAAATACAATGAAGAAATATATACTTTGTTAAAAACAAATTTAAGAAAAAGAATAGAAATGAAAATAAAAAGAAATTAAATATTATATCTAAATATGATTTAAATATTATTTTACTCACCGTCGTCTTCTCTAAACAACGAAGTAAATGATGATGTTGTAATTCGAAAATATCCTCCTCCTTGTAGTTCTCGTCCAGCTGCAAGCCACTCTCCTGCGCAGCCAATCGTGCTTCGGCCGCTTTCTTTTTGCTGACAAAGGCCGCACCGCTTGATGCTTTAGCGATTCTGATGCGAGCCAACCTCGCTTTCTGATGGAAAAGAAAATTCGTGTCACTCGTTGATAAACAACTTGTTTATGTTTATTTCGAATAATTTCAAGGGAAAAAGAGGTAAGTCAAGAAGATCGAGATATAGAAATGATTTACGAAAAACGAACCAAGTACCCTTCGTGAAATCTTAAAGCAAAAATATATACAAATATACCTACATATATATGTGTGTGTGTGTGTGTGTGTGTTTGTATAAACGTATGGGTATGATTTTTTCGAGCATATAAAGCGATCGGCACGTTTTACACTGTCAATTCACAAAGACTCTTTATACTACCATCTCCATTAAATGTGTTATATCCTTCCAATATATCGGATCATCGACGAAAGATATTTGAGATTTATTGATTACCATTTAACGTACGTTAGAACGATCATACATTTTAAAGCCTAAAATTCCCATTCGAGCATCGACAATTTTCTATTTTTTCTATACCGTTCCGAAATATATACGAATTTTGTAAGATTTAAAATTACAAATGTTGGTACATATTTTTGATAATACAAAAAGATTGTTTGTTCATTGAAACTTAAAATTAATACGAATAGTTGTTCTGTTTTTCATTTATAAAAATTATCAAGAAGATAATTTCAATGAATCATCTTATACAAGCTTCTAGATAAAACTTGTCTACCTAATATTTTCAATATATTTCAAAAAAAAAGTTAGTTATTTGTTGCAGAAGAAAAAAAAAAAGAAAGAAAGAAAAACATATAAATTATAATTTTATTCGTACCCGGTAACATAATTCAATTTGTTTTATGCGAGAGTTGAATGACTTGATTCAATTGATTTCATTTTAGGACTCTAAGAACAGCAGAACTCTATTGTATATACCGAGTTCATTCGCTTTCTCTCGTTCTGTAAATCTATAGAAAATTAAATTCTTTTTTTTTTTATTTTTTTATTTTTTTTTTTTTTTTTCAAAAGATACATCTCTCTGCGAAGACGTAAACAGAACTTTCCTTTCTTTCTCGTTTGATTGAAAGCTTTTCGTTTTCTGTCTTTTCCACTCTCTGCGAAGGATTGATCCTGAATAAATCTTTCTTTCTTCTAAAAATGTATGTGAAGAGTAGACCTCGTATTTTATATAAATATGAGACGAATGAAAGATGGTGACCTACATAAATAACAAGATCCGTGTAGATCTTTTTAACCAGAAGATAAATATTTATTCCTACGTATTTGGGATACAAGTAAACTACTCGTCCAGAGGTCATCAGTTAGAGGACTTCTTTTATGTAACTGTATAAATACTAAATTGTTTATTTTAATTACATACTACGCAAACATTTTTGCGAGAATATTTTAACTGCGTGACAATTATTACTACTCAATAATATAAAATCTATAACAATTTATCGAATAGTTTAATAATATTCAGTGATGGAAAACTATTAGTGAACACCTAATAGCATTCTAACCTCTTACTCTTATCCGTATATTACACTTATATGTAGTTATGTTCAGTATTCTAAATGGAATTTTCGTACTAACTTTGAACCTATATTTTGTCTACGTACATATTTTAATGTATAGAAAATACTCAACGTGCTAAGCATCTTCCACTATTACATGAAATTTCTCTTTACTTCACATCTATTCTAAATATGACACGTTTTCCTACACGAAATTAATATATCCTTACGAATTAAACTTAATAAAGAAGAGTAAATTTTAGAAAAAAAAAAAAAAAAAAATACAAAAAAAGAAAACGCAAATCACAAAGAAATGTGCTCCCGACAACGAGATTGAAAATTACGTTATTTCGTTAATTTAAAATAATTACATTAACTTTTGATTAACGAAAGTTATTATATTTTAAAGCTAAACAATTAAAATCTCTATTAGAGGCAATCGAAATTATTCGATTCGTCTCTAATAAATTCTTATAATTATCAAAGCATACGAGTTTAACACAAAGTAAAACTATACAATATTTAAATACATTGTTATAAAGATACGAAATGCAAATCAACTATTATTTCTTGTAACTAATGCTTTTATTTATTGATCTTCTCATTGAAATTTATTCAATTCCGCAAATACACAAAAAAAATACTATTGAGACAATAAATGTACTATTGATCGATTCTTCTATTTAAGAGGTATACTACATCTTGTATAAATCGAATATATTCATTTAACAAAGATAAAGATATAGAAAACTTTATCGTCATACTTTTAACATTACAATTTTACTCTTATTAGAAACTTTTAATCTTTGAGATGTGACAAAAGAAATCGAAGAAAAGTTTTAAATAAAGTCTGCAAAGTTAAGCTTTCAATATGTTCACAAATGTGTTCACATTCTTTTCTCGGATTTAATACTGCTCTGGATTTAATCCATACTACTTGATAACTGGAGATCGACTAAAGATTTTCTCGTGAACTCAATAGTCCTTCGATCGATATTGCCGAGGTAAGGAAAACGGCGCACGCATGTCTCCTAAATTTCGTGTGATACAAACACGTACACATGTCACTTTGAACGCATACATACGACGTAGACGTTCAATGTGACATGTCTCTACGTATAAACAAATCTTTTCCATTTGAAATTTTTGTCTTACCTTTTCTTACATTTTTACAATTTCATCTCGCAAAATTTAAGAAAAATTACATTAATATGATACGTGCTCAGGTATATATTTGTGATATTTCTTTTGTTATTTCAGTTAGACAAATTTTACAAACCATACTAAGAAAAGGAAAAAGATATAAAATATACAGATAGTTCCCACTTTTATGTTTGAATTTATTCCAATTTATATTTCATAAAGTAATTTCCTATAAATGAAATCGTATCTTTTACTTCTGACAATTAATTATTCCTATTGAAATTCGTAATAATTTCGAAACGTTCGTCGATTGATGCCGTAATAAAAATTGTGTAAAAATTTCTCAATGCTGAAAATTCATAAAGCGACATATATATACTTAGGTATATATACAATATATTCAAGAACATAATCAAAAGACATACGCAAAAGAATAGAAGAGATAGATCGAATAGCTTTGTGACAAACTTCCATGAGATCATAGAAGCAGTTAGGCTGTTAATCGTGCTCGAATAGAAAGGAAAGAAGATATCTCATGGAAAGGACACGAAAGCTCGCGGGACAATGGCTCGTTAGATTTCGCGTGCAGGTCCATTTCGTATCGTGTCGCATGTTAAAATGGGAGAAGAGTACGGGGTAAAGAGGAGAAGGGAGGAGTGGGGCTGGCGCTAGCGATCACATAAAGTGGACTGCACAAAATGCATCAACCGCAGGCCCTCGATTCAAGAATCGCACGAGCTCGGCAAAAGGAGTCGTTACACCAACAATGACTTATTGTTCGCTGTCCCGTTGATGAATTTGCTGTTTTCTTTTTTTCTACCGCCATTCTCCTTTACCCTCCATCAACCAACCTCTTTTACAAATTCACCGACACTTTCACTTCTATATATCTCTTGTCCAGAACACTCATCCTCGCTTGATCGATTAAGCTTTTAACGAAGATTTTCGGTAGGGGAAATTACTATGCCGTACCATTAAAGCTTGTGCGCCGCAAATACGTGACGCTCGTGTAATACCATTTTAAATGCAGCCGAATCGCGCGTCGCGCGCACGTACCCTACTTTCAACCAACCCAGTCGCCAACTCCCATTTCCGGAATGATTATATACAAAGGATGAGCAATTTCGTAACCAACTGGTCTATCTACCCTTATCGTTCGTTCTCCCTTTCGTTATGTGTCTATTTATTCTTTCACTCTCATCTACATCATTCAATTATTTTCAAAATGATTTCATAAATGTTTATATACTTATTGAGAAAAAAAATGTCATTGGAATCTTTGTAATAAATTTTAAAGACAATCTCATAATTATATGAAAATTTCTCAATTTATATCCGATAGAGAATAATATTTATTACAAGATATAGATAAGATTAATATTATCATTAAGATGAGATATTGGAAATAATATGTCTTACAAAGAATTATACAATATCAAGAGAACGATTAAGTCGGTGTTAATACAACGTCATACCATCGATGTACTTGCGATGTACAAATAGCGGTTAGTATTTGTACTGACATTGAAATCAAACACATGCTAATTAGGACTGTGTTTAGAATTCTAACGTCGGTATATGCGTTATGTAAATAAACCAAGCAAATGCTCTACTTGCCAGATTGGAGCAAGTGATTAGTAACTTATATAATAATTTTTTTCAACGTGTAATATTAATATTACTTTTTAATTATTATAATATATGTATATCATAATATCTATTATAATAATTAAAAGTTAACATAGAACATTGGAATTTCTATGGTTTCGAAATTCTGTAAGGAATAACGATACAACATGACAGATTCAATTATACCAATTGGAAAATTCCAAATAATAATAGTATGAAACTCGATATTTAATTACAAAAGATCAACTTGAAGAATGCTAAAAAAAAAAAAAAACTTTTCTTACGATAACAATATAATAGTTGCCATGATAATATAACAAGGACTTAATATCACGACGTGTCTACACAGGCAAGAATGAGTTGAGATGACTATTTTTTTATCATTGTCCTTTCGTAAACCAACAAATAAGGAAAATAAGAATATTAATGGCGAAGATGTATTTCGGTCAAGGTCTATTCATCCCGCAAGCAGGTCGACAAGCAAAGTCGTGGTTATCGGGACGGAAAATAACAAAGTAACAGTAAAAGGACTGAAATAGTTCGTCGATAATAATAACAAAGAATTCTATGGCGTAAATATAGACAAAAAGAAAAATTGGATCAATGATGGTTTGACCAGTCGATTTGAATTTTTCATATTCCACTTCAAAACATTTAGCAATACGTATGTAATATTAAATCCACATCACAGTTGAAAGTCGGTAAGTCGGTCAATTTGTTAGCTCGTACAAATTGCAATATAAATTTAGGGACTATGGTTGCGGCACGATATAAAGCTACACTTCTGCCAACAAGCGCCATCTGCGTAAAGGTAAAGCGTCGTATTTATAGTGCGTCAGCTGTACGCAATGGCATCTGTTTTTGCGATGAACTCTTAGCAAACGTCGTCTCGACGAGTAGATCGTCTGACTTGCAGGTGTCCATGTCAAATTTCGTAAAGCTACGAATTGTAAAACATCTAACGTTTGCCAAGAACGTTTTTAATAAACGAGATTCGATACAAACGTAATGAAAATAATGTTCAAGTACTCGACTACAAGTGAGACCATTTCGATTCAGCTTGTAAAAAAAGAAATCGACACGAAAACATCGTAGAATGTTAACATCAAAAAACACAAGTTCCACGAAAGCCAAAGTAATAAAATTTCACAGCCTGGCCAATATTTCACAAGATAACGACACGTTGCTATCATTACTGAGACTCTGTGCGTAAACTTACGCTCGGTTGAGTTGCATAAAGCTGCCCAACTGCAACGAAAACACAAAGCGTCATTCAATGAACGCGCGAGGAATCGCGTTTGTGCGACAACGTCGAATGTCAGCGTTGCAGCGTGGTACGGATAAGCGCCCTGGCGACCGACCGTGTCCGGCAATAAAAGCTCAAAAGCTCTTGCTCGTTCCTATCCTCATAGACGTGTTTCTCTCGTAAATAAACGACGCCACAATCAACGATAAGCTTACTTTGACAATTCGCAAATTTGAGAAAATGAGGCCCACGTCAGCTAAGTCATTTGATAGTATAAATACAAAGCTTTAACAAATGGTACGAGATTTTTCCTTTTTATTATTTTCACGCTTCGTAGGTGTAAAAATTGGACCGTTTGCGATCTAAATTATTTCAACCAGACCGTACTCAGAATCAGTATCGAGTAGTTTCTCATTATTTTGATATTTTATCACTTAAGTAATACAATAATATATTTATATTAACTCAACATATAACTCCTTAGAAATCAATTTAATGCTTAGTCAGATTTGACATACAACCGCAAAACGTTAAATAATTATTTTCTTTTTTTAAAATAAATATATGAAAGAGTACTTATTGTACTTATGTTTACTTTTATTACCAGTATTATAAATAATAATTAAATCCTCATGAATATCGATAAACGACATTTATAAAATCAAATAAGATAAAAATTCATAAATCTTCATATTTTTTTCTTTTTTTTCTTTTTTTTCTTTTTTTTAAAGTACCAAAAAAGTTATTAATAAAATAAGACACTAATTGTAACGGGAATGAATTGGAACACGTGAAATGAAGAATAAGCAAACGATTGAGATGTATCCAACTTAAAACAAGTTACTAACGTAAACGTAATGTTTAAGATCACTGTATTGCTGTTTTAAAAAATATATCATTTCATATGGTACTTCGTCTTTTTGCATTATGTTTTAAACAGTACCTATGTCTTGTCTGTTGCATGTCTTAACGTAAAGCGGTATGTGGTCGATCTAAGAGAGACGATGTAAACATCCGCGAAACGGATCCTTTTTCATGACGCAGATGCATCTCTTTTCCTCTTTCGTACGATCGAGTAGATTCCTTGTCAAAATATACGCTGCGATTGGCGAAAAGTAACGGTAAACAGATCGTTAAGAATGTAGATTCAGGTATACACGTCATTTCGTCAACGTTAACGTCAGCGTCGTTGATGATCGTTTAATAACAAATACGTTTCTCTTCGTAAAAATTCGAACAATAGACGTAATAATCTGTACTCGATAGAAGTGATCGAATTGTTCGAATACAAAAGGTACAACTAGAAACTCAAGTTAGCTTTTCAAGTTTTAAAAGAAAGAGAGAATGAAAAAGCAAATGGAACAAAAAAAAAACGTATGACAAAGCTAGGGATGTATTTCGTCTAGCACCGAATGATTGATCGACGAGATTTCATAGTGCCCTCCCGGAAGTTCCAGTGGACGCATAAAACAGGCATTTCCTGGCAAAAATCCAGAACTACGCGTACGAGCAGCTGGTGATACGTCACAGAAGAACGTAGATTTTGCGCGAGAAAAAAGATAATCAAAGACAAAATTGCACTCGTCTCGTATATATGTATATGTATTTTGAAATTAATAGCGTACGTCGAAAAAAAAAAAAAAGAAAGAAAAAAAAATAGAGGGTGAGAAATACAGAAATGGAAAAAAAATTTATTTTTTATGAGAGAACAATCCTACTTATCTATACCTTTCACACAGGGATTTAAACAAGCTTTTGTTAAACACATAATCTAACTATTACCGTCTACAATAATCGGTCTAAGATAAATGTTATTTCGACTACTTTTTCCGTCGAAAAATTTTGAATAAAAAAAGAAAAAAAAGATCAGTAATCGTATCTACGAAAAGGTTTCCGAGAAATATCAGCAATGGACAAGTTGACATACTTTTTCCTTTTCACGATATCCCGACAATGCAACGTTTCGTCATTCGATTGCTCGTCGCACTTTCCGATATCGCAGCTTTGAATGAAGAAGATCGAATGCAACAGCCGGCTTGCCGTCACTTTTTGTATCGATATAGACTTGTGTATTTTTAAGTACTCAATCATTCGTGTTTTCTAAGTCGAACCACAAATCCCGCGCAGCTGTAAAACACGATTCGTAGATATGTTTATACATACGTATTTGTATATATATATATATATATATATATATATATGTATGTATGTATATATATGTATAAATATGTATATATATATATATATATATATATATATATATATATATATGATACGTAAATACATATATGTATATAGATAGGTACAAGGACGCGTATCGTCGCGTGGGCTACGACAATTTATCTAACGAGGAAGAATCGTGGAAGACGCAAGGCTATAGGAAACGAAAAACACGATTGTAATGATCGCGCACACTGGCTTGCTTATCTACTAAGTTAATTAAGCGAATGTCGGCATATAACATAGGTCATGGACGACGAGAGCCGACATACATACATATACACATTTGCATTTACAACAGAACAGAAAAAAAACGGGGAGAACTCTTTTTCCATAGAAATATACCGACAATGCAAACTCTACGCGGGTTTCATATACCACATAATGGAAACGATGTAATTAGCGACCTGTATATTCTCATGATCTCAAAGAAATTTTTAGTTATAAATATTATAATGATAAAAAAAATTTATCTATTAACTATTTATATAATTGTTATATTAAATTATTATATTTATTATATAATATATATATATATTATTATTAGATTAATTATATATAATAATTATTTTGTAAATATCTCTATTTGAAATTTATATGACTATTTGAAAGAATAAAAGAACTTCGACAAAATAGATTTTTAATCGAAGAAAATCATGAATTGAAACGAAATCCATATGATTTCGTTTTTTACTTCGAGTTATGTAGAAAAATGTTATATTAAAAGTATTTATTTAGAACGCCTAAAGACTAAAAATTACTATCGTTCTTGTTGTTGCATTGTCCCTTAGGAACATATAACTCGTTACGTGACTACCATTTGAATATTCGATTCTGTCTTGTTTGAGCTGCAAAACCAGTGTGGACCGTAGATACGTTTCAGAGTTTAACTTCGTCCAGTCGTTTGAAATGCCATATTGTGTCGTGATGAATACGTTTTGGAACATAGCTCTAACTTCGTAGTCCAATTTCATAAAGATGCCAGTGATGTAACTTACATAGTTAAGTTTTAAAATCGAACCGAGCCGACATTATCGATTGTCATTTAATCGATTTGAAAAGTCATTTAAAAAGTTCTAAACGCGTTTTGTACATAGTTCAATGGAAATCCCAAAGGATATACACCCTATCGAAGGTTCGATCGTTGAGATACGTATCGTTCATGAGTAAACGACATTGCCAAGAAGATTCGCGAGGTTATTCCTGGCAAGATAGAGAAAGAAGCTATAGAGAAAGAGAGAGAGAGAGAGAGAGAGAGAAAGAGATAGAGAAAAGAATGATAGTTCTTTCCTATGCCAATATTCTCAGCTTTTATTACGCGTCTCTCGGTATCGTAGAAAAACCGCAGTAATCGTAAAAAGGAAAGAAGAAACAATCGTCGCAAGAGTAACGGTGCGTACAAAATAATACATCTGCTGCACTGAATGCAACGTTTGTCGATATATGCATTAGAGAGATAGAAAAAGGATAGATAGAGAAAGGGAGAGAGAAAGAGAGAGAGAGAACTTGGCCCAGTATTTGAATATTCAACGGTTGCTACGTGATTCAGCCCCAGAGTCGAATCGGATTCGTCGATGTGCAGCGAGCGCACGTACTAATTAGTCGCGATTAATTAACGTCGTGTCGTCTCTCACATACGCTTGCATAATAATTCACGTAACATCATGAAAACGCGGGAGCTAGCTCGACCGCTGCTCGGTTTTATCTCGACGAGAATTAACAGTTACCCTTTCTACCTTGCGTTACGAATTTTGTTTGGAGGTCTGTTTCGAAGGCTTTTCGAATTTCGAATGTCGTTCTGTCGAACGTCGCCGATCTCCGACCGAATCCCGTTAACGGCGTTCGATGACGCTAAATCACGCTTTTATTGCCAGCTAGTATCGAACTGTCAACCGACGAACGCCAATAATTTTCTGCCCGTTCCATTCTTTTCACGATTTGACTTATCGACGCGCGAATATCATGGATATTCTCTCTCTCTCTCTCCCTCTTTTTCTCTCTCTCGGTCGCTCTCTCTTGACCTCTTACCTAAACCAGCTGCTACACATTTCACAATTTAATTCTGACTTATATTTTACTTTTTCTCTCTCTTTTTTTTTTTTTTTTTTAAGTACTATCACAGAAAATTCTCCTTATTCTCTTGATATCGCAAAAAGTGACAGAGATATGTAATATTCTTAATGCTTTTCGAATGATTGTTAAGAACATTGTATCACGAAATTTCATCTAACCAGACCGACGATTTCAATTCGTACCAAGTACTTAAATAAAATTGTTATTTATTCCTGAACTCGATCGTAATTTTATATTTAATTCAATCGTTGAGATCGATTACTAACAATTTTCACAGCGAAAAGTTTTCTTTTCGATATCGTAATAACAATGAATGCAGGGAGAATCGTATTTCTTCGTTATGGAATGATCAGCAGAACGCCCCATTTTGACGTCATTAACCGAGCATAGAAGTTTATTGGCCCGATCTTGTATCCTGTTAACAAAACTCAACCGATAACTTCGACTATAGCAACAGACCGCTAGAGCACCGTTATGCTATTCTTAACGCACTAAACCGTCTGCATTTTCAAACAGTTTATAGCAGGGCCTCAGTTAATAAAGATTGCTCGTCGTAATACTTACTACCAAGAAACTGGCCGTATATATATCATCCTCGGCAAAACGAAGTGCCTCGAAATGCGTGGCATCGTTGATTTAAATCGCCTATTACTTCTTTGCGCAATAAACGAGAAAACGAATAATAGTAAAGCACAATTCGTGACGTAAGAAAATCTAAGAAGAAACTACCGAAGTTTATGTAGAAATTTTTTTTTTATTCAAAAAAAAAAAAAAAATTGTAAAAATACTACCATGGTTTTCAATTTTATACCAAAATCGGCATACGATAGGCATGACTATTTTTTAAATGAGATACGTTCGACTAAAGAAATGTTTAAAGAAATAAAAAAGAACTGAGATAGAAATGAGCTTGTAATTGTATTAAAAACTTGCTTATTACAAATTGTGAACAAAGACCAATAATATGTTCTATATCTTATATACACTTAGGTTAAAATTACAAAGGCATTTTATATATCGTACATTGCACGCTGCGTTTTCTTCGCCAGAATAGGAACTGTGTGTTTTAATGCAACTGACTACACAGGCGTGAAACACGCTCTGACACTTTCAAACGAAACGCAGCTTGTCGCGTGTCGCATGCGGTAAACAAAATAAGCTGGCAAATGCTGTACAATGTTTATCGTGTAAAAAGCCTGTAAAATGTTCATCCAGTTAAAATCCTACTAGGACTAAAAAAATGTGACGAGCAATACGTGGCAGTATACTTCTAGCTTTAATAACGCTTTTGTAGGTTACTTTAAAGGTGATTTATTTAAAAAATGTAAAGAGATATGTGACTAACACCTACAATTAATAAGACTAAAATGCTACTCGTAATATATCTCGTGATAGTCTTAAGTGTAGTCATTCGTTTATGTTTTTTTCTACGCTTTACACTTTGTTTCTTCGTTAAAATTTTTATCACTAACATTAAATGTAAAGTTAACAAGACGAAATAAAGGACCAGCTAAAAATAATAATCACGAAAGATACAAAAGATGCGAAAGACGCGAATGTATTTCTTTCATGAGTTTGTTGTAAACTTGTTCAAAGGTCCCGTCCTTTGTCACCTTTAGATTTAAAACAGAAAGAAAGATAGAAATAAACAGGCAGAATGATATAGATAGATAGATACAGAGAGAGAGATAGAGAGAGAGAGAAAGAGATAGAGAAAGAGATAGAGAAAGAAAGAAAGTGAGTCTCTTTTAGAAGCCCTTCGGCCATGCAATGGACTTTTTACGTTAATCATCACGCTCTACGATTTCCGTGCTTATCATCGTGCACAGTCGATGCCTTGAGGCTAACACGACCAACAAACAAACAAACGAAATGTTTAAGAAGCGGCTGAGAAACTTTACCGACGAGACTCTGCTTTCTCTCGTTATTTTTCTTTCTCTTTTCTTCTTTCTTTTTTTTTTGCTTCTGAAAGCCTCTGGGACTACTCTACCTTCCACCCTTAAAGCCAGAGTTTGTTGGAGAAAAAGAAAGATGGGGTTGGAAGGTTGGACTAAAGGGTGGAGAAAAGAGAAAGCGAAAAGAGAGGGCCAACCGTGCCGAGGGGTTCGTTCCAAGAATAAACGTGCCATGAGGGTAGGAATAGAAGGGCCGACGAAAATGTTAGAGAAACCGAGAGACAACAGAAAACATAAATCATTAGCAAACCGCAAGACCGCTGATATTGATACGATGTATCACGCGTTCTAATTCATTAAATTTTTGCTTTTAAATTAAGGAACTAAAAAAAAAAGAAAAAAAAACAGCAGTATATCATTTTCTGTGGATTTGTTTAATAACATCACTATTTCCAGCAAGACTACGATGTATTTTGATTGAAAGCAAATCGACATTTTTCTTCTCCTTTTTTTTTTTTTTTTTTTTTTTTTTTTGAAGGGACATCTATATAAATATTATTGATGATCAAACAGTTAAATTTTAAGATAATTATTTTAGAAATATCAGTATTCGCATAATTGTTCGAACGCGTGAACTGCTCGAGAACAACTCGACCTTGTTACTAACACGTTACAGTAAAATCGTTGAATTCGCGGTAGCGAAATTAATTAAAAAATAATTTCCTTCGTTAGCGTGGTAACTCTGGTATTGCTCTATAGAATTAAGACATCGACGAATATATTCCTCTATTTTCTTTTTTTCTCTCATCCGCGGTACCCACGTATATCCGTTCCGTCGGTTTGACCTTTTGAATCGATTTTACAGGTACTACGCAAGCTAACTCGGCTCTAAGGGTAAACAAATATTTGAGGTGAGCTTATATAAGTAAACGTTTTCGCCATAAAGTTTTTGTCGTGGTAACCCAGTCTTTCCGACTTTCTGTGAGAGCTTCTCAAATCCAAAAACGTTACTATTGAATATGTGTGTCTGTATCTTTGTCTTAACCCTTCAAACACCACACTATTATACCACAAAACCCTCTTATTGGTTGGTTAGCGGAGAACAAAATATCTTCTTACTTACATTTTCCACTTCATTTACTATTCGATGTCAGCTCCTTCCAATTAAAATTTATTATTTGCTTTTGGTTAACCAACCATATAGTCATCACGTTTTATCGCATAGTATTTCTATTTCTTCAAAATTAAAATGATCTCTCACGAATATCTTGATTATTGATATTGGGATCATATTTAACAAGATTAACAATGAAATTTTTGAAATTTACGAAAATTTCTCTCGTAAAAATTTTCAAAAATTTTCTTCACAATATCTCTCCACCTTTTAATTTTACTTGAAAGTAAATTTTTTTTTAACTATTAAATATTTTACAAGACAATACATCAAGATATTATCTTTCGGAAGCATTATCAACGAGTTTACGCTAATGATTATTATTACGCTAGAATTATTCTTACTACTCTGATTTAACGATAAATTCGAAATTCGTTATGTCTTTTCTTCTGGTAATTTGGTTAGAGCAAAAGGGAAGAAAATAGAAAAGGAACGTAAAAGGGAAGAGACAGGGAGTTACAGTGAGAACAGAAATCAGAGAGACGAAAGAGAATCCGTCGAGCTCGCGAAACCACAAATCGAGACAAACGTGTCCATGCATATGTAGATAACCATATCTGCATTGCAGATTTTACTGTTGAAAAGAACTAAAGAAAGAAATAAAGAAAATTCACGATTCGATAGGTAGGTTTTAGAATACTGCTGCATTGCCCGAAACGCAACGGCGAAATAAGCTTTCTCGTTCGTTTTATGCGTCTAATAAAAAAGGAAAAGTAAAATGTGTATTCACCAAGTTCTTAGAACGTCTTCTTTCTGTGAAAGACGAACGAGACGCTTAATAAAAAATTAAAATAATTTCAAATTCATTGAAGAATAGATTAAGATTCTTTCAAAATTTAATTCGATTCAAGTACTATAACCACCACAATTGGACCATAGATATCTCAACGTCGAAGAGATGTAGAAGAATATTTCCGTATGAAATTTGAACGGTACGGTATAATGCTTGAAAAAATTCAGTGGAACTGGGCTAAAAGAAAAAAAGAAAGGGACGAAAAGAAAAAACATACAAGTTTTCACTTTTGACCTCATTTAAATTGTAGGAATATTAATTGCCCTTTCCACTTACTCCAACCTTCTTGCTATAAGATCGTTCATTTTTCATCCAAAATTCGCGTACGTAATTGTAGAAAACATCGAAATAAAAACAGGCCCTTGGATCTTGGCCAAGAGAAATTACTTAAAGCTCGAGCCTTGTTTCTGAGAGAAACCTTATCTATCTATCTATCTATCTATCTATCTATCTATCTATCTATCTATCTATCTATTTATCTCTTTCTTTCTTTCTCATGAAAACATCCACCGAGTGTAAAAGAGGTAGAAAGATGAGAAAGAGACGAGTAAGAATGAAAGAAAAGAAAGCAAGACGGATATAGAGATAGAAAGAGGGAGAGAAATCTCTTGACGCGAAATACGAAAGGACAGATAAAAGAAGATCAAGCAGAAATGAGGTGGATAAAAGGAAAAGCTTGCGTTTTTCTTCCAACTCCTGTTAGTTTCTTATGAAATTCTGTGAACTTCTGATTATCGTTACTCCGTGTGGCTCACTTTCCTTCCAAAGATCCCTATCCGAATCCCGTCCAGCTGCTTCAACCTCTCGTCTCCTATGAAATAGTGGTAATGAACTGAGAGTAGCCGTTGGAATCGAGCCAAGGCAAACTCCTCCAAGGAGCTCAAACTGCGTGATCTTCGCTAAGATCAGTCGTTGAATTTCATGTGAACGCGTGATACCATGATCCAAGAGAAAACTGAAAGGGGAAAGGAAAAGGAGAAAGAAGAGATGAATTAAGAAGGAAGGACTTGCAAGAATCAGATGATCTGTCTTCATACGTATCTTAAGAGTTAACTTTAAGTCAATCGTTAACTTAATATTATGAAGACTCTATTGAAGTTTGATAAACGATGTCAAATAATACGTTGCTTGTACGTAAAGTTAAATGTATTTAATCTTTCCTTCGATCAATGGACGATCACCATTCGCATAAAAAATTATTGAAATTTAATCTTATAACCTAATATTTAAAACGTTTCTTTCAATTTCAGTTTCTAATACGATAAATAAGTATTACTCTGATAGTTCTCTTTTTGATTTTAATGAATATAAATTACTCTTGAAATGAAAAAGTTAGAGAATCATCGAACATTGGATTAGGCCGATTATGAACGAACACGTAAAAGATAAAACTCGATCTGGCAGCAGATCGAAGCTTTTAATACCATACAACGTTCAAAAGATCCGATTTGAGCTACGGAGAAGCATGAGTTTCATTGATAAACCTCGCCTGTAATCTGAGGAGTCTTTGTGGCCTGTTAGAAATTGCAACCTCGTACTATTCATTAGAGTTGGTGATATTGCATTACTCAGAGGCGATCACGACAATGCACGATAACGAGCGAACGAGGCAAATGTTAAATATAACTCTCTAAGTTCTCAAGCACAATCTTGAAACGAAGACTCGCGAAAGTTCTATTTCTCTTCTCGAACTGAATCTTTATTACTTTTCAAGTCGATCGTTCGATCGTCGATATTTTATGTTAATAATTATCGAAGAATTGCAAACATGTTTAAATATCCCTATATATATGTACAAGTAAAAGCTTATTTCGAAGTCAAGTCTCAAAAGTTTCAAAGCGTTTTACGAGCGTGTTGTTTTCTTTTAATAAAAGTTTTCTTTCGATGCAGGCATTATTGTCCGCTATTTTATAACAACGACGGTGTTCCTTTGGGCGAAAATATACCTAATTATAAACTGTTACAAAACGAAAGCTTTCTTAGCTTTTCGGAAAGTTATGCTTTTTCAAGTAAATGTATAAGAAATAAATCGTGGGAGTATCGTAGGAGCTTTGAAAACATTAGCACGCCTGATCGAACGACGAAGCCAGAGAGAAAGAGGGAGAGAGAGAGAGAGAGAGAAAGAGTCAAAATGAAACTTTCATCGAATCCATCGATGGTCAAAGGCAATTTTAAAACGAACGTAAAAAAGTAAGGAGAATGAAAATATTAAACTAGCTACGAATGATCGGAATTGAAAACTACACATCACGAAGCACTTACTTCCCATAAAATAAAGAGCTTCATAATTGCCAAAAAGCTACGAAAGACAATATACAATCGTGACCAGAACTAATATAATAGTATATCTCAACAATAAAAATTTATTCGATAATTAGAGTTCCCTTCACGTGAAATGACTTTGAATAAACCAGCTTATATTTTTCAATCTAACATTCGACGATACACGATGATAGCAATATATATCAATATAGATAAATTATTGAAAGAAGAATGAGAGCGCATATACAAGTTTTTTTTTTTTTTTTTTTATAAATAAATGGTATAATATTTATGAACGTACGTATATAAATGCAAAAAATGATACTATTGCAAAAGATACAAAAGGGCGAATGACTAATACAATCTTCATTTATTACTTTCATATCATCTTCGATAAACGTTCTTAATGTTTTATCCTACATTTAAGACGACATACTTTAAGAAAATGTAAAAATCCAAAAGTCGATTTTTGCAAGATTTTTACAAAATGATTGTAAAAAAAAACCCCATTTAAGAAACTCCCTTCTAAATATAGAACGAAAGATCAGATAAATCTTTTTTATAGTCAATACAAAATCAAAATACAAATTTAAAAGGAATTGCATTCATTATATTCTAATTCGCATAAACTCTTAAATAATATAATAGAATATTTTTCTCTCGTTGTTTTCCCCAGACTCTTATTTCACATGTACTTGTCAGTTCCTAGGAAAGACTCGACGGAATTAACCTACATACATATGTTCAAAGGTTCACGTACTTGAACTCCGAGACAAGTGGACGTTCTGCACGATCATGTACACGCATTTACAAGCTGACAAACATAATCTTATAGGATTTAAACAAGTAGCGAACAATGAAACGTAAAAGAATGTCCGAGCAGTTTCCATCTCGAGATTCGATTATATGATTGAATTATAGTCTTAACGAGTTATCAAATGCGAGTTTGTTTTAAAACAACATTTATCCTTTGTGACTTTTAATTTTTAACTTTTAATTTAGTTCTTTAACAATGTTATAAATATGACAAGGATGAATAATATTTGTCATTGCAATTTTTATATTATATGTTTTAAATTTGAGAAAAAAAAAAATAAATATTGCATTTTTTCTGTAATAAATATTTGTTATTGATGCTTAAAAACGATACTATTGATATTGTTAAGACTTGGTTCGTATATTGTATCACTATCTGACCTTACAATATTGTCTAATCGTGATAAAACATTAAAGAGAGTATTTAAAAAATTCTACTCACCCTCTGTGCCTTCCTTTTATCGGCACGTTGATTTTGATGATATATTCTGCTGAAATTACTGACGATAACAGGTACCGGTAAAGCGATCACTAGGACACCGCTCAAGGAGCATACACCCCCGACGATTTTTCCCGCGATCGTTTTCGGAACCATGTCACCGTACCTGTAAGGACAAAAAGAAAATCATTAAAATTTGACATCAATGACGAACACATTGAATAAAAATGATTAATAAGAAACGATTATAATCATTTCATATCACGTTGTGTTCGGATATATATATGTATAAAGTTGCAGTGACTATAATGTTTCTTAATAGCATCAAGCATAATATAGTATCTCTGATAAACAAGAAATAATTCGTATACTATTACACTGTCTCCCCTCAGGTGCTATTTAAAGAGAATACTATCTCGAAACAACCGTGTTATGTTATGTGATGTTCCTCTCGCGGTAATTTCCATCTCTTTCTTCGTAAAACGGATTATTGTAATAATAATACAAACTGCATAATATTAACTAACCTTAGTAAGATTCAAATACTATAGATAAGATAGAACTCAAATGCTATATATATATATGTATATATATATATATATATATATATATATATATATTTGTATACATATGTGTATGTTTATTTTGTCTAAGAATAAATGGTGCAATATATATATAATACAATATGTCGTAATTACTTTGCGATCAATTCAAAGTCTCCTTTTTTTATGTATGTTTCACGAAGTTTTAAGGACAAAGAATGGTCAAGATTCAAAGATAAGTAATAATTAAATAATTGAAAGGCGAATGTCAAAAATATATATTATTGTTAGACTAATATCAATACTAAGCACATTAAAATATTTATTTTCAATTCTGATCGATCATCTAAGCACATATATACGACTTATGTATTTTTATCGATGTTTAATTTAAACGTTTGGATGTCATGTAGCACGATAGTACTGTTCACATTTCATTTCGGAAAGTGCCAGAGTATAAGGCCGTGTTGCGCAATTGATGGTGCGCTCTGTCGACATGTATTGAAATAACCTTTATCGCGCCGTTTTGACATTTTTCGACATGAATTGAAACAAGCGCTATCGTGTCGCTTGTCATTTTTTGACAAGATTTTTTTAAAGACCCCGTGGCACTCCAATGGATAATACACATACATATATATATATATATTATATATATATTATATATATATTATATATATATATATTATATATATATATATATGTATGTATGTATAATAATTGCAAGTTGGAATCAGAATTATTCATGTTAAATATTAATTTAATGTTTCATTTCCAATTGTAAGTCTGAAAGGAATCGCATTTTATTTCTAATGAATAATAAAATTATTCGTATATTTATAACTTTTTCTTTCCAATTTTTAAACAATTTTTGTTTGACATTGTTCTTAATAACATGTAATAACAACCAGAAAGGGAGATTTGATTATTGATAAAATTCAATATCTTCAAATGAGAAAATGTATAATTTTTGAACGGATAGATAACAAATCCGTGTCAAAAAATATTATCAATAAAAAAGATAGAAAATATTGTCGTGTAAAAAATAAACGAAGATTTTAAACGATTCTGAAATATATGCTTGAACGAAAAACTGTTTCTGGTATTTTCCTTCCGGATTTATCGTACTCGAGTTTTTCGCCTGTGTAAGTAAAACAAAAAAAAATTTATGCGTACTAAAAGGAAAAGAGAAATAGAGAGAGAGATAGAGAGAGAAAGAAAACCCATGAAATGGTAAAAATAAACGCGTTTAAATTAAACAACGAGCTGGACACTTTAACGATTCGATTAAACGACGTCGAAAGTCAAAGTTGAGGGGCAACGCAGTACCATTTCGTAAGGTGAGTATGACGTTGAACTATATTGCTTCACGTCATATGCTAAAATTTTTAAATAACGTTTTGGATCATTCATATTCATCAAATGAATAATGACAAAAAGTAAGAAAGAATGTATTACCTTTAAATACTTCGAATTATTTCCAAGTATATATTCAATTAATCATTAACATAAAACAAAACAATGGAAAATTAAAATATCAAACCCTTTGTAATGCCATAAATGAGAAATTCACAGTATGATCTATTCTAATTGAATTATTCGTGTTTATTCAACATATATAAAAATGTATGATATTCAATTTCTCTTTAATGACAATCTACGTCATAATAATCAACAATGCATTTATTCGACAAAGGAGAAATCACATTATTATTCTTAACAAAAAAAAAAACAAACAAATAATTAGACTTGTCAAACTGTATGTCGACATTTATATCTTAAAACTGAAAAAAAAAAAAAGAACATATAAGCTATTTTTATATGCCGCATTGTTCAAAAATTCGCGGCAAAATTTAATTACTGCAAGGCAAAATTCGATAAATGAGATTTATCGAGTTCGTCTATTGCGCTGAATCAATGGATCAATAAAATCGACCGATATCAGGGATGTTTCGCGTTTGCGAAACTATATCCAATTTACATACAATATTTTAATGTAATTTATATTACAATTGATGTGTCACACTGCTAACTAATAGAATTTATATAAAATAATTCGATAACAATATATAGGCTTTAAATTTTAATAAACGGGAAACATAATATTAGGCGCTAATTAATTATTTCCAAACAATCAATGAAAGTTGTTCGTCATTAAGTATTGTGCTACTAACGAAGTCATTTTAGAATCGTCAATGATAGTTGTTTCATCGCTTGTGTTCATATTTTGAATCGTATTTAGTTTTTTATGACATCCCTTTATTCGACATATAAACTAATATGTAATTAATTGATAGTACTCTCTGATAATTGTCTGAAACATTGTAATTAGACGTTATAATATTTGAATAAAATTTGTAAATATTACTAATTGAAAAAAAAAACGAAAATGAATGTTATATCCTCGATGGAAAAATAGAAAATAAAATATAAAGATACCAAATGAATGAACGACGACAAGTATGAATTGGCTCTTCTCGAGTGAATTTTTGTGAGTTATACGCAATTCGAGGGGTGCCTTCGTGGGAAGATGAAGGTAAACGAGTCCATTTGAGAGACGTTCTGTAAATGACATGATATGCGATATAAAAAATATGCTCCTGGAGATGGATGTAATGGAGCATGATGCCTCAGCATTTTCTGAACCATGGAAATATCACGAGGCTATATTAGAAGGGGGCCTCAAGAGTATTATAGACAATGGCCCTATATCTCTTGACGTTCAATTATTTCCAAGGACAAAGTTAAAAATAAATTTCTCTTACGCAATCGTATGTACCTATATATATGTAGTTTCATTTATCTTAAAAGTGAAATCGATTAACGTGATTGGATACTTTCTTCCTTCCAATACTAAAACGGAGATTTAATCAACGTTTCATATAAAATGGTAATAGGTATACTGTAAAAGAAGAATAGATCGTCTTAAACTTAAAATGAGATGCATCAAAAGCGTGACGAGATTACTATGACGACACAAAAAGAGCGTCAGATGGTCGTTTTCCCGTAGAAATCGCTTCCGGAAGTCAACGAAAGTAAAGTCTCTTGGTAAAGTAAATCAGAAGTGAGAAATGGTAGTCGAAGTCACTCCAATGAGTTATCGCACTGTTCTGAAAAACGAGAGAGCGAAAGTTCAGACCACTGGTCTGATACTCGACGATTTCCGATTGTTTTTTCTTTTTTCTTTTTTTTTCCTTTTACTCACTTTTTTCGATTTGTCTAGTTCACGAACATACAGCATGAATTCTCCAACTTTGATGGTCCATTAAAGACGACTGATGATAATCACTACGTATTTTTAATAGTACGACGATTATTCGAACTTTCATTGTCTCTGGTCGATGATTCATGTATTGCAAATAAATTTTATAAAGAATAAATATCTTAATAGATGATGTTTCATTTTCTTTTTCGAAATTTTTATGTACAAAATATTATATCATTTATTATACGTATAAATAAATATGTAAAAAAAAAAAAAAGAAAAAAGACTAAAAGAAATGATTAAAAAAATTACACTATTATAATTTTTTGTACGAGAGAGTTATTAAAAAATTGAATTATTGCACATATGCATATCGAATTATATTAAAAGATATTAATTAATAATTTTATAAATATATGCATTTAAAGGATTGACAAAGAAACGGATAGTCAAAAAATTTTGAGAAAGAAGATGACGATGATTTGATCTTATTAGAAATCGTTATCATCTTAGGTTCACATAGTACATACGAATAAAATAATAAGAACACTTTACAAAAGTCATGATTGCACGTAATTATAGGCTGCACGTAATATGCCGTGCATCTATGTAGGCCGTTGCATTATTAAAAAGGGAAATGTGTGCGCTAATTGCCAGAGGAAGGGAAAAGAGCTCATTACGAACACTTTGCTCTCTACCCCCTCTCTCTCTCTCTTTTTCTTTCGAACGAACGAGCGAGCAAGCGAACGAATGCACGAAGGAATTCATACTAGAATATATATATATATATATATACTGAATAATGAAAAGGTGGGAAATGGAGTTAATTGTGTTACTGGTATTTGTGTTCAGCAATGGGTAACGTTAGTTTTGACTATCTTAAAAAATTGACAAATGAAATGAATCCTTTCTTTTTGCTTTTTCAAATTGATCCACTACTTAGACATATATTATTAAGAATAACTATTTTATATGTTGTATTTCAACGTAAACATTTTAAAAATAAAATAAATCGAATAAATAATAAATCTTGATATAAATCTAACATTTGTCTTATACGCTTGATACTTAAAATAATATAAATATATCGAATACAAATGTATAGGAGCAATTTGCAAAAAAAAAAGAAAGAAAATTGAAAATTACTTTTAACTTTACCAAGATTGAAATTTAATTAATTAATTGATTAATACTGTTTAAATAAAGAATGTCTTTTTTTTTCTTTTTTATACCCTATAAATCAATTAAATGTTGATCTTCGTAAGATTTAATAATAATGAAAATATCTTGTTTCATTTTCCATTAACGAGAGATCGAATTCAAAGATCTTTCATCTCTTTCACGAAGCACAATGTTGTTCGCGTAATCTCCATCGCGCGTGCGAGCATACACAGTTCAAATCGAATAATACGAGCGTAGCAACCCGATCCCGGCTGCAATCCCGCGAGGATCGTGCAATGATGTAGCGTCGAGGGTACTGAGGATCCCGGAAGTGCAGCAGAAACGGCAAGATAATTCGATCAAGCATCGAAGAACCACGAGAACGAGATCGATCATGAATTGGCTTATCGACGATGCGCTGTTCCCTCTACGATTCTATGCACTTGCGGGACCATTTAACCCCTCCACTTTACATTTTCTTTCCTTTCTTGTATCGATCGTGCAAAGAATTTTACTGAACTATTAATTGTGGGATTACATAACTTTTATCAGAGTGAACAAGTTCTGAATTTTTAATATATACATACAATGTGTGTGTGTGTGTGTGTGTGTGTATGTGCGTATGTGTATGTGTTTGAAATTAATTCTTCAATATCAGCAATTTTTTTTTATATCTTATAGAAATTTGTTGATAAATATATTATACTAACTAATTTTTCGAAATTTTTATGAACAAAATATTATATCAATTATTATACGTATAAGTAAATATGTAAAAAAAAAAAAATAATTAAAAGTTGATGATTAAAATGATTAAATATTTAAGTAGGAATAATGTAAAAATTATATTATCATAATACTCTTTTATAAAGAAAATTTAACATGAATCTAAACTATTACGCATACGTCATATTAAACTACATTAAATATAAATGAAATTTGAAATTCGGAAACGACGTACACGTAAGGGATACTGTGTTACGATCAGATACGTTACAAACTGAAAAAAAAAATATATCAACGTAGCAGCGATAAAATAGTTTTTTTAGTATTCCCTTCGTCTCATAAAAAAATCGAAAAAGTGAAAATAATGTACCTAGGAAACAATTTTTACGATCCAATACGACATCGGTTGTGTCGAAAAAAATAAAATAATATAACCACTATCTTTAAAGTGATAGAAAAACGAGTTTATTTCTAGTGTTACAAAAATAAATATTCAAACGTTGACACATCGTGGCATATCGAGAAACGGTAATGTTAGAGATCGCGTGCCTTTCACGAAGAACTTACTGGAACTACATAATTATCTTTACTATGGGATAAAAATAAAAATTAAAACATGAAAAAGTTACAATTATATCATAAGTATACACATTCAAAGAAAATTTAAGAATTCAAAAGATGGCCTCTATAGATATTAAACCATTTTGTTTAATTCTCCATGATCCAAATTTTTATTCATATCTAAATAAAAATAATATAATATAAGAATTATAATATCAATAAATATAATTATACTCAACAAATAATAATTTTTGAATACTTATGGATTAATGATTGATTTTATGTAAAAACAAAACAAATATATATATATGCGATAAAACTTAAAAATGTACTAAAACTTAAATATGAATCAAAAGTCATACGGCGATACGTGAAATTAATATTAATTATTATTGTAAATATATATTATAAATTATTATTGAAAACAAAAAAAAAAGAGAAAAAAATAAATCTATATGACAAAAATCGTAAATGCGTTATATAAAAAAAAAAAAAAAAAGAAAAAAAACTTGTAAATATATCAAATCGCACGATTTTATAATCGAAAAAAAACGAATGCCATGACACAGTTCCATTTTACTCATATTCGTTTCTCATACCTGCGTTTTAATTTTTATTAGATATTATATACCTGTGTAGTTTCGCGTATGTATAGAATATGAGAGAAGTTCGAAGGAGTCGGGTGCAAGGTCAACGTGTTTTTTGGAGAGGGGCCGAACTATCGAGATATTTTTGTTATTTATCAATGTAGTCCCGGACACACGACGGAAACGAGTTTAGAAGCGGCGAAAACGTAGGATTAGATATCTATCTTTAGAAAAGCACGCCTTGGCGGACGCCGCGAATACTTGCGTTTCAAGCGCACGCTGTTAACTCGCGCAAAGGCTTCAACACGATCGTTCGTAATGTAATATCAAATAAAAAACGAGGACGAAACGATAGTTCCATGCAAATCGATAATCCATACGTCGGATTAAGAAAATTCATTAATTAATTTTCTATCACGTCGCACGAGATAGAGATACAAGGGTTGCACTCGCAATTAGCGTCGAAGTCGCTCTTATCGTTCTTGAATTCATCAAATAAAAGAAAAATCGTATCGTAATTAAAATTCTCGTTAAATTATGATAGGTCAATAGTAAAGTATAATATCAAAATTTTACGGTATAAGAGTCGTATAATAAGAGAGTCGTATCTATCTACATACGTATATATTAAAATGAATGTTTGCCAAAGTAGACGGAAGAAATCTGAAACGGTAAGTAAATATTTGGAATTTAATTCGTAAATTTATTTCGACAATATCAGCCAAATTTGATTGATTGTAGATATATTTCTAAAGATTTACATTGCACTTACGGACACTTTTCATCGATATTAATCATTCAAAATTGAATGTAAGGGATTTCACGATTGAATGACCGACAAACGAATAGTCGAATACATTTTGAGAGCGTGCAAGGTTGATGAAAGGAAAGGAGAGCCGATAAAAAGTTAGTTTTTCGAACTCCTCACGTCGGAGAAAGTCGGTGAAAGTGCTCGTGAAAAAATCAAGCGATCGCTTTATTTTCGACGTCCCAATTGAGGGTGGGTAAAACTGGTATATCGAACGAGAGGAGAGATTGCCTTCGGTTCTCGTCTTTGAAGCTTCGATAAAAACGATTCTCCTTGATCGAAGGTAATATTTAACCAATTTCAAGAAGTTTCGGACGGTCGAACGTCATCATCCGATAAAATCCTATTTTCCATCGATCAACATTTTTTTCTCTCTCTCCCTCTCTCTCTCTCTCTTTTATTTCCAGCACAATTACGAATAGTAGACCGAACTACTACAAAAAAGGTGCGCTTTAATGGTTTCGAATGTATTTTATGGAGAGAAGAGGTACGCTCATCGATGTAAAAAAGAAAAAAAAAAAAAAAGAAAAAAAGCGCGAATAAAAAAAGAAAAGCATCCTCCAGAAAAACGATCGAAGGTGAGCTGTTTACTTCTCATTGCTCGATCATTACGCGAACAACAGGCTGCGTGCGTATCTAACGATCGATAAAAAAAATAAAAAAAAGCAAGCTTAATTAGTTAGTCGATGCCTCCTTCGCATTTCACGCGCTGTCAACGTCGATATGGACGATTAAACGACCTCGATTTAATCTTCGTAAATGTATATATGCATCTACGTATATATGTACAATATACATACTACTATATATGGCCTTAAGTAAAGTGCAACAACAACAATGTCGATAGGAGTCGAGTGTAATACGTTTATGGAAAATTAATTTCCAAGTTAACCTTAGCTGGTTTGAAGTAACGACAATGTATAACAAATAATAATATTTCTCTACATAGAGTCAACCATACTTTAGTCTCATAGCCAAAGAAACACACATGGAAGAAGGAAAATTTCTGAATCTCTCTCTCTCTCTCTCTCTCTCTCTCTCTCTCTCTCTCTCTCTCTCTCTATCACTTTCTCTCTGTAGACTTAGGACACGGTATTGCGATTGCTAGTAGGCTTAGTATTAAATAGGCTTATGGTTAAATTCCGAAGTACAATCTATCGTACTTTGTTTTAATCCATGCTCACAAACTTGTACAAAGCTATCGAGCACGTAACCTCGATCATAAGTCACAATCGAGCTTCATTCCTGAGTTTTTTTCCCAATCAAATCAATTCTTCGGCAAATTTCGTTCCTTCGATATTGTTATTAAAGCTTTATAAAATATATGATCGAAATAAATCAATTTCTTTTTTTTTTTTTCATATCTAAAAAAGAATTGTATAATATGAAGCTTTAAATATAATTTATACTATTGTAGTAAATAAAATTTATATTTAGCATACTTATATTTAATCTTCTAAAATATAAACTAAAATAGTTAATTCTATCGCTCAAGAATGAAATAAAATTAAAAAAATAAAAATATATGAGTATGTCACTTAAAAATTACATGGTGTTATACCATAGTTAAATAAATACCGAACTATTTAGATTTTTTTGTATTATATCGTATTATTGTTGAAACAAAATATGATTGTATATCCTGTTATTCTGACATATATTTATACACATTATAGACATTATGTACACACATATTTATTTAATATTAAACGCTTTATCGATGCTTTATTTTTCACTTAACTAGGTTCGAAGAACAAGCATCGATCTAATTCCATTAGATAAAAAGTACATGTGGCTCCAAAGATAACCGCTGTTACCAGATTACGGGTCTTTGATGTTGAAGCATTTCATTTGAAAGAACGATACAGCTGGTCTCTCGTCATCACGCGATCACGCAAGGATTAAACGATCGATGAGTCGATCGATCGATCATACCGGACATCTTTATGTACATAGAACGCGTAATCCGTCGGTACACGATATAATAATTAACGAACGACAATATATGTATGTGTATAGATAAATATATATATATATATATAATGCTTCTCTGCTTCTCAAAGGGTTATTAACCCTTCAGAAATATTGACGTGTATGATAGAGCCAAGATTATTGGGTATACTTATTATTCTCGTACGGCATTGCCATGTTTCGAAGGATAATTACTATTAATTAAATTCATCGATGCTCGACAGTAAATTCAATATACGAAAGTATCGAAATTCGGTATTACTTTAATAACATTTCTGAACGAATTCTGATGGCTACGTATATTTCCGAAAAAAAAAAAAAAGAAAAAAATTATGTAAACGTTTATTTGATACCATTGTCTATAATAAAAAGTTCATTATAATTTTACAAAATGATAAAATGAGATATCAAATATATCATTGAATACTTGAGATGATCATAATTGTCCAATTGAAAATTAACTGAAGAATAAGGAAAATGTATGAGATTGAAAAATATATGAAACATAAAGAAGCTGATTCTTTCATCACGTTATGTTAAGAGACAAGTGCACTCGAGCGATCGATCTTTCCATCTCAGTCACCCGGTATACATCGAGAGAAAGATGCAGTGTGCTATTAAAAGCAGAACCACCACCTTTCCAGATTAGCCGCGAGGTGTTCGTGTGAGCTGTTTGAAAATAAAGTAGATTCTCGCCCGTGAAATGCGTTCATCTTAGATCGAAACGAAACGAAAACGACAAGCGAAAAGAATATTTATAAAAATAAACAATGCAATTTTTCATCAATTCATCGATATACAAATAGAAAATGTATCACAAATATTAAAGAAAGAATTTTATATAAAATTCACAATGATCACATTTTAAATTAATTAATAATCAATGATTACTAACAGAAAATAATAGTATTAACTAAGCGTATATTGAAAAAGAGTGAGGAGAAATAGCAAGGGAGATCAAATGATGTAGGGTTCGCATTATCAACTCTTAACCCTTTCCACCTTTCTTTATTTTATCGGTGAGCGAAAAAAGAAGCCGCGAGGCGTAAATAAAATGCCACGGAGATAACTAAAAATTTTACGTCCTACGCATTTACCCCGTTTTCAGGAAAGTGCACTTTAACCGTTAGTTCTCACTGAAAAAAAAATGCATTTTTACCATCATGCATGCATGCGAGAGCATCATTTAGTAGGTTTTACGATCTGAACGTAATCATTTTCCAAGTAAACAGTAAACTTACATCTTCCTTTCTAGTGTCTCATGAAACTACAAATATATTTCGAAAGGAAAGAGAGAAGAAAATAAATAAAAATAAATAAATAAACGAAGTGAGGGCAAAAAAGAAGTAATGAAAATCGATACAACAGATATCGCCTTATTTTTTATATTGAAATTCTTTCATTCTCATTATAATGTTGTAGCTCTTACCAAGCGTACACAGGCGATCGATAAAAATGTTCTTTAGAAGAGACGTTATTAGCGCGTGTCACCTAACGTTTGTAAAGTACCTCCACTTTCCAAGTGTCCGAGTAAACGAGGAGACCAGAAACAAGGTTGGGATAAAGACATGAAAAAGAGAGTCATCTCGACGTTCATCAATATCTTCCTTCCGAAGTATACTTCTTACTCCGTGGGATATATATATATATATATATATATATATATATACTAGACCTACCTATGTAAAATGTACATATATATATATATCACCTATGTAAAATGTACATATGTATATATCACCTATGTAAAATGTACATATATATGTAAAGAAAAAGGTACACATAAGGAAAGGCACAGAGAAACACGAACATGCTATACCACCTTGTCAAGGGTTGCACCGTCTGTTTACTTCGCTACGACAGTACGTGACGGAAGCAAGTGAGACGAGGGTCACGAAGATAGAATGGTGGATTGGTCCGATCGTCTGGCACCTGCTCGCTTTCAACCATCGAGCGAATTCACCATTCATTTCAATTTGTGAGAATTTAAGCCCTCTCTATATATAAATACGAGCTTAACTTTTCAATTAATCTTTGAAAAACAAAAGGTTCGACCTTTCGAAATTCGACGCGTAGGATAAATAAATTTGAAACAGATAGAAACGTACGACGAAATTCTAGAATTTCTTTCTTTCCTTTTTACTGATTCGATTTGTCGAAAGAATTCAGTTTGTTTACAGTAGAATAAAGGAAAAGACAAGCAAACTAGATGCGAAGCTGTTGAAAAGGAATACACGAAAAAAACATAAAGAAAGATTATCTCGATCGGCTAGATTTTTCGTTTAGAAATCTGGCAAACGGATTTAGTATAGTTTGTTGAAAAGAATCAAAGCTACGTGATAATATAAATATAACCATGAGCTTTTCCTTTCTTTCACGGTGAATATTATTTATTGTCGTTGGAATAATATTTTTATCAAATGATTTACATTAATGATTTTCAAATACTAATTATTAATTTAATAATACAGAAATGATAATGTATGTAAAAGGTATAAATATAAGTAAAATGTCAGCTTCTGCTAATTTTTTTACGATTAATTAATACCTTTGTTAATCCTTAATTCGTAATTTATAAATAATACTGATCTCTTTTGATATATATTACGTAACATTTTTGCTCACTATTCGATACACCTTATACACGATTCACATATTCCCTTAACAATACTCTTTTTATAATGCTCTTCTTATCACTTTCTTCTTTCAGCTAATTAATCTCCAAAATATTTACAATTTACTTTCTACATTGCACTACGAGAAATGAAAAATATTATATTTACTTATACGTACAACATCTCTCATTTTTAATTATTACACCGTTCAAAATGTTACTCCCTTGTCTTTATATATTATATTTTGTATTGTAAGTTATAAAAAGAGGAGAACGTATTCCTGTCCTATTAAAACTTATGCACTTTCTTTTAATTAAATATTTATGTATATATTTATTTTTGTAGAAAAGAAAATTTTCTATTCGTTTTATTGGCAGAATCTCGTCTATACGTTTATAATGAAAAATAGAGAAGATACGTAAAACAAAACAAACAGTTCTTTTCGTATTCATCGTCCTTGTAGCCCAGCTCTTTTCAAAGATGTAAACCCTTTTTCAAGTAAATACGCCTTGCGTCATAAATTTTCATCCTCTCTCTCTCTCTCTCTTTCTCTCTCTCTCTCTCTCTCTCTCTCTCTCTCTCTCTCTCTCTCTCTCTCTCTCTCTCTCTCTCTCTCTCTCTCTCTCTCTCTCTCTCTCTCTCTCTCTCTCTCTCTATCTATCTTTACTCGCATACGTCAGTGTGCGATGAGGGATTGAGCAAGGAAAGTACGACGACTAGCGTAAGTAGGTAGGTAGGTGGATAGGTAGGTAGGTAGGTAAGTACGAACTGCGTTCGGCTAATGGAATTTCAGATAATCTCGTTCGTCCGAAGAGGCAGGAAACGAAGCGAAGTGAGCACGACTACGGGCTGACAATCTACAAAATCCGGTTAACTTGAGGGTGAGAATTTTTTAAGCGATAGTAATTATTGTTTCGTCCGTGTCAAAAAGAAAGTTTTTCCATATAATCGCTTTCACTCCCGTAGAGAGAAGGCAGCTTTCGCTCTGCCGTTCAACGTAGGACTCAATTAAAATCTCGTTTTAGGTGATCAATTTCTTTGCTATAATTTCGCGAAAATTCGATTTACCTACTGGGCCAGCAATCTTGGTACGATCTAATTATATGGGATGATTCCTTTTTACAAAAATAAAAAAAAATAAAAAAAATTAAAAAGAAACAAAAAAAGAAAATAAAATAAAATATAATTCTTTCCTATTAAATTTTCCTATCTATCGAAAACTCATTCAGATCTATTTATTAATTCCTATATCTAACCTGTATTTCATGTTTCTATGGTAAAAGGTCAAGGGAAAAAAGTTAATCGAAATGAAGAAGATATAACAAGACTACAAACTCGCTATAATCATTATCTCATTGAAGTGTCTTTGATACCATCTGCCATGGAAACGAGAACTTCGGACGACTCTAAGCCTTGATATGCGAACTTCTTGATTAATCGAATAATCGAGGACCCAGTAGCATAAAAGCGATTCAAGATGTTCGTGAAAACGATCGATCATCGGGCATAATTAGAATCTAGGAACGGAAAAGTATAGAACACCATCATATTGGTGTAATTATTCTTTGCAAGAATTACAAGTCCAGATACATTGTTATTCGACTCATAGTTTAATTTGAGCGATACTTGGGTTTTTGATATATTTACTTTTAACCAAGATTAAAGACTATTGAAATATAAAGTTTACGACGTCAATGTACTGCCGTAGTATTAAGATATGAAAAATTAAATGACACTTGATCACTATTCCCCTCTTCTCTCTCTCTCTCTCTCTCTCTCTCTTTCTCTCTCTCTCTTTCTCTCTCTCTCTTTTTCTCTCATTAAGCTGGCTAAAATGTTCAAAACCGCCTCAAAAGTTAAAAACGTTAAGAAGTTCGTGACTCGTAATTATGTCGCTACTGAATCCTTCCAGAATTTTCTGGCATGTTTTAATTACAAACTTTAATTAATATCGCGAAAAAAAAGTGTTCTTTATTTGATTAAAATCTTTCTTTAATTAATGTCTGTCAATGACGCATGGCCTTTAGACCATCGTTTCTCAACCTATAGGCGGCGAACCAATATTGTACCACGTTGAATTTTTAATGGGTTGCGAAATGATCGTTTCCAGCTTACACCAAAGAAAGGAAAATGATTAATTTATAAAAAAAAAACTTTTAAGAGTGTGCAAAAGAATAAAGCAATAACAATCGTACCTTTAAAATAATATACAGTGATTACTAATCTATCAAGTTTTTCAAAATTTTCTATTATAAACATTTGTATTGTGATAATCATTTAGAAAGAAATATATTAGGCCGTACGATAACAAGATTGAGAAACGCTGTTCTAGGCTTTATATCGGCGTACTTCACCGAACCAGAAGCGATCTAATATATCATCGTTTAATTGTCCTCTCTTTTCCTCTCTTTTTCCCTTACCTCCTTTCCCCTCTTTTTCTCGTTACCGCTGCCAACATGATTGATTACTAATTAGTTTTAACAGTCAAAGTTGATGAAGGAGCGATCGAAATAACAATTATAAATATTCACCGATATAATTTCATTGCTATTTGGGATATTGATATTGATATTGATCTTGGACAATTATTAGACATTATTATGATTAAATGATGTACTATGTGAAAATTGTTTTGACAAAAATAGATTTAATTCCAATTGAATAAAATAAAATTAAACTTATCTAATATAATCATTTGAAAATTTAAATGATGTTAAATGACTTTTAAAAAGGAACAAATTTTCTTTAACCATGCGATATAAATACGTACATATATTGAGATTGTTTTCAACAATATTACAAATACGAAAATAGAAAAACCGTCTGTAGCATAGAACAGTATTACGTGCATGTAAATTGTGCAAATACACGCAATCAGTTACGCGTTGATACGAGAATCGCGGTAGCCCATTCATAAAAGCGCAAACTACAATTTCGTGTCAGACGGAAGGTCTTGCCATGCTAACATATCGGACGAACTTTCTCTACTTTGAATCTAATACAACCGATGTCTATCTACATATACGTCTACATATGTCTACCGCAAATACGAAAGAAATATACTGAACTTTTTGTTTTAGAAATTCAAAATATCTAAGAAACTTTAAATCTCTTACAATACAAGTATAATTTAACGATGGGAAAATTTAGAATTTGTGCAAAAAAAAAAAGAACAGAAAAGAAAAAAAAGAAAATAATAATACATAAGTATTGTAATTATTTGAATTCATTTATTGCAAGTGGTCTGAGTTATCGTTCAATGTATCGTTTCAATGAAAACACTAATCTACATAGTTCTACGTGTGAAATAAAGTCGAATAACGTGCCGGTTCCTTCTTCGTTTAATGCTAATGTTGAAAAGTTTTGGCCATAACGATAACGAACCAAGCATTTACCGGTCGAGATCATAGATTCCGTCGTAACAATGTAATTAGTTCTACCGCGAAAAGGTAACGATAACGGCTATCGTAATCCCATTCACACGACCTAAAATATATGCACTACCTTATAAGCGTCACGATGTGCACGCAACATTTTACTACGCTTGGTTAAGATGATCGTGATAATTGATTAAGTTCGAAGAAGTTTGCGTATAGAGCTCTCTCCCTCTCTCTCTCTCTCTCTCTCTCTCTCTCTCTCTCTCTCGTTCCCTCTTCGTCTTGACCAATTATGCTAATGAATCTGACAATTAATATTGAGTTTACATAGGTGATAAGACACGAAATGATTTCCCCCTTAATGCAAATCGTGCGTGTTCGAAGATGATCGATGTAAAATTTATTAGAAGTTAATACTTTCTATGTTTGAAATTTTATTGAAATAAATTTCATTTTATTTTCGATATTGTTAAATTAAAACAAATCTAATTCGTATTATGTGATATAAATCCAACGGAACAGAAATGAAATAAAATGCGAACGTCGAAGGGGAACGAAGTTAACGTAACTTTTTTTTTTTTTTTTTTTAACAGTATTAGGTTTAAAAGTCGTTGTTATTCCTTTCATATCTCAAAAGAACTTTTTTCTCGCACCCTAGGGTGGTGCTCTGACTTATCGTACTCGTAAAGAATGGGTCGGCATAGAAAGAAATTTCATATAGTAGAAATACTTCAAAAAATTTTTTGTATTCCTAAAAATTCTTATATTGTACAATTCTTTATGATCCTTTGTGATTCACAAATACAATTCGCCGATCAACATCGAAAAAAATTTATAAAATTTTCAAACGTAATTGAAATCTCTTCACATCGCAATATCTTTCTCTTTCTTCCTTTTCTCCTTCATAACTTTTTAGTTAGGAATGACGATATCGCCGAAAAAAAAAAAAACAAAAAAAAACAAAAAAAAAAGAAAAAAAAGGTTACAAACCTCTTTTATCGACAATAAGACGTATGCTTTAATTAAATTTGACGTGCGCTACATGTAATATGAATGAAATAGAAAACGTATCTCGACAGACGTAAGTTTTCCGCTCTTTTTGAATCAAAGGAAACCATATCACCTACAAGGTGTTATACCATAAAGGGAGACGGAAGCGAGAACATCTTCTTTTTATGTTTCTTTCAGTAACGCTGCAAGATTGGACTCAAGCCAAAAACTCTCTTTTCCCTCCAGAGTTAAAGATACTAAAGAGGAAGAAAATATAGAAACGGATATTACGACTGGATGTTAAAACGATAAGTGAACGTTAAAACGATATATTTTTACAAATTAGAGAAACAGAAAGAGAGAAAGAGATAATTCAAAATTACAGCAGAAAAAATTGAATATACGAAATGGAATGCGCGGGAATTGTCGAAAATTATTTTCCCTACTAATGATAAAAAGAAATTAAGACGATTGTACAATTTGCAACTCGGCGAACGCGGTAATATCGGGGAAAATTTCGAAGCCAAAGCGATTATTAAAAAAATTTTGAACGATACTTTCATATTTCATTGTGACACCACTCGTTTCTCACCGATTTCCCACAAAGAGGGAGTACGATCGATTTTAGAGAGGCGGAACCATAATCGCGTAAAGACAAATAATGACAAAGGTTAATCATAGTGCAAATAAATAGAAAGCGAAACGTCAAATCATAGGCTGTGATCCTTTAAATATCAACTTCTATGAAATTTAAAATATCAATTGTATTTATTATTGATTATCAATGTATCAACGCTATCAGTATTATTAGATTAAATTATAATCAATAACAAATAAATATCTGTAATCTTAAAATTATTAATTACTTTTGTACTTGTATATACGATTTAATTAAAAGCCATTTTCAATATTATATATATAAACGAAATGCAAGAGTAATAAAAATAGAAAAAGTACGAGATAATAAAATTTCCATTTCGTTACGTTCAAGATCATTTTCAAAACAACATAAAATGACCTATGAAGTGTCAATGGAAGTTGTCATCGTTTACTAAATAAACAAAGGTCTATTAACCTAGACAGAATATTACGATCGAATTATATCAGTCGTAGTTGATACGTCGAACGGGAAAGTCTTTGACAGTACTTCGCTCGTCCTTTGATCTTTTGCAAATTTGTCTTATTTATATATATTTTATAATACATTTAATAAATTTGATTGATTGATTTATATATATATATATATATATATATATATATATATAATATTTTATCAATTTATTATTTATATATCAAGCATATTAACGTATTAATGAATTTTTACGCAAAGATTATATCTTGAATATATTCAATTTATTCTTGGAAATATTTTTAATAATAACAATTTGTTCGTGCGTGAGCTTTACAAAAGAAAAGAAAAAAAAAAGATATAAATAAGACCGAAAATTTGATTTAGAGTTAAAAGAACAACAAAATCAAGATGAGTAACAACAGAAGGAGATGGAACTTAAAGGGAAACAAGAACGTTTTCATGAAGATGCTACTCACCTAGTTCCGTCAGCGATGACCTACGTTTGGAAAGTTGGAGAAACGCCAGAAGGTTCCTACCGAAGGAAGATTCAAAGGGATGACATTGTTTGGAGTAAATTCGAAGAAAAGGAAGAAAAACAGGCGCCAAAATGGAAAGGGACCGCGTATAAGTCGTCGTTAAAATCATCCGATACGATGAAAAAAGACAAGAAGAATAGAAATGTTGAAAATCGAGCGATCACTTGGGATTTAAAAGGAATAGAACTTTTGAAAATCGAATGATTAGTATAAATTTCTTACTAAATTTATGACCGTAATGATAATTTAAATCACACTAAAGCGGATTCTACAATCATTACTCACGATAAGTCGACGATATTTTATAATCACAGCCTTGTGATTTTTTTCATTATAATTCTTTCGCCAAATAGTTCGATTACGTTTAAAAAGTTAAAAAGTATCTATTCATATTAAAGATAATATAATTGTAATTTACTTGTTCGAGTTATTAACGTTATCTATCATCTTTGTGCATATAATTTTTTCTAATAAGAAAAGTTTTCAGCAATATAGGAAACGAGAAATTGCAGAGAGAATTAAGAACTTCATTCCATTCTCCCAAAAAGGAAAAATTAAAAATTGAACCAATTCGTAAAGAAAAAAAAATTCACAATCAGGTGCGTTGTAATCCAGGGAACATGTCATGAGATTCAAGTTGAAAAACGAAGAGAGAAAAAGAGAGAGAGAGAGAGAGAGAGAGAGAGAGAGAGAGAGAGAGGAAGGAATAGAACGAATAAAGAGAATAGTGAATTTCCGTTGGTAACGATGAAAGCCCTTGCACAAAGTTAGGATCATAATCGAGGGACGGTCTTAGTACTATACAACTGGGTCACTCTAGTCGAAGTAATTTATAGATACATTTCTACGTATCTACATCGTAACGTCCAACCAAAACTTTTCAATAGTCACTTTATATATTTGATAATAATAATTATTACCATAAATAAATATTTCAAGCCAATAAAACGAGTGACTATATTTTAATTATCGAGAAAAATATCATTCTTCTAGTTTCTATTCGAAAAGGAAATATTATTGTAATAGTTATCGTAAAATATGAAATATGGTTTGTAATATGTCGATCGACGAAAATTTAATGAGAATTTTACTTCCTCACACCTATCATGAGGAAACTCAACTTCGAGAAACGAGCCTTATCCTAAGTTTTCCTCGTAAATTGAATTAATTGTAAGTAAAACGAAAAGAAGAGATCATAATTATAAGTAATAAAATTTTATTACAAACCTATGTAAATGTAAAACTCGATACATTATCTTACAGTATCTTTTGTAAAAACTCGGACGATTGATATTTTTTATTATATAGGAAGTAGAAAAATCAGCGCGGTCTTATTCATTTTCATTTTCGAACTTCATCGTTTCGCTTAGACGAATACGAAAGATATACTATGATAAGTTAGGACATTTGTCATTATTTTTATTTCCACGCGATTTGGCCCCACCCAAAACGACCTTCTATACGAGGCGGCCAAGCAAATCGATAGAGACATGGAAGGTGGAAGGCCATGGAAGATTCTATGGGTTGAATTGAACTGGTCCAGAAAAGGATAGAAAAGAAAAGAGAAATCGACAGAAAATGATGACTCTTTGAGATCTCTTCTGAACTTATGACTATTGTTTCAATCGTTGGCATCATTTAACAGATAACTTGTTTGTTGTTTTTTCCTTTCTTTTATCGTATATTATTGTATAGCAAGAATAAACTGTGATGTATGATTGGGTAAAAGTGCGTGCGTGCGTGCGTGCGTGCGTGCGTGCGTATGTGTATTCGTACGTGCTTACGTGCGTGCCGATGTAACTAAAACGAATCTGTCTTTGGGTTAAGGACGAAGGAAAGGATCACATTGGTAATAGTCCATAAGATAAATTTCTTTTGATTACTTGTAAGACGCAACAGTTATATTAAATTATCCCCGATCGAGTGAAACATAAACAATTCGTAGAATAGCCAAAAAAGAAAGGAAAAATGTTCTCTTTGCCTAAATAGAATACTATTGATATTTATTATCTCGTTTTCACATGTTTCATCTTGATTTTTGAGATAAGTTCCTTCGATATTATCGAGCTAATTTTATGGTTATACAATTTTTTTTTTTTTGACATAGTCGAACGAAACTATTAATAAAATCATACAATGCTATTTTTCGGCGAATGATATATTTCCCCATTGATTTGCATGAGTCCTACAAACTCACGATAGTACGTCTTTATTTTTCTCAGATATTTTTACGATAAGGCTTTCTTCTGTTTTCATTGCGAATCGTAAAAATGAACTTCCAAAGGGGCAATCTTTTCTCGAACGTGTTACGGAAATTTTTGCAACATTATTTATAGTCGCATCAAGTTTTATTATTGCGAATTTTACATTCCCTGATTGATCGGAAAAAAAAAATATTATATTCTGCCCGTGCCTTCGCGATAAAACATATACGATCTTGATAACTCTAGCAAATAATTCGTTCGAGTTATCCCGAACATGTAGGTATAAAGCTATATATATATATATATATATATATATATATATATATATACATATGTATCGTAGAATCAAATCGATATTTCATGATTTCATTGAAAGGTTTTCTCGATTCAAACGGGCCAACTATGCTTATATATTCATCATTGACAATGAGACATTAGCGATTGAAATCGCCATAATGTTCATAGTACGTAACGTCGATAGGAAAGGACCAGTGATCGATCGTAACGTCACGACTCACGAGTTCATTCTTGCGCGAAAGCTATTGACGTTCGCATCTAATATCATCGCTCTTTCTCCCTCATGAAACGCAACGCTATCGACTATCTCCTCGACAATGTCGAATAACGTCGATGTTCGCACCCTTTTCATACTATCGGAATAGACTACCCCTGCCATTCTTCTGCACCCTTCTCGGCAGCTTGTCTTCTATCTTCACCGGAATATTATTTGCAGCTTTGGAATGACTGAGAATTTTCAATGACTAGACGTTATCATCATCTAGTAACAGTTCCATCATAATGATTATATTGACCGAAGTATTATAATACATATTAATAATAATTACTCGTCGCACATGCTGGACAATAGTTTTTCTATGAAATTGTTAGAAAACAAGTATATATATATATTATATATATTATATATATTATATATAATATATATATATATATATATATAATAGAGCGTTTATTAAATGCTTGCGATAGATTAGATAAGGCAGCCATTGTGATAGAGAATCTCATTTAAAATCGAATTCGATCTTGAAGTCAAACGTGGATTGCGGTCGCGAAATAAAATTGTGATGGCCTTTGCAATAACGACGAGTCAAGTGTAATAAAGGAGAAAAAAAAAAGGCAATGCAATCTGCACGCAAAGGTATGGTCGATATGGTCGGAAGATTTTAAAGAGCTTGTCGATTACATTATTACCATCGATACTTATGTTAGAATATATTCATGGATAAGCTCGTTTCCCGATGCGCATTACAACGTAATATTAAATCTTTATGGCTATTACGTTATTTACGTAATCCATCTAACGAATTTTTACGGATTCTCGCACATTTTATTGGATTAAATTTCGCATAATTTACGACAAGTGTTCTCAAGTTTCGTGAAATCGCTCGATTATATTTTTCATTAACAAACACGTTCATTAACGTTAATTTAAACGACGCCGCGTGTTATATTATCGTGTATCATATTTGGCAAAATATCCAATGTTCGCAATATAATTCATAATAGAAAATTCCAACTCGAAAAGGGCCGCCTTACGTGAAGAATTAACGCACCTACACGTAGAAAATACGATATCAGCATGTGCGTAAATTGTACACGAACGTTCCCCCAAATTCATGCTGATAGTTCGCATCGAAAGTTCTCTAAAATTTCACTGATTATTTATTCTCTATCCGTAGATACATAATGCACGCAATTTCAACGGGACCGGCATTTCGCATTCATAATATTCAACGTTTCCCATAATCATGCAGTCGTTATAATTCAGTAAATCTGACTTTACAACTTTTACCAGTCGACATTCAATTTTCTACTCACAAAGAACGCTTTCGGCGAAAGGGCCGAATGAATCAAAAGTTATTCTAAGGTGCACCATGTCAGTACATATGTAAAATCACACAAATGATTGTGCCGATGATCGAGTTATATTAAAAAAACAAATTAATTTCACGGAGAAAGCGTGCTAATGGAATTTCCCTTCCTCTCTCTCTCTCTCTCTCTCTCTCTCTCTCTCTCTCTCTCTCTCTCTTTTTCTCTTTTCTGAGAATCTCACAAACGACATAGCTGATTTATAAAACCGCTGTTCTTTAACTGCACTGTCACAGCCATGAATTCAAAGCAATGGATTTTTAATAAATTTCTTTCTATTTAATAAATGTGATAAATCTTATAAGGTAATGAAAGGAAAAAGGAAAAGGGGGGAAAAAAAAGAACGATAGCTTCACGTTTCTCTTGATCACAACTTGGTACCCAAAGCTTCTCAACGTTCTCTTGAGTTCATGAATTACGCATCGTGTTCCGTTTATATACCACGGTTCTAGGGAATAATCGTATATCGTGGATACGTCAGGCTATCGCAATCGTGTTTGAATAAATCTGCTCGAAAGCTGGTCGACTTATTTACACCCCAAGTATCTACTGTATCAGAAAAGAATCGATCGAATTTTATTCGTTTTCTTATAACAAAATTCAATTCATTGTTTCGAAATCTTAGTCAATTGATCGAAAAAATCAATTTTTATGTTTTATACAAAAAAGAAAACCTTATTTATTCTCTGTCCACAACAAAAGCTTCCTTTATGCGCAAAGCCATTGGATGACCTTTTAGGACTAAATGGAATAGGTCGAAGGGCGTATTCATCCGGATAGAGGTTGGATATAAATCACATACACTCTCTCTCTCTCTCTCTCTCTCTTCTCTCTCTCTCTATCTCTCTCTCTTTCCCTAGCCTTTTTCCCCTCTTCTGGAAGATAGGAACCTTCCGTTGACGTCTTGGTGAAACGACTAGAAATACGAAAGATATTTCCTAACGTGTGCATGGATAAAGAAGAAGGAATAAGGGTAAGAGTAAGGAACAGTAAAGAGAGGGAAGGAAAAAACGAAGATTGGATATCGGACCGGCTCAATGTACGAAATCCCCGCAGGCTTTATATTTCCGGAAATTTTTTACGAAATCCATCCTAGCCAAGAAAAAAGAATAAGTATTAAATCGATAGGAAAAGCGAGAACGAAAACACACCAAGGGAGAATTCAAATGATCCATCGTAACGATAAAAATAATGTGTATGCATAATATATATTATATATATATATATATAAATATATATATTGTAATGATTCACTTATTTAATAACAAATTAATAGAATAAAAAAACAATAACAAGTATACATTATTTGTATAATATAATACGATATTTTCAAATATCTAAAATCTACGAAATTTCCTAATAAATTTGAAACAATTTCCAATTTCTATCTTGATATAATAACGATCCAGTCGGTCATAACACTCCTATCAATCGTGCTTTCTTCTTCTTTGTGTTAGTTTGGCAATTCATTACATATCTCGAAATCTAATTCAGAATTTCTACACTCAATCAATCCATCGTTTCATTTAGAGACGACCAATTTGATTGATTCACGCTTCAGGCAGATTCAGTCCACATGTATATTGCATAACTGCAAATCTAAATCTATTGTCCCGAAAGCTTCGTAGAACAAGGAAAACAATTATTTTTGTTTATTTTAATTCACTAATAGAATCATTCTCACGAAAGCGACTCTTAGAGTTATTTAATTTACGCACTAGTTGTTTTATATCTTTATAAAGTCTTAATTTTTAAGTTATACTTTTAATCATATTATTACTTATCAAAGGTAGATTATAAAACTTATAAAAATTAAACTTATAAAGATTAAAAAACATATAAAACTTATAAAAATTAAAAGAAATCACGGTCGAATATTAAAAAGGATTGCGAAACAAAAATGTTTTAGAAGTAAAAGAGAGGAAGATAATTCTATTAGACAAGAAATATGATCAATTCGTAGATATAATAAAATATTAGGAAAAAAAAAAGTGAAACGTTAAAATATTTTTAGATTTATACAATGAAAAATATAACGGTATCGAAATTTTATATTTTATCATGGAAAAATATGTAGGATAAATGCTATTTATAACGTTACTTCCCAAAATGAAAATTCGATCCAAGTGAAAAAAGTAAAAGTACTCGAACATGGTAATATTAAAGAAAAGTAATTTAAAAATGAGCATAAAAGTTCGAGAAGAGAATGTCTAAGAAAGAGAAGAGCAAAATGAAAATTTACTAGTAGTAAATTTCTTAATAATCTAATTTCAAAAGATATTTTTAGATTAGAACCTATAGGAAACATTTATTTTTGGTTTCTTTTTTGCTTTTTATTTTTTTTTATAAAAAATTTTCTAACACATTATAAGAAAATATATAAATATAAGAAAAATTTCATTACGTTCGAATATTGATTGAAATAGTATTGAAACTCGACGAAATGAGAAAAAAGAAAAAATAAATAGAAGAGGAACATCTTCGGTTCTTACCTGATCTCTCTCTAGAGGTCAATTAATGAGGTTACTGTGCACAAATTATCGTGCAATAACGTTATCTCGCGATGTTTCGTCCTCATTGACCCATCCATTACACGATCCTGTATCACTTGTCCCTTGTCTATAGAGAGGACGAAGCGATGCAGAGCGTACGTAAAGAGGCCCGTAAGCCATGACTATAAGCGTAATCGTTAAGCATACGTGATCAAAATTGATCGTATCAAACAAATCGTTAAATCGACAATGGCACGATGTTACGATGAGTGCTAGGTAAATTTGAAGGGAAAAAGAAAAAAGTAAAGAGAAGTATATACTTACATATGTAAAAATCAAAGGTAACAAAGGCAAATGGAATGAAATGAAAGAAAATAGAACACTCGAAATGGGAGATGAGTTATCGAATGTAACATAAGATGTAAGCTAAGACATATATATGTGTGTGTGTGTTTGTGTGTGTATAATACACACTCTCGTTGTTAAATAAATTAGGATAGATTTGGAGGAAATAAGGAAAGAAAACTGTGCTGAAAGAGCGCTGAAGGGTGTAGACCGAAGGTGATCTACAAACATTCTGCCACTCCTCGTATTTTCGACAGTGATTGGCATAACTCCAAAATACTGTGAGACTTGGATCCGATACGTAGTGCACTTTTTTCTCGCCCAACTATGTACGCTCCCCATAAAACCACGCTTTCTTTTAAAAACTACCCTTGATATCGGCCAATTCCGGCCACAAAATCTCAGGTCAGGCTTTCTCGATTTAATCGAGAAAAGGAAAAAATAGTTAAGGGAAAGTGTCACCTATTGGCGTTCATAAATCCGGAAATTGCGACTCGCGTAACTTTTTTCATAACGTCTAACAAAACACGAATTTCATGGTTAGTTTTATAAGTAATGCTACTCTATGAGATTTTATGATTTCAGTAAGAAAAATAGTGATATCTCTTTATGAAACATGAGTATTATTGGTATAGAGATCATAAAAATATTTCAATAAAAAGTAATAATAAAAAATGAGTAATGTAAAGTTTAACGAATCAATTCAATAATTAAAAAAAAATATATCAGAGATTCCTGCTTTAAGTTACTCACAGAGAAAGTTAAACTTTCGATCTATCAACGAAGCTTTCCAGACTCTTTTTGTTATCTTTTCTCTAAAGAGATATCGAGATAAGTATCAACGACCCTTTCTAGTTGTTCACTTTCTTGTTATTCTATTCAAAGGTGTTGATTCAAAGCAACCATAATTACTATCCTCAATTAATACTTAAGTAACCATTAATTACTTTTCTATTTATTAATATTTCTATTACGTATGTATATAATACGAATTTTTATATATTAATTTTATATATTAATATAAAATAATTATATAATATGAAGATTTCAAGTTTGCAGGAAAAGCTAAAATCGGATCATGAAATAACAGACGTATAAAAATAAACAGTATTTCGGCGATTGTAAAAAATTTTATTGTAAAATATATATTACTTTTATAACCTTTAACTTCTTGACGTACAAACAATTTTAGGTTTACGACTTTGTCGGTAGAGTTTTCATGGACTATTTTTCAAGATAAAAATCGTCATTAGACGAAGTCCACCCAATTCATGGAAGAACGTAACACAGACCGTAGTACACTTTCCCATGGGCATTAAAATACCACGATTATGGTCGCAGATAACAGGAAAATTACCAGGTTATTTTCTGACCAGCGGTCTTGCTATTCGCTTTCATTCCTTCTGCCTCTTTTCACCCCCAACGAAGCCATGGAACTTCGAGTTAACCCCCTATGATGAAAACGATGTAAGTACATGCTTTTAAAACCTTGGCGAAATAATAGAGATAGAATGTGAGCACATAGTTATAAAAAGGGAAAGGGTTACGTTAATACGTAAACACGAGAAATTCGGTATAATGAAATACCTTAGAATTTTTATAATGGTATAATATATGAAACACAAAGCTACGAAATTTTAATATTTCGCACGTACACTTGAATGTAAACATATTATTTTGTTTTTAAGGTATTCGAGTTATTCCCTGTTTTGAGTTAACGCTCTGTTGAACGTGCTATAACAGCTAACACGGTGTATCCCGTTGTTAGAGAATTTGACACTTTAAATATTATTCGAAGAAAAATTCTATACTTCGAGATATTTAATCTTATCAAAAAAATCTTTTTTATCACGTAAATACTTTTATGAATATGTCTCGTAATTCATTAGTTTATAAAGTAAACAGATATGATGACAAATACATATACAAGTTTTAAGATCGTATCAAGAATTGTGGATATATTTTTGGATAAGAATTTATCGTTTTAAAAGACGTACGAGAATGTCTTTATATATGGAGGCTATAAATGCATACAAGTTTATCCTGAGATATAAATGGTACAACAAGTACTTTTTGGCAAAGCCTATGAAACGTTGCAACGAAACATACTAGAGTACAATGCACGAAAGACACGAACTGGTATTAGAGCGGTATGCTGCCATACGTACCAAGGTACACCAAAGCATCCTATCGGTATGTAGAGGTATACCACCGCTCTACTGGTTTGGATAATATCTTATTGGTATGTTGGTATGGCTTTCGTATCCACGTTCGCCAAAAATCGTCTTATGTCTGGCACGAACCAAAGTTGTCCAACGAAGAACAGCTACAGCTATCGAAATCGATCGTGGCTCGCTTTTTTTCTCGCTAATATTTTATTAAACGATTTATCCCACATATATTTTCGCATATACCGTTTCTCCCTTCCCCTTTCCCTTCCCCTTTCCCTTCCCCTTTCCCTCCGACCGAACTCTTCTTTTTCGGTTCGATCGATCGGGCTCTAACAAAAAAAAGTAAAATTATGCATAAAACGAAAAGTAAATAATCGTAACGGCGAATAAGAAAGTTTTCTTCTCGAAAGTCCTCGGTTAGTCTCGCAAATTCTTGTTCTCGATTTCTTCTTTACTTTTCTTTGTTTCTTATTCTTCCCTTCGCACTTCCAACTCTCTTCCTATTCGTTTTACTTCGGCAAAATAAAAAGAATTTGATTCAAGATTCGAAGTTTCTGTGAAAATCCGTTTTTCGCATTACCTACTCGCTGGTCAGACCTTGGGAATTTTCCGATTGGTATAACCCTTCGTAGCATCCCCTTCCTCGTCTTCTTATCTCTAACCCTCTCTCTCCCTCCTCTTCTCTTTATTCATCCAGTATATGGGAAGGAGCCGAAGTTAAAATCGATTCATCGTGAGACCGGATAGATTTCTAAAGCCTAGATTAGCGTGTGTTTGTGTATGCAGCCGAGTGTGTGTGTGTGTGTGTGTGTGTGTATTACATAGTACCATAATACTTTATTAACTTTTGGATCCATCGTTATATATTTTTAAGCGAATATAGTACTCTCCAATATATGTATATACTTTTTCATTTCACTAGTATTCATGATTCATCAAGAAAATCTTCGAAACTTTATATGAGCTAACGGGTGATAAAACGAGAGAGAGAGAGAGAGAGAGAGAGAGAGATGTAGAAAGAGAAAGAAAGAAATTTAATCGATTTAACGGAGCATCAAGCTACGAAATTCATGCATCTCTTGAGCCATCAAAATCAACGGTAAACTGAGCGTATTAAAGCCGAAACTCGTTAAATCCTCATGAGCCATACTTCTAACGGGAAAGATGTTACAGAAACTCTCTTGATCATTAAATTAATTCATTATCGATTGAAAATATTTCTCGAATTTCAAGAAAAAATCGTCAAGATTTTTTCATTTCTATCAATAAAAATTGGTCCATTCATAATATGACCGATTGTTCGCTCATTTTCTATACTGATTGTAAGAAAGCACAACCTTTAACATTTATCATTGTTTTCTTTTTTGTACGACTCATCCCAAATAGACAGAATAATCTACAAATGCAACGAAGTATAGAGATGTATCGTATTTCCTCGACGGATTCAGGATAGCTTTCACATTGCTCGTTCCTGTGAGTATTGGCACTGTGCAAGACGATATAGGAAAAAAAAAAAAAAATATTTCTATCTGTAATAGCGCACCCATCTACATTCACCTCTCTATCTCTACTATGCAGAGCTACACGAACATATCTATCTGTCTACCTCTGTGGGGCAATTAGGACGCGATAATTCCTCTAGGAGAGATTATCGAGAGAAAATAGCGACGAAAAGCTCGTACCTCCGCACAGCTTTAGTCGGGTGACCGCAATGCAACGACGTAATGCGTATACATTCATCTGCACACTCTTACTCTGTATGGTGCATTAAAAATCAACGAATGAATAAGCACGCTACGAAAGCTTTTCGAATGTAACCAATGTAACAAAGGTACATACATAGCTTTGCTTGTGATTTATCAATAGGAATCGTTTCACATATATTAATATTACAAATGATATAGGATCCTATCTGAATTTATATCATCTTTTTCATCCTTTGTTTTGTAAATAAATAATTTCAGCATATATGTACAATAGTTATCTAATTATATTATTAAGATTATCTAATTTCATTTAAAAAAAAAAAAAAAAAAAGAACGAATCTTCTAAAGAGACATATATACATAAATACATATGATCGTTATTATTATAACTGATAAGAATGAATTAATAAGAATCGAGATGAAAAAATGTTTAAGCACATAACGTTCTTGATAAAAACATCTTAATAAAAGAGAAAAGAGAGTTCGCACTATATACTTATATATATTATATTTGAGAATATTCGGTATTATAAGCGAAATCGTATATGAACATGGGTGTATGCAGAAGCGAAATTCCAGTCGATTTGCCGAAGCGAATACGACAGTGAATTTACAGACAAATTATGCATAGTACATAGACTAGACAATGTATTCGCCCGGTGGATTATTCTCATTGCAACCTATACGAATCTGAGTAATCTTTCGTGCGCGCATTTCCGCTCTGTATATAATCAATTATCCTTCGATATCTTTTTCGCTCATATACACATACATAGTCGATACGAGTTACATCGTTCGATCAACGAATTCAATTGCAATCAAGATTCGGCCATTACTGATGCGTTTATGTTTATTAAGAGAATTCATGAAAATAAATCGATAAATTAATATTAACAGTATTAAAGATAATTCGATCATAGTATCTTTTTTGATAAGTCAACAAAAGAAAAAAATTAAATTGAATAACACGAATGGTATCGTACAAGTAATAGTTTTTTAAAGCAACCATAGAATCGCGTTAGCAAAGATCCAAGGCACCTGTTGATAGCCCTCGTTAAAGTTTGAAGGAAGTAACCTGGGCACTGCTGGACACGCAAACCAAAAGATAGCTAAGTAATACTTCAACACGCGAAAAATAGTGCCACGTGTATCATTTGTCAACCACAAACTGATCAGTTGATCTTTAATGCCATAAATTAACATCAAACTGACGAATGAGCAAGTACAAAGTTGAAAAAACAAATGTTCCTTGTTCCGGTAATGGTAATCCAAGTCTCATGTATTATATCAACACAGAGTTATTCTTAAATCAAAGAATTATTCGACATTCTGACGATTCATTTAAGAAAAATTAAATTAATTCAATATCCATACATATTTTTTATATGATATGCTATTGATCTTTAAGCTTGTGAAATGTAATTCTCTCTCAAAAAAAAAAAAGAAAAACAAAAATTCTCAATAGAAAAAAAAGACGAAGAAAATAATCGATGAAAATCAAAGAAGAACAACTAATATTTCGGTCATCATTCTTGCGACTAGAATAAAATAAATAAATCGTGTCTTGGTAAGAGAAGCGAAACAATGCTACATTCCGATAGACTAATAGACCATCGAGAATTCTATTTCTGAAACGCGTTGGTGCAAGCCGTCGTCAGCGTGACTCAAGTTGTGTCTGATTGTCAGCTGTCCATGCGAAAACGAAACAAAACGCCATTGACATAGATTTTCATGACACGAATACAAACGTATGTGTTCATATGTGCATCAACATATATACATATATATATATACGTTAAATAAATTTGTACTTCCGTTGATAATCAGGCAAAGAAATAAGTCGTTATTTCTCAATAAGTTTCACGTTAAAAAATAATATAAACTATCATCTATTATCTTAAATCATTGATAAATGAGAAGCCGTGCGTACGTTCGTCGTCTGTTTATTTATTGTTACCTTAAAATGAGTCAATCAAGCACTTTGACTTTCCCGGAGAGATTTTATCGACTCGTCAATAAAAATTAAAGGAATTCTCCAAACCGAGAGAGTGCACGTCTGAGGAAATTAACGGTATTGCTTCTCTCTCTCTCTTTCTCTCTCCCCCCCCCCCCTCTCTCTTTCATCTCTCAAAGTGATGACCGAGCGCATGAAATTTACTTCGAAGAGACAAATGAAACAAATGAGAAAGAAATGACTTTTTCGAAGTGAACTCGTTTCTTTTCTCTATCTATTCATCTACACCTCTCGTAGAGAATAATGATAGCTAACGATTATACAAAAAGAAAAAAAAAAAAAAAAAAAGAAACGGAAAATAGTTCTCAACTTCTTTCTTATGGAATGTCAGCTCTCAGAGATACGATATTTCGATCGAAACTAAAGAGATAGTAAATATAAACTAAAAAGATAAAAGAAAAGAAAAGTACGCGGATCGACCGTGATAATTAGAAGAAAAGAATCGCTTCACGGCTTTTAGAAACGATGCTTTCTCCGGCAGAATTTAACAAAGCGCAAAAGCCCTTCGGGATAAAAGGGTCGACAACGAGCTCCGTTAAAATTATCGCCCAGACTGGTGCTTGCAGTACCTTTAGGCGCTTTGCACAGAGCCAATTACTTTGCTAGAGTTCAGTACGTTCGTTCCCATGAAACGTATACGGTTGGACATGTATTTGAGAAGGGATTCGTATTTTCAGCAAGGAAAAAAGGACCTATCAATCCACTGACTTATATTACTCCAATCTAATTTAAACTACGCTCGATTTATTTTTATCAGCAGTTTTTTTACGAATATTTCTCCATTATGTAAATTCCTTATATTTAACGATGACCTAATTACCAGGATGATATCACGAAATTAATATAAAGAGAGCGAAACGTATATCATTAATGTCACTTGTCGTATAAGAATGAAAAAAAACGTTTCAATCGGCGAAATATCATTAAATAATATTAATACGTAGAATATTTAATTAACGAATAGTTAATCTCAAAATGATAGAATTTAAAGGGAAAAAAAATGTTTTATCCTTTCGTTCGCGGGAAAAAAAATGATAAGCAAGATAAGTAACAGGTGCAATATCTTAAAGTTTTGGTGTAAGAGAGGCATAAAAGAGAGAAAAAGAAAAAAAATCAGAAACTTACCCCAGCGTAGTCATCGTAACGATGGTGTACCAGAAGGCAGCAGGTATCGAGGTGAAGTTCGTACCGTCAACGTTCTTCTCCGCGTAGAACATGACGGTGGCGAAGATGATGATGGCCATGGCGAGGGAGAATACAAGAAAGCCAAGTTCGGATGCGCAGGACTTTAGGGTGTAACCAAGAATCCTGAGGCCCTGGGAGTGCCTGGAGAACTTGAAGATTCGGAATACGCGGAATACGCGTAGAGTTACGAAAGCGCCGGAAACGTCGTCGTTGTCGGTTATACCAAGACCGATGTAATAGGGCAGTATAGCGACTACGTCAATGATCGACATCACCGATCGCGCGAACTTGCAACGACTTGGCGCGGCGAAAAGCCTGAGCAAGTATTCGGCGGTGAAGATCATGACACAGGCGGTGTCGAGGCAGAAAAAGACGATCTTGTATCGTTCGCCGCATGAAAGTGTACCCGCACGACCAGGTCTATTGCCGCATGGCACGGTTTCCACCACGTTCGCCAGCACGCTCACGGCGATGAAGAAACCGGTAACGTAGTAGAAGACCAATGCCGCGGTTGAGATGTGTGGATTTTGGAAGGCTCGCCACATCTTTTGTCTTATATCGAGCAACTGCTGAAGATTCTGATCGCCATTTTCGCTGAGTTTGTCGTCCATCAAACGTTCCGCATTTTCGCGTTTGCGATCGCGATAATCCTCATAACAGCAGTCGCCTATCACGTCCGGTAGGATGCCGAAGAAAGCGAGCTCCTCGTCGTAACTTGTCAGACATTCGTGTTTCGGATAGTGGAGCTTACCGGTTCTGTAGTAATTCAATATGTGACGAAAAATGTCCGGATCGCGATCAAAAAAATACTCCTTGCTCTCCTCGTCGTAAAAGAACTCGCGCTCGTTCGAACCGAGCAACGTGTCCGGATATTTTTCGAGTGTATTTCTCCACGTCTCGAATCTACGACCGCTTACGTTAATAAGGAGCTTCTCGTCGTCGGCTTTGCGACGATCCTTCGGTATCGGCGGCGGTGGCAGTGGGTGTGTGGCGATCGGCACCCAACCGATCGCCGCCGCACGGGCGAATGGCAGCCACGCTGCCACCGAGGCCATGCTCGACGGTGGAATCTTTCTTTTCTCTCTCTCTCTTTCTCACTTTCTCTGTCTCTCCTTTTTTATCTCTCTTTTTCTCCTCTTATCATCTATCACCTGCAAGTATTATTTCTCGATCTCACCAAGATCGCATTTAATTCGAAAATTCCTTCTAGGATCTCTAACGAAGCTCATCGTATGCTCGAGGCTGCTTCTCGCTCGGCGTTCCTCGTTCGCCAAGGTCATCGATGATGATGGAAGCGTCCGAACACTGGCAGTACTCTCTGCTCAACGGCAAACCTCTGCCGTCGATGACGAGAGTGACATCGAAAGTGACGCCGACCACAACGATATCACGATTCCCTATCCTATTAGACTCGAGATTGACCTCGAACCTCCACATCGTACCACTGCATTCCTCCTCTCCTACTTTCTTTCTTTCTTCTTCTTCTTCTTCTTCTACTTCTTCTTCGATCTTCACGCCGTCTAGGCGTTAGGATCGACCTTGACAAAGATTCGTCCTTGAACGACACAGACTCAAACAGCTAAACTCTCGAAAACACTGGAGGAACTCGTCTTCCAGCATTCTCGACACGAATCCTTTCTTCGATCGCTATCTTTCTCTTCTCTTCTTGACTACATTCTCGAGTTAACGAGCTCGCAAGCTGCGATCTCTTCCCTACTTTCTTCTTCACCCTTCTTTTTTCACGTAAAAGTAATAATAACGAAAACGGACGACATGTTGGAACGAGATGTCCTTTGATTCTCAGAGTTCCATCAAATTTTAGTTAGGACGAAGAAATCTTTCTTATATAGTATTTATTATATATTTTCTCATGATTCAGCAGGATATCGCTTGTGATAATATCACTTCTCTCTTCATCTCGAGCTCGAGCACGCTTTCAAATCGTACGATACGTAATGTTGTTTAATATATACGTAACATATTCTCTGCGCGCGGAACGCCGGTGCGGCTGATCTTGGCGATCAGCCGAAAAAGAGCGGCACTCTTAGGATCATCACCGATAAGGAGAAAAAATCTCTATAAACCATGTACCATTGAAAAAAATTCCTGACCGATATATAATTCGGCGCGTCTCGACGGATAAAAAATGTGAAGAACAACGATGAAGGACGGCGTCGGGTAGTACGATAAAAAAAGAATATCGAAGGGCCCAAACGTGTGTTTAAAATTACGAGAGCCCTTCTTTCTCTCTCTCTCTCTCTCTCTCTTTCTCTCTATTCCTTTTTATTTCTTTCTATCTTTCTTTTCCTTTTTATCGGCCTTTCCCACCGTTCGCCGTACAAAAAGCAACGAGCTTTCAATCGTATCGTACTAGAACGGAATGCACGCAATATTCCTCTCTTACTACTGTCGGAGCTTTTTCACATAATTAACTGTATCGGCGAATCAAAGAAATGTATCGAAAGATGTTACGTGTTATCGCGGAAAAATAATAAAAAGTAGAAGAGCAATTCTCTTTCGATGGCGCGTTCGAATTTATCGGGCAACTTCTAGAAGCACTCGCGTGAGCTTCCAACCTAGCGAATCCCCGGAGGTTCACTCGACGATACGTCGTCGTCGTCGTCGTTGCCTTTGAAGAAAGCCCTCGTAGGAGGAAAACTCGATGGCGCACGTAAAAGGAGAAGAGTAGCAGCAACAATAGCAGCAGCAGCAGCAGCGGCAGCAGCAGCAGCAGCAGCAGCAGCGGCGGCGGCGGCGGCGGCAGGAGTGTCGTCGAGCTTGATTCCGCTCCCGACGCATGTCAGAGCTGAAAGCTCCGCATGCCCGAAAGCATCGTGAAAACGTTCCTCCTCTTTGTCCTCTCGACGTCCATACGTATTTCGTCGCGTCGTCGTATGGCGTTTCGATTCGAAAATTGGTTGTCCGCGTCACCGGCACGTTTCCGTCTTGTCTCGTCTCGTGTCGTCTCGTTTCGTCTCGTCCTTGTCTCGTCTCGTCCTCGTCTCGTCTCGTCTCGTCCTCGTCTCGTAGTCGTCTTGGTCACGGTCCTTTCTATTCGTTCTCGTGTTCTAATCTTCGCCGTTGCGCGTTCGAGCTCGCGCTCTCGGAAATGCGTGCTTTAGTGCGCGGCACGATCGCAAGCACGAGTCTCTCTCTCTCTCTCTTTCTCTTTTTTCTTTCGCTCTTTTTCTCTCTCCCTTTCCCTCCCACCCTCTCTGTCTCTTTCTTTCTCTTTCTCTCTCTCGATCTTTCTCTCTCTCTCTCTCTCTCTCTCTCGCTCTCTCTCTCTCTCTCTCTCTCTCTCTCTCTCTCTCTCTCTCTCTCTCTCTCTCTCTCTCTCTCTCTCTCTCTCTCTCTCTCTCTCTCTCTCTCTCTCTCTTTCTGTAACCCGCTCGAACGAGTTGACCACTCGCGACTGCCGAAGCGTTTCCGAACTCGGCGAGCTTTCGGTGCTTGCGCTGCTACCGCTGCTGCCGGTGGCGCGGCACAGTAGTGGTTGACGCTGACGGTAGCAATGATGGAAGCTAAAGGTGGAGGGAAAGAGAGGTAGAGAGAGAGAAAGGGATAAAGAGGGAGGTGGTAAAGCCGCGTCGAGCTCGACGCCTTGAGAAGCGTGCACTCGCCTGGCCTCGCTTCGTGACGACTCGACACGGCTTGACTCGTTTCAAACGACGAGCACGTATGTAGTTTCGAGCCGATCACTGCTAGCTCGCTCGCTCCTCGCTTACTTTCTTTCTCGACCCCTTGCTAGCTAGCTATCTAGCTAGCTAGCTAGCTCGTTCGCCTAGCCGACGTCTAAATTGATTTTTACGGTGCACCGCCAGTGGCGACGCGCTACGGCCTCCCAAAGCGCCGGACGACTCTCGTTGCCCGGGCAACCCCTTAACGATGACGTCACATACCACCCTCTTGGCAACCCTCTTTTCACCCCGTTTCTCTTCCTCTTATAACTCTCGCTAGTGGCTCCCTCGTCCTCACCAATCTTAACAACACCTTTTCTCATCCTTCTTCCTCTTCCTTTTCGAGAATCCATCTCACGTGCAAAATTGGATATCTTCTTTCTTAAATACTCATTCCTTCCATCATTCTTCTTCTGAACGCATGTTTGTGTGAGCGGTCTTCTTTGCAACTGACATTCTGCATTGGACAGACCAATTATTTCTTGACTTCATTCATTAAAGGAAAAACGTGACGAGGAATAATAAGATTTGATGACCATTTACATACGCGCTCGTCCTAACAATGAGTTAACTTGAAATGTAATTTTCATAATGTAACGCTCCTTATATTTTACCCATTAACTGTTTCCGCAGAACGGAGAATTTCTCTCTCTCTCTCTCTCTCTCTCTCTCTCTCTCTCTCTCTCTCTCTCTCTCTCTCTCTCTCTCTCTCTCTTTTCTACGTCCCTTTTTTCTGTAGAACGTGATATCTTTCAATTTTCTTTATTTTTTTAAGCGCATTCGTCTAAGTCAAACGATATACTTAAAAACCTCCCTTTCTTCAGACATTTTATCCATTAACATAGATCGTTGTACAGTTTAAAATTAGTCCTTTAAAAACTAATTCCTTGAATTTACATTTTTTACATTTTACAAGCAGCATGAGTTCGTTCATTAGAACACTACCGTTGGTAATGCTCTCTCTCTCTCTTCTTCTTTTTTCTTTTTCTTTCCCTCCTCATAACGGTGTCACTAAGAAAAGCAGGTGGTGAAAGACGAAAAAAAGAGGTGACGTTGGTATATCCACGTTGGATGACTGAAATCAACGAGAAGAGCACTGAGCTTCGCCGCCAGGTAAATTTGTGCCACTAATGAACGTGCGAAAGAGTGCAGCCTCAAAATGTGAGTGTACACTCCGCAACAACGTCGGTAACGTCCCCTCAAAAGTACCGTTGCACATTATTACAGGCTACCGCCGTTTTTTCATCCGTCTTTCTTCATTTTTCTAAGCGAGATATATACGTCATTTGACTATGGGCTCTTGGTGGTAGTAGAAATAAAAAAAAATATATATATATATATAAATATACAAAAAAAAAGAAACAAAAGTACTACTATCGTTCTTATTTTAATGTACAATCGATTATTTAAATGAGAAGATATTGTAAATGTATTGTAAGAACAGACTTCGCGAGATGTAAAAAAAACTCTAATATTAATTAATAATGATTGTTAGGGCAAGTTTTCAAATTAACAATTATAATTTTCGTGAAGAAATTCGAAAGAGTTGATTTTTTAATTACGCTTAAAACGTGCAATTACCAGTTCCTTCGCGCGACCATCGTGCTTCGGTTTGATCTTATTCCGGTGAATAATTTTCTGTCCTTAATTTTTCCCCAATCTTCAAAGATAAAAAATCACGAAGTAAACATAAATGACGTAAATAACGCCAAAAGCGTAGGGAATTTTTCATTGGATCAAAATTGCTTTCTAAGAAACATTCGCGGTTACATATAAAAAGATGCTCTATATGCCTATAATTAAGGGCCACATTAGAAATTATTTTAAAACTCGTGATATTTATGTAACTACAACGTTAATTGAAGAGAGGCCAAAGCTTATATATATTCGGTAATAGCAGTCGCCCATAAAGTCGCTTTTAATGCTTTGAGAGGATGCAACAACTGAATCAAAACTCGTAGCCAAGTATTTTTATTTAATTAATTTAAAGAAAGACTATAAAAGATAAAGAAAATTAACATCCTACTGACAATAGAGAAATAATTTTCCTATGCGACCGACATTTTTTAGAAGAAAAGTGTAAATGGATAATGGTCGTTCTAATTGGCCACTAGGTACGACGTTGACAGCTGTCGTGCGATTTTGATTTATACGTAAGATATTTTAACACGTTGGATTTTTTAAATAATTTTCGTGCGATATTGTAAGTGAAATTTCAAGAGTAGAAATAATTTATAAACGAATTAAAACTTTAACTAATCTTTGCATATTCCGTATAATCTTGTTCTCTAGTACAAGTAGGATTATATGTATGTAGATATATGAACGGCCGTATAGAGACCGCTTAAAAAAGTCAAAGCGATGTAAATTTCAACTTTCCTGCTTTTTATCTTTCATGAGGATTCAATTACACGCGAATAAAAATGAACGAAAAGTCGGATTAGGAATTAAAGTCGTTGTGTAAACTCCTTGTGCAACGAAAAATAATGACAAAGAAATGACTAGATTTACTGTTCAAATTGTACATAAAGACGATTTTTATTTTTTTAAATACTTTTTGGACACCGATACTTTTTGTGGTATTTTCAGCTTATTTCTCATTTTTTTCTTATATCTTCGCAAACGTCGAAATGCATTCGATTCTTTCATTCTCCCCTCGTGTACGGATATGACACGACGCGTCGATCATACATATTAAATACTCGTCGAACTCTACGAAAGATTCTCACGATTATTATTTAACTTGAAATTTATGTCAAAACGTTTTTGCCTATTCCAATCTATGAGAGCAAGAGCAAGAGCAAGACGATATCGTGATGACGGCAGTACGGCAGAGGAAATGTAGGCCGATTATCGAAATAAAAAGGGACGGTAAACTTTATTAATAATGATCTATACGAAATACCCTCTTCCCCAGAAGCTCCTCCCGTCCTTCTTAAATTTGATTAATCATCTTACAATTCGTAGTATCAAAAGAAAATGATGGTCCGTCGACAATTGCGAATAATGTAACAATACATATTACACCTCGTCCCTATACTATTCTAGAAAACATCACGAATCTATCGTAAAGCTCGACACTTTATATCGTAATTATTTTGTACATTGGTTATATGTACGAGCGTCGAAAACGGCAGCGCACTGTCCCGCCCTCACTCTCTTTTTTCAATCTTCCCAATTTTTTTGCATTCATAAAGTCAATATGTAACGACCAGTAGATAAAAGCGCGTCGAAGAACTTGTTTTCTTCTTGATTTTTTTCCCCCTCCTTTCTTCTTAATCAGACTCTCTTCTCATAGATCTTTTCTTCCTTTTTCTTTCCTTCCTCGACTTCTTTCTTCCCTCTCTATTTCATTTCGTAAATAGCGTCATTAACGCCAATAATTCGTGTCAGCCGTCGATTATGAATGACAACCGTTAATAGCGTAAGCAACAATTATATACACATTAAAAAGCGTCATTACAATTATCGATTACGAGTACTCGTGGATTACTAAATTACATGCCACATCCAAATACATCGTTCGTTCGCCATCTTACAAGACTATATAGCTTTTCATAATTTGTGCATCTTCGAGTAAATTGACCATTCAAACGGATACGACTGCTTATTCCTGCTCACTGAACCGGTCGCTGCATCTTTTGTCGATCGATCTTCGTTGCAACGCGTCCTCTATTATATATATTTGATATATGTATATCTTCGCATACCATCGTGGCACAAAATCGAGAAATATCGTTTCTTATATCGTAATAAAGATTTTAATTAATTCGCCTTTTTTCTCGTTTAGAGGATGTATGATCCAATATCGTTGGATTATATTAGGTGCATTAATTAAATAAATAAAAAATAAATGAAAATAATAAAAAGGAAAGAAAAAAGTTGACTGTCTATAGTATTTAGCATGTTGGATGTATATAAATATGCATACACGTATAACTTCTTGAAATAGCATTCCACATGTTGGTAAAATTTTTTTTTTTCGAGTCTTCGATCGATATTTTCGCAGCCTGTATGCGAAACGATTGCGATCGTTGTTTCATTATAAAGTATAGAAATATTTGCCAGCATCGGTGTATATTTTTTATATGTTTCATAAAGATCGATAAATGTGTTCGTCAAGAGGTAAAGCGGTGTGGGGTGTAAATTTTAACAAATATCTCTATGTAAATGTTATTCGAAAAATTCGACGTTTTATCGTTTCATAAAATAAAGATTCGTAATCAGTGGAAATAAAAGAAAGTACGATAAAATATTTATATTAACCTTTTGCGTTAATATAAACTCGACAATTAACACCCAAGACCACGTAACCCATTTTCTTTTTTTTTTTTTTTTCGTACATCTACATCCACATTATACTTCATATAACTCATTCGCAAGCACACTAATCACACAGTTTTCCATTCTTTGTTCATATTGTTTCTTGTTAACTTATATAGTACGATTTTAAAAAGTGATTGCGTCTCAATTATTCGTTAAATATTAAATTTAAGACATATCGAAGTTTCAGCAGCGTCGTCAGTATAAAATTTCATAACTTCGCGCAAATTAGAAATCCTATACCTACTAATGCTATATATAATACGTTTAATTTTTTTTATGTATCAACCACATACGATCTACATGCGATCGCTTACCGATTTCGATTAGATGTCTTCATGAATGAGTCCGAGAATTGTAACAACGTGTTTTCCGCCTCACTTTACGTGTTCGCTTTTTTCTTTTTCTTTTTTTCTTTTCTTTTTCTGTCTTCCTTTTATACATGATATATATCTCCGGACAATAAAACCCAAAATGCAAAATGATCATCGTTTCGACGCCCGTTCGAACTCGCGAACATTAAATTGACGATACGACGCAACACGGAGTTGCATGGGAAAAAATAATTTATTAAGTAAATTATCGTTCCGCGTTTTTTTTTCTATTTTGGATGGAACTATTTGGCAAAGAATTGCTGAAACTATGTATCAGTGATCCCATACAGATAGACAAAGCGGAACATATAGTGTAGGAAACTTTTAATCAGCAGAGATTCCCATCGTTCATATACAATAATAATATAGCTATTGATACAACGAGGACAGGGTTGCGTCCATTTACACGTTATGTATAATATTATATTTATATAATATGTATATGGATTATTTACAAAAATCGTTATAATTTATTATAACGACGACATTTATAAATACACAAATTTTCTGGAAAGAAGAAAAACATACTCATCGAAAGTTCAAGACTTGAAACAGTGCGACATATCTAAATTAGCGATCGAATGCAACTACGATTTGCATGATGCTCGTTGTGATCGTAGACTCGTTTCGTTCACATTATAAATACTCCATACGTCTAATTGCAATCTAACTTGAATAATAAATCAGATCGTTTGCAAAAAGCGATTAAAGTATATGCTTTAGGCCGACATACGCATCGCAAAGCGCAGTCGTCGATATATCGGAGATGAAAAAAAAATCGCATCTCCTTACCGTAAGAAAACCGCTTTGCGTGCACTAAAAAAAAAAACGATTCGTACAGAAATATAATAATAATAATAATAATAATAATTATTATTATTATTATTATTATTATTATTATTATTATTATTATTATTATTATTTTGTGTTCGTGATTAGAAGAAAGAAGAAATAAAAGAAGAAACAGATCGTCGAAAGATCGAAATCCATGAGGAAAAGTGGACGCAAACGCTTCTTTTATTTAAGTTTCGACGTTCGGCGCAACTGTACAATTATAATACATTCGCACATCATCAGTCCACTCTATAAATTAAAAAAGACGATCTCTATTCGTTCGTTTCCATGTTATCACAGGCAACGACAGTTTAACATTTAATTTTAATGGGACTACGCTTATATCCCACAGTCTGTACGCGTCGTGATTGAACGTCCAGTTGCAAGAGATTTATTAAAGCAGAATCCTAAACGGACATTATCGTAAAAAAGTGAGTTTGCTTCAGTCAGAAGACAAGATGATGGCGGAACACGCACCGAGAACTGATTTTGATGAGTATAAATGAGTATTCGCCAAATCTTTTTAAAATATTAATGAGCGCTAAGATGAATGATTACTTTTCAATATTATCTTATTACTTGCGATATGCAGTGACCATTTATGGATATTTAATCATGCTTTTTTGATCTCGTGCGTACCAACTACACCTTGCTTCCTATCACAACGTTATATAATTACGTACATACGAATGTATAAAATTTGATTACTACTAAATGGGAATGTAAGTACGATTCGCTGTTTATTAGGTGTGCTTGCGAGACATACACGCACACACATTTATAGAATTATCATTAACAATGTTCTTTTATAAATGCGACGATGCGTTCGACAGGCGTATATTTGAAGCAAGCGGCCGTGTTCGCGATTTCGTCTTGCAAAAAAGGTTTAACGTGTCTTGTAATATCGCGGCCGTGCTACAAATTCACGTCTACGAATTCAAAATGAACAATAACCATCTCCGACGCTTTTTATGCAAATTTTTTTTATATATTTCGAATTAGAAAAATTGTGCTAATGTTGGCATTCAATGAGCTTAAATCCTAATTTTAACGGTATTTCATTCTTTTCATTCGCTTTCATATACACTTAAACGACGTGCAACTTCGAAATATGGCTCGCCAAAAAGGTATGATTATTAAAATCCTAACATACGGATTTATTTATGGCACATTTGTAGCAACAAAAAAAAGGCATAAAAACAAAAAGAAAAATGATTCCAACAATATTATAAAATTGTCAGAATCAGCGGATCAATTAATAATTACTCTCTGTGTTCCATTAATAATATGACCAGCACTTTGTCAAATACGTAAGTACATATTTAAGAGATTGATACGTTTCATTAGCTACGCTGGCACAAAACATATTTCTTAATAAACAAAATTAAGTCTATTATTCGACCTATCTTCCTTTTTAAAAGTATTTTTCTATAGTTCGCCTTGGTTGTTCGTAATTTAATATCTTACATTAGTATATTTCTATATACACCTCTGTTCAAAAAAATCGAATAGTTACCTAGATAACTTTAAATCTATTGAAGAACACCGCTGTATATCTGCTTTTTTTTTCTTTTTTTCTATTTTTTTTTTTTTTTTTTTTTTTTTTTAATTTTCAAAGTCTGCCTCGTATAAGTATATTGTTAACAATTTAATGCTCTCCGTATGACATTATTACTGCTTATTTATAAATTCCGTAATCTCATGTAATATTTCGTTTTCAATTAGACGGAATAGATATATGGATTATATCACCATACAGCTTATTGAACGCTACTTGAAATAAAATTTATGCGATTGGAAATACCATTTGAAAAATAATTTTTATAAAGCGAAGTAAAATTATTTTTAGAATGCAATCGAAATGACATTACATGAAAATGTTGCATTTGATACTATTACTGGCAAAAAAAATCATATCAAAATAAATAATGCGCATGAAGATTATATAATTACTTTGCTTAATAAAGACGCGTCCCCCACTTCCCTTTCGACGAATATCAGTTTCTTTTTTTTTTCTATGAAATTAGTAAAATAATTCAATATGATACTTAAACTACATGAAAAAGCAACATCAATTTTGACATTACAATTATTTGATATTATCAAATATCAAGTCTTATATCTAATACGTAGTAATAAATACATCGTTTTGGATACATCCAACATGATACATGCATACTGTTATGACACTTGGATTGACATAATTACTTGCATTATTAACCGATGTATAAACAGCCGTCTTAGGATCATCATTCGATCATTTCGCTCGGTCATATGTTTTAAACAATATAAATGAAGATTTAAATAAATTCGGTCTTTTATGTCGCATACTTAAATTAATCGTATTATGTATGTACTACGTCAAAACAAATATTATAAACTATAATGAGACCAATCATTCTGCGTAATTGTCACTGATAACATGTTAGCATGCATCAGGCTCTTTTAGAAGCAACAAGTTCTGAGGAGAACTATAATATTACTTTTTAAATAGATTCGGTTTTGTTTACACAACCAAAAATTCCTGCAATAACATTTTGCACTACACCATTACGATAGCCTCTTCTCCACAAAAAAGAAAAGGATATTGATCAATCATTGTTTGCACAACGTCTTCTAAATATGGCCTCATGGCTTCAAATCTGCCAAGATCATTAAATTCTATTGGTAATAATGTGGGCCACCAGCAGATGGCCAAATTTTTGCTGTCCATACTATTTAACTTGCAATTTTCTGCCACTCTGTAATCGCATAAATTATTAATCATAGGTAAATAGACATAAAAAAAGACATACATTAAATATACAAAATAACTTGAAAAAGTTCTTACTTGACAAAATGTTGAAATATGAATTTCAGTACATCAAAGTTTACTGGATTTAATTTATTAAGCATCAAACGTAAAGCTAGCAGTCTGCAACTACGATCTGGAACCATAAATATGTTTGTATTATAGTATTCCTAAAAATTTTATTTAACAATAAACCGTAACAATAACAATAACAATAATAATAATGATAATGGTAATAGTAGTGATAATAGTAGTGTTAGTAGTAATAGTAATAGTAATAATAATAGTAGTAATAGTAGTGATAATGATAATGATGATGATGGTAATAATAATAATGATGATAATAATAATAATAATAATAATAATAATAATAATAATAATAATAATAATAATAATAATAATAATAATAATAATAATAATAATAATAATAATAATAATAATAATAATAATAATAATAATAATAACAATAATAACAATAATAATAATAATAATAATAATAATAATAATAATAATAATAATAATAATAATAATAATAATAATAATGACAATAATAATAATAATAATAATGACAATAATAATAATAATATTAACATTAAGACAAAGAAAAGAAAGAACAAGCAATGTTTGTTCTGCATTAACCGTATTTTAGAGAAGCATAATAATTATGATAACAGTCACGTATATTAATATTCCAAAGAAAAGGCGATACTAACCTTCCATATTCATGCAAGTCGCTGACATTGGTTTACTGATGCCACGTGCACCTAATATAAGCACACACATAGCTCTACATTCTCATATCAAATAACATTTAAGTATATTTTTCTTATGAATCAACCAATCGTTTTGTTTTTTTATAATATTGCTACAATTAATTACTCACCCGATATATCTTCGAGTTCGTTCATGCGCTCTTTATCAATGAGTGGTGGTAACCTCTTAGAAAAGAAATCTTTTAAAGCTGTTGCGACTGCATTTACAGGAATGTCCAAAGAATGTATATCCACATTACCATCTATAATTAATAAGAATTATATTTTGTAGATGAAATGTATTTCTAATTAAAACATTTCCATTAAATCTATTGCATAAGTACCTTCTTCGAACTTCTGAAAAAGAAGTTCAACGTGCGCTCGATTTCCAGGAACTCTATATATCCCTTCTGAATCTAATCCTTCGTCTTCAATGAACCGTACACATTTCTCCAAAAATAATGGTATCCGATTAGTTTCGCTTTGTGCAAAGTCTTCTATCACTGGTTGTTGTATTTGACCTGAAATTGGTGTTCCACTAGGTCCTTTTGTTTGCTTTATTTTCTCTTGCTTTTTCTTTTCCCTTTCTTTTTCTTTCTCTGCGTGTTTCTTAAGTTTCTCTTCTTTCTGCCTACGTTTTTCTAATTTTTCATCTTCCTTTGCTTTCTGTTTATCTTTTTTCCGTGTTGATTTGTCACCTTCTTTACCTTTATTGAGTATTCCAAACTACAAAAATATAGTACATATAAATATATTTTTATATTTAAAGGTAACAGATGTTTATATTGCTGCTCTTTACTTACACTAGGAGAATTTATTTCACGCGGAGATGAAACATCTAGGCTCGATTCATCGTCTGTGTAACGTTATAAAAATTATTAAGTTAAAAATTTGTTTATAATTTCTTTAAAAATAAAAAAAATGAATGAATCATAAAAATTACTTACAAGAAGCACTAAACATATCTTGAGCCATATGTTTAGTATTAAAAGGATGTTGCAATGTTGCTGCTAAATGCTGTTGTTGTAATGAATTACCAAATCTTTTGCGTAAACTTGCTGCTGCATGCTTGTATTGCTTTGATCTGGCCCTTGACATTTGTTCTGGATCACTTGATTCAGAACTATCTGGAGTTTCACTAGATACTGATTCATAAAATGAAATTATTATATTATTGCAATGTACAGATTATTTATATAATATAATATAGAAAAGTAAACCTACCTCTTTCTGCAGGATCGATTCTCCAATTTTTATCATCTTTGAGATTATAATTCATTCCTACAATACCATCTCCACTTCCCATACTTGCCAATGATGGCACTTTTGGAGTTGCAACTGGTATACCAATACGTTTCTTACGTATCCTTTTATGAGTTAACGGTTTCTTATTTACTTTTCCTAAAGTATCCACTACCTTTTGTCTTTCCAAAGAACTCCATTCTGAATCAGAATCACTGTAAGCTATACATAAATAAAAAACATAAGTACATGAAATATATTAAAGCTATTTAATGCGTTGTCATATTCATGTATTAAATGTATTAAACTAATGCTTACATGGTTGTCCTTTTTCACGTCTATGTCGTAATTTAGATTTGTTGTTTCCGACAGAATCTTGCACTAACGCATACATATAGTCACCGTCGTAAGCAGAATATAAACTAGGAACAAGGTCTTTCACCTGTGCATATTCAGATCCGAGATCTACCAATTCAGGTGTAGCAAGAGGAGCATGGCCCAGACCTACTTTAGGACCATGCTCATCTTTTTCACCTATTGTCATTCTAGCTATAGCGTCTGTTACATTGGAAAAATCTTTTAAATTAATTTTTCCAGGTTGCTTTAACGTTTGACTATTTCCTTTTGGCCGTGGTTTCGCTTGCGAAATATGACGTCTACCTGTTGTAAAAGCTCTATGAGGATAGCTATTTGTTACTCCATCTTGATGCATAAATGTTTCTTTAACCCATCCTATATGAATAAATAATGTACATATGAATGTCAAGAAATTCAATATTAGCTCTATTATCGATATACTATTATATTTCTATAATACTAACCGGATAATTTGTTAGTAATGTCTCCAGATTTTAACATCTCTCTTTCCCTTTCTTCTCGATAAAAATCAACTTGACTATATATATCACTATCATCACTTGGACTAGCTCTGTTATCAGCAAATTGTTCAGTCAATCCCGGATCTCCAAGATCACCATCCGGCGTTAATTGTTCATAAGACTCTGAGCCACTTCTGAAAGTTACAGACATACTGCTTCACATTAGATTTGTGAATTATAGAAAAAGTATCATTTATACAATACTTTAAAAGGTTTGAGATTACTTACCCATCATCTGGCGTTTGAAGATGATAGCTTTCATGTCGTGGTGGTGGCATTGGATGTAAAGCAGAGTATTCTAATGTACCCTCACCACTATCATTTAAATTACCAGGTTCCTCCATATTGAATGCTTGCTCAATTTCTGGTTTTTTTTCCCACACCTCTTTAAAAAAGGGCGTATAAAAAGCAGCTGCAATCATAAAATCAATAAATTTACATTTTATCGAAAGTATATAATGCTAATAATAAATTTATTATCTAAAGAAAATTATACTTTTCTGTTGACAACTTGATGCAGATGTCATGAAATGTGCTTGTAATCTATCTGCGGTTGCATTTCCTTCTGTGATAAGCAAATGACTCAAATCATTACTGAAGAAAGCATTGGCACCTCCAGTATCAGTCACAGCCATAATTTGTATTGGTAAATTGGGTATGTTCATAGAAAATGCACTGAAAGCAATTTCAATAGATATAATAACAATTGTATAATAAAAAGTAAAAAATATTAAATCAATAATATAATACATACTTAAGAGTTGCAAGAGATGCTTTTCTCTTTGTTGAATAAACCAATATGAAACCATGTACAAGTTCGTCTCTAAATGCATTTGCTCCGTGAAAACTGGAAATAATAACTTCAACTCTGCGTTTGGATTCCCCCAAAAATGTCTCCAATACAATAGATCTATCTCCACTGAGAAAACAACACTGATGACTGAGTAAAGGTCCAAGAACATTTTCCACTGAATAAGGATCTCCACAGAACATACACATTATTATTCTGTAATAAATAATTTACTTGTAGTTATTCCACTTTCCTTATATACACATAGCATTTCTAACTTATAAAGCTGTATATTTAAATTATATTATTTAATAAATTACCTAATGTCTGGTTCTAAACACTCTATAACACTTTGGTAAATATTCAAAAATCCAGCTCGATGATTTATAGATTGTATAAGTTGCTGTAGAGCATCTTTCACCAAAGGCGTTGGGAATCTTTTATCTTGTTCTAAATCATCTATGCAAACATCGATAAAAGGACACTGCAAACTATATCATAAATAATAAATATCAAAAATAAGGATAAGCAATCTAATTTTTCAATGGAATTAGAAAAAAAGCTTTTCTAAGCACATATACCTATCGGCAAGATTTTGTCCTTCTTCCCTGAGTCGTATTGCTTCCATATCATCAATACTTGATTCTGGTAAAAACATAATAACAATAGGTAATCCTTGAAACGGTAACCTATCTTCTTGTTCTAAATTTGAAAGTAATGTTTTCTCTAATGACGAACGAATGTATTCGAACGAATCCTCATTTGAATATATACAAAATGATCCTGCAATGATAAAACATCAAGAAAATATTTTAAATATTATTGATTAAATATTATAAGATTTTTTATTATATACCATGTGGCATGAAATCTGAGGTGGTAAAAGAATTGTGTGGTAATCCTACATCACCATCAATAATCCTATATCCCAAAGTGTATAATTGGCAATCAATTTCTACTTCATCATCATCTGTTTGCGCTCTTATTTCCCGAGCGAATTCCTCACCAAGTCCGTTACATCCAAGTATAACTAGATTCAGTTGATTGTTATCTGATGTTAATTGCCACTGACTACTATGATTCCAAGATGAAGGTCTACAATAATATAATAATATTTTAAAATAAACTTTAATTTATAGAAAAAATTATTATGTGATATAATCACTTTACCTGTGGGCTTTTGTACCAAGTATCCTTTCTATAAGAGCATCCATGCAATTTGGGTATGCTGGACAATGTTCTCTTATAGGACAGTGAACAAATCCTAAGTGTTGGAACAACATCAACTTTCTATCTTGATCCAATCTGTCTAAAGCTTTGTACCTGCACAATAATGTTCATGTCATAACAATAATGAATGTTTTCAACCATAAATTCTTCAGTAGGAATCTTAAAAGATATATTTTAATTGATTATTAACCTAAAATCATCTAGTAAAGCGTCCGTAATTTCTTTTATATCATCCTGTGTAATGGTTCCAGAAGGAGCTATGCTTTTGAAGTGATAAAATAAATCAGCATGTTCTAACAATAACTCCTGCAAAAAACAAAGAAATGCAAATATTTATAGTTAAGAGATTTTAATATTTATGATCAATACCAATACCAATACATACTTGAAAATTATGTTTTGCTTTTTCAATTATTTCTTTTTGATGTTGATCATATATTTCCTGACAATCATGATGAGAAAGAGCTTCAAAACATTCTCTACCCATAAATAGTACTCTAACCTCAGATAATTGTTTTCCAGGTGTAACATAACCAGTTTCTTCTAATAACTGCTTAAACTGTTTCTTCCATCTAATAAAATAATTATACATTATAAGATCCAATTGAATTAAGAGTAATTAAATTGAAATTGAAGATAGCAAAATTTCTATCATCATTATGCTAATTAAGATCTGCTTATAATTATACAATACATAAAAAAGCAGTAAATAAAAGCATAGATTACCTTTTTGGAAGTCTGCACAAAGAAACACCACCCAGAATAAAGCAAAGCATTAATATATTATGGATGAATATTATTGTCTAGAATTCTAAATGATTGTATAATCACAACAACAGAAGCATATACAAAATTAAGCAATGACACGAAGATTAAGAATAAATATATTAGCTTAAAATTTGGCTCAATATTTTTATATTAAAGCATTATTCCACTATATTACAATACTTACTCTAATCGACGTTGTTCTTGTTGTAAAGCATTTACATGATTTTTAAAAACAGTTTCAGCCTCTGATGTTTCTAAAACGTCATAAGGAATTTTAGAGCTATTATTTTCTCCAAAATCATAATCAATCCAAGGTATATCCTCGGGACACTCATAAAAATATTGATGAAAGTCAGGATGTTCTTTTATACACTGTTGTACTGCAGACCATTCCCTAGTGAACAAAATTAACAATAAAATTTTATTCGTTTTTTTAACTTCACTTAAAAACAAAATTGCACATAAAATAAAAATAAAATCTTACTCATTCATTAAATTTGATATATCAGGACATATCTCATGAAGAACATCTGGTAATACATCCAAGTATCCTTGTATTTTTTTTGCTACCTGCTCATCTTTTAGTTTTTTAATATGTCTTCTAAATAATCTTTGTGTTGCATCAACTCCAAATAATTCTATGAAAGTTGAGAATTCTTTATGTTGTGCAAGTTTTTTAGATGCTTGTGACCATAGTGCACGAAAATCAGTAACATGTATGCGAATTAATCTTTGCAAAGATTCAGTGGATGTATCTAATAACTCTTTTCTAGCCCTAGCTGCCTCCGCGTAAGGAATCACTTTACTGCGCGTTTTAGTCTTATCAATTAACTGTGCTACGATCATAAAGGCCAGGTCAATATTAATATTTTCATGCGCAGAAGTTTCCACTATTAGTATAGATCCCTTATATTCTTTGCGCATCACTAACTTTTCTGCTTCTTTGACATATTGTTCATTTGCATCATCATTTTTAGTTGTGATCAGAACTATAGGCTTTTTTGTTTTCATTAAATTATTTAGTATGTTAGCTACTATTTCAACTTGTTTCTCGATTAATCTGTTAGGCACAACACTTACATCGAATACACACAAGAAACCATCAATATTTAGTTTACCATCTGGTAAAACTTTTTGTTCATATTCTTTTTCGATACCCAATTGATTTTTGCAGATGTACATAAGTTTTTCAGCACTAGTAATTTTAGTTGCTGCACATCTCTTTGCGTAAGGTTCCATCTTACCACCCTTAAAAGGTTGAAAGGATGCATCATCTATAAACTCTGTATGCTCTATCACTTGAAATTGATATTCTGCACCATCTTCAGCAGTCTTTGTTACTTCGCCCCAATATAAAAAGTGATCATTATTCACGACTCTGCCACTAAAATCCGACTGCAAAACATATAATATAATCAATGAACTTATTTAAAATTATAATTCAAAATATTACAATACCTGTGATAATACTGAAATATGGTCCACATTATAATCATCGCTGAGAGAACGCATAAAACGATTACATAAGCATGACTTGCCAACTCCAACTTGTCCTTTATCTTTCTCAGTACCAGAAAGTCCAACAATCGCAATATTTATAGCCTTGACATTATCGCTTTTCCTTGCCATTTTTGGAATAATGTACAGTTATAACACTTGTGCAATTTTTAAATTTGAAAATAAATTGGTTTTTCTCAAGTAATGTTATTCAAGACATATTTATATATGTTTAAAAGTAAATGGTATTATAATTGCTTATATTTATTAGGAATTTGTTCGCATATTTTTGATCATAATATTAGATCTACAAACATGCATGAAAATCAGAAGAACTTCCCTTAGGTAACATTTTCATTAATTCTATTACTTTAATTTGTTTTTTCGCACTTGGAACTTATATGTCATCACAATAATGCAATTTCAGATGCAGTATCCAAAAATTTGTATAAGCATGTATGTTTAACTAACATTTGCCAAAATTTCATTTGTGCTTTATCAATACAGTGTCCTTATTCCAAATTTGCCAGTGATAATGCCATATAATCATTTCTTGATAATGTACATATCTCAAGACTTCAAAAGTTATATGTATGAAATACAATATATTCCAACTTCAGTACAATTTCAAGGAAGATTATCTTTTAAAAAGTATGGTACGTAATAGGATTGATGACATATATCTGAAAGTTACAAAAAAAAAAGAATCGATATATCTTGCAATGATTAACCAAGATAACAAAGTAGACAAGAAGAAAAAAATTTCACAAAAAGGTAAAATATAATTTATATATGAAATATATAAATCTAAAAACAAAGATCAAACTGTAGTGGTGTTTCAGAACAATTATTTTTTTATTCTATTTCAAACCAATTATTTTATCATTCTTAATATTGCATTTCTTCTATAAAAATTTATTATAAAGCCCAAGCACACATTAATCAACTCTTTAACAGTTCATTATTTTTACAAACACACAAATAATCGTTAACAAATTGAATATCATTTAAACACCTACACGTAAATGTAATTGAAAGCAACTGTTTTCTTTTCAACTAAAAATAAAATGATGATTGCATTAGCATTCAATAAAACATTATGTCTATCACGTTACAATGTAAAATAGTCGATTTTTTGCCATTAAAGTAATTTCGAAAAAAGAAAAATTCTAATATATTTCATAATCCGTCTTTTAAAAATTACACATACAAAAAAAGAATCGAATTTTTAATATCAAAAAGCATAACTGCAACAATAGAAAAATAAATCGTTATACGTTGCTGCGTGTCTAGATCGTGAACGGTCCTCGCCATTCGTCAAGCTTATTACGTGCGATCATTGAATTGTTACATCGAAACACAAAAAAAAAAAATTAACACGCGCGATTTGTTCGAAATATGATTGACAGCTATGAATAGATCAATATGCAATGTACACATCCGCGCTGAATTTTGATAGTGACGATTGCGCGTACATACGTTTTTAATATGCTAAGTTACACATAAGTTTGACAAAATCAACTTTAAACTCTTAAGATCGTCGTATACAAGTCATTGAACGGAAGAAGATTATTTTTATCTTTTTTTTTTCTTTTTTTTTTCTTTTTTTTTTTTTTTTTTTTTTTTTTTAATACGAAAATGCTTCTTTCGCGAGTACCTTAAAATTGATGTGCTATACTAGCATGAAAGTCATACAGATACATATATTCCTTCGTTGAGCGATCTCACGAGCCGACCGGCCGTCTCGTTGAAACTTTTTTAAAATTCGACAGAACCTTCACCGCTTTTTACCGTTCGTCTACTATCTTGACTTCTTTTCCTGCATACACACCGCACCAAAAAATATCTAACACTTTTCTGGACAGTGTTAAATTCCAGGCGTGTAAATAACTTCACGTCAAACTTCGAGTATTGCCCCGTAAAGGAGCCATCTTGGTGGGTGGGCACACTGCGACTGATGTTTTTAATAACGATAGTATAATATGCTATCCTGGACAGGATCGTATCAACATAAAATTATTTTGACTACTGATTCTTCTACATGAGAAAACAATTAAAAAATCGCATGAATATAGTAAAAAATATTTTAATTATTATCTTCTTAAATAAAGTATCATTACGTATTAATAAGAAAATTTTATCGTTATATTGGGTAGCAAATAAAAATTAATTTTTATAGAATATATTACAATATTTCAATAAAAAAGTTTGAATAGATATCGCACGAGATGAACATACTTATATCTTGGAAAATTGATGCTAAAATATAAATAATTGTCAAATAGGATTTTATGGGATTCTGATTGGAGCATTTTATGGGATTCTAATGTAACATATAAATATCATCCAATTGAGATCCGGTAAAGTTAGCTTTCATCCACCTTCGTTACGTTATCATTTTTTATTTTTCAAAAACAATTTCCTAATGTCTATATACATACATATGTACCTTTTATTAAATTAATGACAAGATTCAATAAATCGTAAATTCAAAAGTAAAGCAATACATTGAAATACATTGTATCATATTAAAGCAGCGACGGTCCTGACTATCAAACGATAGTATCGCCCTCTAATAATTCAAAAAACGCCGATAGTAATGTACTAACAATATTAATGCATTTAATAATTTAGATGTAAAAACAATTTTTATATAAAAAATATATTTTTGACGAACGTGAAATAGATACTTCATTTTGTGAGAAAAAACGATGAAGTCGATATAATATGTTCAAAACATATTCTTATAATAATGAAATATATACACGACACACAATATATACAACAAATACATTTAAAATCACGTGATCATCGCGGGTAATTAGATATCCAATCGCATTATAGTTTCCATGTTAACACTTTCACTTGCGCGGTGTTAAGGCTATTCATCACATCTTGTTTTATAACATTTTACGCGAACAATGAGTACAAGTGTAATTCTTAAATGATTTTAATGAAAAAGTCTCATTTTAAAAGTAAATGTTTCAGAAAGAACACAACTTTTCAGAACTTTTGGAAAAGTTTTATTTTCTTTGAAAAAAATCGTATCAAAAATAATATTTTTCCTACAATAGTTTATCCAAAAAATAAAATTTTTTAAAAAATTCGAGAAAGCCATATCCTCACTTAAACCTTTATCTTTAAAATGAGATCTTGTTCATTAAAATCATTTAGAAATTACACCTGTACTCGCTGTTAATGTAAACGTTGTTTTCGACATTTTTCATAAAATAAATTTCGTATAGTGGCGCTTTTTGAATTTTGCGGCAAAATAGAAGAAGTTCTTATCCACATTACTGATTTTTATATAAACGTTAGAATGATATGTGGTTTGTTTCCGTGAAGTGGACAATTGCTTCTTTATCAGCTTCAAATTTTCTGATTCATTGCAAATATAAAGAAACGCGTTTCGCCATGCTCACACGGAAAAGTCACAATAACCTATTCAGGCATTTTAATGAGTTATTGCCTAATGATTCTATGATAAAAACTATTCAGTCGTTCATGTTAACAATATATAAAATCATAGAATAGCATATAAAATTATTTCAAAATTATAATTATTTAAACTTTGTATAACCTACACAGAGTACAATAAATTAATATTTAAATAATAATGTACACTCATTTAAATATTACATAGTTCGTAACATGTGTTAAATATAAAATAATTTCAATTTAATATTTCAATAGAATTAAATTTTGATTTCCGGATTGTTGACTACATTTAATATCAACAAAAACAAACTAACGTTTAACTGACTTTGACCTTTATCGATCCATTCTTCTTTCGTATTCTGACGAGGAAACATCGAAGCTCTCTCTCTCTCATTCTAAGCGTCTAAGATTAGACAATACTTTTGTTGATTTTATAATTATTAATTTATAATGCATAATATATACGAAGTACAATAAACCAATATTTAAACAATAATACATTCGCTTAAACATTACATAGCTCGTAACATATGTTAAATATAAAATAATTTCAATTCAGAGATACATTCTGAAAAATTATTATACATTATATTACTGCTATTATTATATATATATATATTATATTATCGTAATATATTTTATCGTAAGTATTATTAAGGTAATAGCTGCTTAAATACACTTATTTGTATAAGTTTAACTAGAAATAAAAAGTATAAAATTTATACAATTAACAAACATTTTTCAATTAATCTATCTTTAAAAAAATATAATCTGACATATGATCTTTTCTTGCTTTTATTATATGTACTACTATTTTTTACTATTTACTACATACAAAAATTTCTGTCACACACTCACTCAATCGTTAGGTTATGTGTGAAAGATTTATGACATACAAGCCTATACAACGATATAATAGGAAATAGTGTTTCCCTATTGCGCTTGTAGTTCATATTTTGTCCATACTTGTCGCTGAAGTCGCATATTATATCGTTACGAGCGATAGGTGGTGAAGAAACTTAAAGTTCATTGTATTCAAATTTGATAAATTAGTGTTATAATATTTTTCACTTCTCGATCATTAATCTCGTATAATTTTTAATACGATCACATATGAAAAAGTTTCACATAGCAAAATTAGAATACTTTTTATACTATATCAATATTTTATTGACATTTAATTAAAGATTCTTTACAATTCGATTGGACGATAAATTCGTATGATTTTACTAACCATGATTATCAGGTTTAATTAAAATAAATGATCTTTTAATAAAGTCATTATTATACATATACTTATATTTTAGCTCAATATTATTGATATGAATACCTTATAACCATAGTATATATATGGTACAATATAAATTCCCTTGAGTACATTAGTTACATCTAATTTTCATTTTATTCGATAGAAATATTATATTGAACAAAGCTTTAATAACATAATTGACAGTTATTAGTTCCTATAAGATTAGCGCTGTAATTCACTTCTGGTAAGTTGTCAACACAGAACTCTGGTTGCAGTGTCTATAGTTATATATATATTAGTATAGTCTATGCTTTGGTCTTCTTGTATATAGATGTATCTAGATTGAAAAATGGCTGACGGGGGAGATACATTGAATACGTTATCAGGAAAAGAGGCTAGAAATACCGTCAGCGATGGTCCAGTTACTGATCCGGCTTCAAGTACTAAGGTAAATTATATTTAGAACGTTACGATGTCATTGAAGATATCGTAATTTTTACCCCTCTCACGATCATACTCAAGTTTGATGACTAATCTTATATAGGGATATTTTTGCTATCGTACATTTACAGCTCTTTTAAAATTTTATTTTGATATAATATTTCAAAAATATATTTTTTCCAAAATCAAATATATTATTTGTATGTGCGTGTATGAAACAAATATTATCCCTTAAAATTAAACTTAATTAAGTACTATGTGTCTCGCTTTTTTTCATTCTTTTTATTCTATATACATATATTTATGTTTCTTCATACCTTATGTTACGTTTGTTTGTTGTTTCATTATTAAAGTTCTTTTTTAAAAGTTTTATTTAATGTTATGTAATTTTGTATTAAATATTGATAAAAATATAACTTCATGTTAATTTGTTTGGTCTTTTTTAAACTTTAAAACTTATGTTATATAAAGTATTAGTACAAAAGATATTAAAATGATATGCAACATTTCTTTTTTTACAATATTATATCTTTCGATTATTTATAATATTATAATATAATACTACAATAATATTACCTTAAGGAGCATTTATAATATTTATTTAATACCAAATTATTTAATAGATATATACCGTATAATATATTTTGAGTTAACTTTAAAAATAGCTCACAAATAACTTTTACAATTATTAATTTTATTTAATTATTGACTTATGATATTTTGTAAATATATTTTAGAAATTTATGATATTATAACTTATATAAAATTTATTTATTGGACACATTTTGCAAGTGGCTATATACGTACATAGAATTATAACATATTTGTAAGTGCTAATTAACATAATATTAAAATGTAACTTGAATGTAATATACATGAATTTCTATGATAATGGCAAATGTCTATACAATAAAGAAGAGATGCAGACATGCTATCTATTAATGTTATGCAACATGGAAATACATTCTGTATAGTTAGCTTGATAATTTAAACTGAAATTGAAGACACTTGGTTTAGAAAAAGACTGTACTTGGTACAGCTGTTATACAGCTTGTATAATTCTGAGCTAACAGTTCCTCGAATACTTTTAAGCACATAAGTTGTAATTATTATACTGTTAAATATAAAGTAATAGATTTAAGTACAGTTATATATTCTGAGTTTTTTCTTTTGATTAAAAATGGAAATGTCAGAGAAGGAATTATCAGAGTCAAAACAGGATTTAAAGATTGTATGTAAACATTTTCTCTATATTATACTTCTTATTACAATAAATTTTCTTTGACTTCATTCATACAAATATATTCTTTCTATTATTATTTTAATATAACTTTTTTTATAAAAAATTCATTATCATAAAAAATTTTAATAAATACATTTGTCTTTAATGCAAGCATTTGACTTTGTCAGTATAATAACTTTTAAATATATATTAGCAACTAATATAAATATTACTTATTGCAATTTGAAGATTACAAAAGACATAACTTTTTAATTATATCCATAAAATCCAAGTTTTCATATTTCATTTATCTAACATTCATATAACATTGTATTATCTATATCATTAAATTGATCTGCATATTAAAAATAATTTTATTTCTGTTTTCAACATTTAGATGTTATTCTATTTATTTATTTATGAATATAATGTATAAATTTAAAAGCATGTTAGTTGTTACATACCTGTAGTCTGTCATTATAATGCTTTTGTTGTTTTATATATACAGTATTATTCTCACAGTAGTCCGTAGGTTCGGTACCAATCACTCATGCATCGCTCATTTATAAGCCTAGATACACTACATGGGCGTGGCACAGTTCATTCTGAATGAATCTTTCTCAAGTGTAATTGAAGTAATTATGGAATATTTAAAGGTTTTACTGCTAATATATGTATAACAAATTGAATTAATCAATGCTATTCATTAATTCATTATATTGTTAAATATGACTAATACTTCTCAAATACTAACTTTAATTACAATGATTTAAAATAATTTTAATTATATTTTGTAAATTATATTATATTTTGCATTACATTGTATTTTATATAATTTTTTTGATTGTATATAAATTTTAGAATTATATTAATTTTGTATTTTATATAATTTTATATAATTTTAAATAATGTCATTGATAAGAAATTATTATAAAATAATTTTTTTATTGTACATTAACATTGATTGATGCTTTATTTGTTTCACATATAAAGTATAACCTTTGGGAGCTTTGTACCAAACTACGGACTGTATTATGAAAATCTAATGCATTTGAATCATGAAATGGTGATTGTTGTGATTTCAGAGCCTTGAGGCATCAAATAATGCCTTTCACGGCCCGAGAACAAAATTAGTAAGTAAGAATATATGTGTATCAAAGACAAAGTAAATTGTATCCTCTGCCATAAACAATCTCTTGTCACTTCCTCAGGATTGCTTTAATTCCTTCCAACTGTGTAAAGGTGGTCCACGCCAATGGAACTGTCATTTTTTACCTCCTTACCAGTGAATACAGACTAATAAAAAGATGATTTACTTATCTTCATTTTCTCCAAATTCTTTAACACAGAAAGTATTCACATAAATAAATCTGTATACTATATGTTTTAGGTTTAGTCATATATATGGAAATCATTTAAATCATTTATATAATGGTGTAAATCGTCTGTATTAATCTGTGTCTATATAAAATAAAATAACTTCATTCGCACCATTGAGTTCGTAATTTTATTTGATTCATAGCAGTCTATGGAGCATTCATGAATGCTAAAGATATTTAATCTGTTTAACATTTCTAGGATACTAAATCTGGGGCTTTAAAGAAGTCTAGTCGTTATCGCAGCCGTTCCTTATCTGCTAGCAGCACTGACAGTTACAGTTCTGGTATGAATATAATAATGATTATTTGTTGCCTTTGTGCTTGTTAATCTTTCTTTAAATTCTTTTTCTTAAAAAGTGGATGTCATATGTATATATATATATATATGCTTTTTTGTGTTAATGTCTGCAGTATTAATTTATTTAAAACATATGTATAATTAAAAATGTATGCATTCAAAAAAAAAACAGTAATTGATCATAATTGATACAAATGTGTTTCATTATTATGCATGATTTATCAATACAAATACAACTCATTAACTTTTATCTCCAAAGTTACAGTTTTATATAGAACATGATTAACTCACACTTGCATTTTTTGTGGCACTAACTGTTAATGTTGCGGTGTTTTGGTTTTATCTTAGCATCTTATACAGGAAGTTCATCAGATGAAGATGATGTCTCACCACGTGAGAAGATTCAAAAGACAGAAAAAGGCTTTACTGACTTCTGCGTACGGAATATCAATCAGCATGCCTTTGGGCGCAGAGAAATTGAAATTGCAGAACAAGAAATGCCAGGAATCATGGCACTTCGTAAGCGTGCAGCGGATGATAGGGTATTTTTCTGTTTTGTCTCTTACTTATTTATATAATTTATTAATATTTGTTTACCCATGTGTATTAATTTATAAATTTTGTTAATAATAAGATAAAATTACAATGTATAAACGCTTTTAACAGCCATTGAAGAATGCTAAAATTGTGGGATGTACTCATATCAATGCCCAGACAGCAGTTTTGATTGAAACTTTAGTAGAACTTGGAGCACAAGTACGATGGGCTGCATGTAATATTTATTCTACACAAAATGAAGTAGCAGCTGCTTTAGCTCATACTGGATATCCAATTTTTGCTTGGCGGGGTGAAACTGAAGAGGATTTTTGGTGGTGTATCGATAAGTGTGTTGCAGCTGAAAATTGGCAACCAAATATGATATTGGATGATGGAGGAGATGCAACGCATTTGATGCTTAAAAAATACAATGCCATGTTTAAAATGATTCAAGGTATAATGTTTGTTGTTTCTTATTAATGATTTTGAAAACTATATGTACATAATGTTTTTATATAAGACAAACGTATTTTAGGTATTGTTGAAGAGAGTGTTACAGGCGTTCATAGATTGTACCAATTGTCCAAGGCCGGCAAATTATCCGTCCCTGCAATGAATGTAAATGATAGTGTTACAAAGACCAAATTTGATAATCTCTATAGTTGCCGGGAAAGTATTATTGATAGGTATGTTGATATTAGTTATGATAAAAATATTGTAAAGTCAGCATTATATTTATATATATGCTGCTATAAATTCTTTTTGTAAGCTTGTTTTATATAGTTTAAAGAGATCCACAGACGTTATGTTTGGAGGAAAACAAGTTGTAATTTGTGGTTATGGAGAAGTTGGCAAAGGATGTTGTCAAGCTCTTAAAGGATTGGGTTGTATTGTATACATTACTGAAATTGATCCAATTTGTGCATTACAAGCTAGGTAAGTAATTCTGAGTACCTGACTTTGATTTATATCTTACTATATAGATATCTGTAATATATATACATATATATTTTTTTTATTTTACAGTATGGATGGCTTTAGAGTAATGAAGCTAAATGAAGTGATTAGAAATGTGGACATTGTTATTACTGCCACAGGCAATAAAAATGTAGTTACTCGGGAACACATGGATAAGATGAAAAATGGATGTGTAGTATGCAATATGGGACATAGTAATACAGAAATAGATATTGTATGTTTTAGTTTTTTTTTTAATTTATAGTAGTGTAAAGTTATATTGTTCAGAATGCTTTGATCTTGGCTTGTTTGGAGGAAGAACTCGTATTTCTTCTATTTCAGAACAAAAAAGAAATATATTGGTAAAAGATTAAGATCCCTTTAATATGTTCTTAACAGAACAGTTTACGCACTCCTGATTTAACTTGGGAAAAAGTAAGATCTCAAGTGGACCATGTAATCTGGCCAGATGGAAAGCGTATCGTCCTCCTAGCGGAAGGTCGTTTGGTCAACTTGTCTTGTTCCAGCATTCCTTCTTTTGTAGTCTCCATTACAGCTGCTACACAAGCACTGGCCCTCATCGAACTGTTTAATGCTCCGCCAGGCCGTTACAAGAGTGATGTTTATTTGCTTCCTAAAAAAATGGGTATTTATGAAAAATATATTAAAATTTAAAAGGCAATTAGTATTCAAAAAACTTAAATATAAATACTCGGAAACTATAACATAAAGTTTTATTAATTAATTAGTATTAACTGTTTTATTAGCAAAATTACTAATAGAAAACATATTATTCTGCAGATGAATACGTCGCTTCGTTACATTTACCAACATTTGATGCACATTTAACAGAATTGACAGATGAGCAAGCAAAATACATGGGTCTGAATAAGGCTGGACCTTTTAAGCCCAGTTATTACCGGTTAGTATATATATACATATATATATATATATAATATACATATATCCACGTAGTATTATAAAGATATAATATTAAGAATTTCAAAAGGTTTTTTTTTGTGTTTAGAGAAAATATGTTTCTGTGATTGAATTGAAATTAACAAATACTTGATTGTTGTGATTTATTTGTTTCAGCTACTAAAAGTGAATTAAACATTTCTCTTTGGAACATACGTGCAGTATTTAAGAAATTAGATTTGAAGTTACTGAAGCTATCTACTTTCATTATTGTTTTGTTTTGCTTAATTTAATATGAACGTGCATGTCGTTTAGTAACGAATGCACTATTGTGTAGATTTTTCGTTAAAAATTTACAGATATTTTCAATGTATATTGTAAAATTGTTTTACAGCTGTAAGTTCCGAAGATCTAATGTTATCGGAATTTTTACAACTCTGTCAACATTTCCAATACATAATCGGATCATTTTTACTATTTATTTTAACTAGTAATGCAGTGAAAATAATTATTAAAATAACGAATAAACGATTTAAAATGATTTTTTAGAGATATAATTTTAAAAGCAATTTACTTTCTTCGATTGATATTGTAAAAAGAATCGAAATAAAATTAAGTATATCAGATGAATTAAGATTTTTGAATTAATAATATTAGAAAGCCCTTCATTTGAATATTGATAAACTTTATTGAATTCATAATTTTAATTGTTAAATTCTTGTAAAAAAATATAACATTACTTTCATATATAGAAAATAGTTAACAGAGCTGAAGTATTACTGTTCGAAACGATTTCGAAGATATTAATGCATTTTTTAATTCATAAGTGAAGGGTTAATATATAACAAAAGATTATATTTAATACATTAACCATTTTTATCGTTTGTTGGATTATTTTCTTATTATATACATATTTTAAATTCAATAAAGTGATTAAAAAATAATATTAAATTATTAAACGAGAATGTCAAACATGTTCTTATATACAATTGTCCATTATTAGAATTTGTAAAAATAAAATAGCAAAATTTTTCCGATATGTTTTAGAAAACAATATTATTTAATAGAATAACATGCTTTATATCAAATCAGCCAAAAAAAAATGTAACATATAATATGCAATATTACTATCAGTTTATACATGCACATCATACATGATACATTATTCTATATGTAAGTAATAATGTATCATGATAAATGTATTTAAAAAATACTATCCACAATACTATTAATCTAATGATTGATGTACACCTCATTTATGCAACAATATAATTTTTCATTATTTATGTTATAATTCTATACAATTTCACGTAAAATTTAATAGAAATAAGAACTAAACGATCGATATACAATGCAATAACACGATAATTATAAATATGGTTAGTGAACATATGGGTATCAGTGTTCCTAGAATATTATAGAATGGCCTAAGCCTACTATGGAATTATGTGATGTGCAAATAAATTTTTATACGCGCATAAATACAATGACAAATAATAACAACTTGCGCAATAAATTAAAAATTATGTACTCATTTATTCTTTGCCAAAAATCTGAATAGGAAGATATATTGATCATTAGGTGATGAAGTGGAAAATTTAGTATGTTATATTAATATTATAGCAAATTAAAAACAATAATATATAATATAGTTAATAATGAGTAAAGTCTTAAAATTGATGATTGATTTTAATTAAAGACAAAAAATAACAAGTAACATAATATTATGTTCACCACAATAGGAAAGGGACAAAAGTATCTTACATATAGATGTATGTATGAACACATTGTAAAATATAGAATAAAATAATAGTTGCTAATCATCTCAATATTATAATATATACCAAAAAATAATAGAATATAAAAATATAACATAAAATATAAAATATAGATTTACAGTATTTCAGCAATACTACTAAGCAAGACAGCATCTGTGATTACGTTTTTGACAATAGATATTTAGAATCATGCAGTAGAAATATATACTTTAAAATTATTAGATATCCTGATTATAGTAACTTTATGGATATTTTTGTAATATTTACTCCACCAATAAAATATGTAAAATATTACCTTGAATGGATACGTATCATTATAATACGTACATTTGAAATATTAAAAAAATGATGTAGATAAAAATTTTGCTTGTTTCTAAATTATACAAATATATACACGCAAATTGTTACTTTATTAGGTAATCAATATGTAGTCAAAAACAAAAACGTAATGTTCAAATATAATAGTTAATATATTTCAGCATAATCATTATAAAGTAACTGTTTTCGAAGCACATATTGACAGCATTCTTCAAAGATAAGTTACAAGATTTCTTGTAAATATTTAAAACGATTCCTGTACGAGTATTGAAAATAAAATAACTTTGGAATATACACACTAAAAGAACATAAAATGGCAAGTTTTTACGGCATGGCATACAGACAATGGCATAATTGTTATTTCGTAGTAAGTTAAACTAAACGTAACCACAATCTATGTAATAAGAAATAAATAATAAAACCAAAAAAGTAGTAAAAATATATTTTACAGTACTCTGTACAAGACCTCACTAGAATTAGTATCATGTTATCTTAATATAAAAAGATATAACATTAATTTTGAGATGATAAATTCACAAAATTTAGAATACTTTATAAAAGAAATGGCAAATAGTTCATATATATATATATATATATCTGGCGAATTAACTCAACAATCCAACGCACTATATTTCGACTCCTATATACAGGGAGCTCAACATTATTTATATATCCTGTTATTCTCTGTTGATATAAATTTACTTAGATGTATAAAAGATATATAATATTTACATAAACTGATTCTTTTACAAGTGATTGCACAAAGATTTAATTATCGTAATATAAACATTAGAAAATGTGTCATATACATAGAAATCATAAAGTATTATGAATGAAGTCACAAAAGTACTTAATTTTGACATAATCAGTTTGTTACTCATAATACTGAGCCCCCATAAGAAAGTGAAGGTAAACAAACATTAAACATCTTAAAGAACTATTCAGTATTTAACTAAATTATAGAGATTGTATTATTACATACAAAAATAAAACATGAAAATAGGCGTTGTATACGTGCCTGATTTGTTAAAGACAAATTAATAAAAATATAAACATTGACACAAATATATCTTATAAAACTGGGTAGCACGTCAGTAATTCTATATTTTGTTTAATTCCAATTTTTGTCAATTTAGCCTAGTATATTTTTACTGTGCAATAAAGTACTTTTTTCTTCTTTATAAATATGTAACAAAAATAGATAATAATAGATATTTATATGTACAGAGGGGATATGTGAAATCTATTAATAGATAAGCTTGATTACGTTCTTAAATTAATCTATAAGCCCATACAGCAAAAAATACTTATTTAATTTAATATCAGCATAAACTGCAATAGTATGCATTTACCTTCATTTAAATAGCTCATTATGTCATTTCTTGTCGATTTATTTTTCCTTAAAAAGATTATTGATAAATCTTTGTAAAGAAATAAATTGGAAAATTGGACGTACAAGTTGCTTATTAAAATTTTGTAAAGTTATCACGCGAACTAGGTACATTTTTAATATTCTGTATACACATTTTATATATAAAACCGTTACGTAATATTATAATATAAAATTAATTAATTGCATTTGTAATACATAAATATCATTTATCAATGTTTAATTATACTGTACATTATTTTTATATTAATCATAAGATAATAAACCATTCGATGTTTAGAGAAGTATACAAATCATTATCGAGTGTCATATGTTTTTTATGCTTTCTCTCATTTATAGCTTATGTCCAATGCTGTAATTTTCAAATTTTTGATTACCCCCATTTTAGTATTCTTTAATTATTTAGAAATACCCATTCTCTTATTTAAAGATCGGGCATCATATACTATATACTTAACATGATTAAAAACTAAGTAGCATTTGCATAATACACATAATGCATTGCATATTCGCGGTTCGTCTTAATAATAACAACATACGAGTATACATAAGCTCGTTTTATGTCAAAATTACATAGATGTTAATTCATCTATGTAATTGAGTAGATCGTATTTCACAAGTACAAACAATATATTTCTCAAGTTCAAATATATCTAACAATCACAACAATTCTTTTGTAAAATATTAGACTGTTTGAACTTGTAAAATTACTCAACTCTAAAAAATCCAGGCCTTTTTTATTTCAGCTTCATTTTGTGCTAATTATATTTTATAACGTGTCAATTAGGAATAAAGTTATATTTAATATTTGTAGTAATTAATGAATATAAGAAATGAATATTTGTGCAAAGGGAAGTAATATTTAATAAAATAATATAAATTCTGAAAGTATTTATATAATAATAATTCTGCAAAATTGTTAATTTTATATATATTGCATAAAGCAAAATGTATATAGAGAATTCTAATTTTTCTTAAAATGCAATAATATATACAATGACATAAAAAAAGGCCTGGTTGTAAAAACTCGCGTACTCTGTCAATGACTAGCTTAAACTATGCATACATATATTCTTGCTCGTTTTTTTATGACTGTTTTAATGGCATTGCATTATTCAAAACTTTGTTAGAACAGTATTCTTATCACTTGCTATATAATTTATAAAATCTCTACTAAATGTTCTTTTTATGATTAACAGTGTATAATTGATTCTTTTTTTTATTCTGAATTAGTTCTAATTTATATAAGATATTTATTTATTTTCTTTTTCGTTAACTTTGCAAACTGCTATTAATAATAATAAAATACTATAGAAAAACAATAAAAATAATATTTACAATTGAACAATTTGCATATGCAAATAGCATGTAATACAAGTTTTAATTTGTTTGATGGACAATAATATGAACAAAAAATTGTTAAATTTTACTCAAGTAAAATCTCTATATATGATTGCACTGTTGAGGGATAAGTAAACATATTTTATATTATTATTTGCCTCAGTATTTGTTGAAATATAGTTTCAAGAAGAATATTAGTATGCACATTGCTATCCATAAGAAGGATAATATAAATCTGTGATTAATTATGTCCAGTTAATTTCATGTAACATCAAAATAAATTTGTTGTTAAAATTTATAGTCTTTTAAAATATACTAATTAATATTAATAATATGATGAAGAATTTGTTGCGAAATTTGTAAAGACAAAACAATCATCTCTCGAGAATCACACTTATCATAATGTATCGATGTTTAAATAACAATTTGATTATTTTGACAACAATAAGCTGTCTATCGATAGATATATGCCACATAATTTACTTAATTTATTCTTATTACTATAATATTATAAAGGACCCTTTCATCACAAAATATATGATACAAACGTAATACATTTTGTACATACTTTCACAAGTGAGGGCACTTAGTATTTAATATATCCATGAATCACTCATATCGCGTCATTTACAATATCACGATATAACATTATCCTCAACTTCATATTTGATGCAAATTTAAAAGATGCTTCCTTAAGTGCCAACCTTGATTATAGTTTGCAGAACACTTGAATAGATGCACAAAATAATGTAAAAAAAAAAGCTCATGCCAATACATCATTATGTACATCTATATTTTACAGGATATAATGTCCAAGGCCCTCATTAAAATGATTACATTTTTTAAATCATAGATAAACTATGTTCAACTGCATTCTTTAAGCACCTACGGACACATCGTTTTATTGCACCACATGATTCATTATGTTTTATCTTCTTCACATAAAGGAAGTCTTATTAACATAAAGTATAAATTCTATAACCATCAAAAGTTAATTTACTTCTTCTCATTGCATTGTACTTGGCACAACTGTCACTTTACAATATTGTTCGTCTGATGACTGACCAATAGTTTGTGGCAGTGGCTTATCAAATCTATCATGTTGTGTATAAGATGACGATGTTGTAGATGGTATTTGTTGATCTAATTTTGGATTTTCTGCAATGGTTACATATCCAGAGCTTTTATTAGTAACAGGCACCATTTTATCAGTATCCAATCCTATGCTTGGTTTCAGATTTCCACCTGACTGCCAATATAAAGGAGATGATGTTGGAGAATCATCACTTTCACCTTCATGTATTTCTGAATTGGAAGTTTCTGTTTTTTCTCTTTGCTGTTGTAGCATGTGAAAAACAGATGTTGCAAGAACATATGGTTTTGATGTTCCATCTGTGGTACTATGTGGAACACATGATTTTTGTGAGGAATCCAATGAACTAGTTACAGCACTTGACTTTTTTGTTATTTCAGGTATTGATGACACGGTAACATATGGCTTTGATGATGAATCAATCAAAGTTTGTGTTAACGTGGTTGGACTTATAAAAGAAGAAACGAACGGTTTATTACAAGAATCTGTTAAAGATGTTGAAGCAAAAGGAGTAGATACCATACTTCTCTTAGAATCTGTATTGGTTAAATTAAATGGTTTTTTCAATGTATCTATTATACCTGTTTGTACATATGGTTTAGAAGTTTTATCTGAAACGGAAAGTGGCGTTATAGTTTCGGATTTTAATTTATTTCGTTCTGTAAATGTTATATCGTCAAGGTCATGGAATGAATCTGTAACTTTCTTATCTTTTCCTTTCTGTTCTAGAGATGCCAAAGTTATATATGGATTAACGAGTTTGTTCTCTGTTTTAATGCCAACAGTTTCAGTCATTTCTGCATTTTCTTCTGATTTAGATCTCATAGGTTTAGGAATTCCATCAATTATACTGTAACAGCCAGCATTGAAAGGTTCCTTGGGAACCAAGCTTGGATTACTTGATAATTCTTCAGATGAAGGCATACTAATATATCCTGTTGATGACCATGTATGTTGAGAAGTAGTGTAACCTGTACTATCAGTTAAATTAGGAGTTGATCTTGCTAAAGATGATGTATCTCCTATTATTGGTTCTCCAGATTTTGCCACCTTTACATAAGAATCCCAACGAGCAGTTTCTGTTACTAGTACAGGTCTAGTGACACCAACATTTCTCTGGCGAAGACTAGATGATTCCCAAGCTGGTAAAGTTTCAAGCAATTTGTTAGGTGAGACTGGTATTGGATCTATTTCTGTTCCACTATCACTAGAAACTTGTGAATCTGATGTAAGAGAAGATGTAACAGACTCTTGTCCACTTGAACATCCGCTTGAATCAGCAGAAGATTGTCGTATATGTTGCTCTCCCCCTTTTTGAAGCAGTTTCTATAATAATAAAAAATCATTGTAAATTAATAAGAATTATTATAATAAAAAGAGAAGTTAATTATCAATATTATTATAAATTTAGAATATGCCTTACCATATTTGGTGCAAGTCCTGGTGGTAATTTGACTTCAACATCTTGCATAGCCTTACACTTCAGCCACATCCTGCAATGAAGAAATCGAAAAATACAGTATGTTATAAAAATGTAATCTACATCACATAAAAGAATACAGATAAACTACAAACAGAATAGTTAGGAAGACAACAAAAAAGAATTTCTATTTACCTCTTAGACGTATATGCAAGACAAAAAAGGAAAGCTACACCACTCAGACTACCAATCACCCATATAACTACCCATACTTTAAATGATGGTCCTGTAACACAAAGGAGAACATTGAACAATAGATGATACTGTAAAAATAATTAATTTGTATAATTACCATCACTGTAGCAGTTTCCTTCTCCAGGATCTGACCAAGGTCCTTTTAGATAAGTGTTATCTGGAGCTATATTAACAGCTCTTACACGAAATTGGTAAAGTCTTTCTCTACCTACAGTTTTACAATCAGGAATTGGCAACTGGGCGTCTGCAATGTGTATTACAATAATTTATATAATATGATATTTTGTTTTATTTATATAAGTATATTAAATATCACTCACTCACCAGTCTTTGTACTATTTTGAATTTCACCATCACTAGAAAATATTTCATAATAATCTAAATGACCAGCTGAATTCTGTGGTTTAGACCATATGACAATTACTTGACTCGAATTCATAAATCGTACATTTGGTACATGAATTTTTCCGGGTACGCCTATTTCTGTAACTTTATAAATTGTTGGAGATTTTACGCTACAAGACACAGTACAAGCAGCAACATTAACGCTATAATTTTTGTACGCTAAAAGCTCCTTTAATTCTATATGATTAGCTTCTTCAACTTTTTGTGCACGACCATTATAATAAACTTCATAATATCGAAGTACACCATTCATCGCATCAGGTGGTTTCCACGTTATAAACATTGTTGTATTTGTAACGTTAACGATTGTAACATCCTTTGGAGGTGTACTTGGTGCAGCTTCAAGAGTTGTATTGTATAAAGGATCACTATGTAAACCTTCTCCACTTTTTGTTAATACAGCCACAGCCAACATATATGTAGTATAAGGTTTTAAGTTATTTACTATGCCATGTATTGTATGAGGATCTGCTTTAATGGTAGTATTTAATTTAGAACCTTTACAATTGAGATTAAATGGAGACATTATTGGACAATAATAAATATTAAATCCTTCTACAATGCCAATACGGTCGGAACAATCCAATTTCCATCCAACTTCGATAAAATCAGAGCCAATACGATTTATCCACACAGATTTCATTTTACCTACAACTTTATTATGAATTACTGTACATGATGCCCAAACCATTCCACTACTTCCTTTTTTTGTATTTGCCGAAATTGCAAACTGATACACCTTTTTTGCATCAGGTACAGTCATATTATAAATTGTAGTATTCTTTGATACATGGACCCAATCCAAATAACCCTATAATAGAATATATGTCATTAAAATATTAAATAAAATATTCTTTTGTTACATATTTATAACAAATCGTACATACAGTGCATTGATAAGGTCGATCGCGCTCATTATCACACCAAAATATAGTGTAATTTGTAATTTCTGTATTCATACTAGGTGGTTTCCATGATAATTCATATAAACCTCCGTCGAATGCGATTTTAGTAAATGCTACTGGTTCACGTGGAACTGAAATAAATCCAATATTAATATTTTTGTATTGAGTTCTATTATGTATATACACACACATATACACACACACACATACACATGCATACATACATACATACATACATACATACATATATATATATTCTTATATTCTTACTTTCAAATTTGCTTGGTACAAATATTTTAGATCTCTCTTTACTCATACCAATTATATTTGCTGCAACAATTTCAAAGCGATAACTATTGAAACTTATCCCTTTGAATTTTGCATATGTTCTGGTTGTCTCATTTGGTATAAGAGCTAATTTTCGTCCACTTTCTTCTACATAATCAATTTGATATTTAAAATTATCACCATTTTCCAAATATTGAGGTATAGCTTGCCAATATAAATATATATCTCTGTTAATATTATTCTCTGCTATTTCAAAACTTCCAATATCAGTACGTGGTGGTAATGCAGGCACTGAAAATATCATATATATGTATAATTAGAATATGCATTCTAAACTAATAGTTAAATATTATCTTACATCTTGCTGGTGTTCTAAACGTAATATCACTGAATTTACTCCATTTATCCTCTCCTACTGCTAGTGCACTTTTCATAAAAACACGGACATCATAACCAGTATTAGCATATTTCAATCCAGTAAGATTGTAATATCTTTTGGGCATGTGTATTTCATTTGTAATATTGATTATCTAAAGACACCACAATTACAATGAATATATAATAGTAATTGTACATAATATTTTATTTATTTATAAAGTGCAGACATACCTGCCAAGACTTTTGATGATCCCATTGATTTTGATAGGTGATTCTGTGATGTAAACCAGGAGGAAAATTTTGCATTGGAAATGGCACACTCCAATGCAAGATTGCACTATCTGATGTTTTATTAATTACTGATAAATTTGCTGGTTTTGCTGGTATAACTGTAAAATATAAATAAGCAGGTGATAGAAACCTTAAACCATTATTAAAAATGACTATAAAAATAATTTATAGCTACAAACCATGAGCAAAATGATGAAATTTATATGATACACTTATATTTCCCAGTACATTTTCTATATTTAATATAAATGTGTAATACTCATATGGTTGTCTGTATATTGGATTTGTAGATGCATCCCATAAACAAGTATTTGGTTTATTTTGTTTCGGACAAGGATATAACTTCCGGCCTCCTGCTCTTCCAGGTAACTTAAATACTAAGGTAAATCTTGTAGTAACATAATTTTGCACTGGATCCCAAGAGCAAATCATATTTTCCCAATTGTAAGATATACAACTGAAGTTTTGCGGTTCTTGGGGTTTAACTATCAAGTAAAATATATAATATTTATTTATTAAAATATATAATAAATATAAATATAAACATAAAATGTATAAAATGTATTACTGTAAAAAAATTTTATTAAATTTAAAAAAAAATAAAATAATGTTATTTATATGATTGAAATTATATTGTTACTAATAAAGTAAATAATGATATGCTACATAGCAATGAATTGAATTTTACATAACGATTTTAATTTCTATATTGTTTTTTTATTTCTTATCTTATATTTTTTTTGTAGTAAAAAATTTTTATTATTATAAGTTAAATATTAAAACAAATATTTCTAAGTAAAATTTATGTATATAATAATGTTTGGATTCTTAGATACATTTAATTTTTTATATACTGTTGATATCTTAAAGGATGCATAAGCAAAGTTTCCAAGATATACTCATGTCAAGTGTCAACTTCATGAAGCTAATAAGTGGGGGAATTCAATACTCAGTCTTGTTTCTATCTATCTTTTGACCCAGGCTGATAAGCCTATATGAATGACGCATTTTCGTAGGAAACTCATATTGCAGTTTATTTTATATGCTAAATAAATTTCCTATTAAAATTTTAATTATAAAGTTTATTTTATAACTAAATAAATTTCCTATTAAAATTTTAAACCATAACGCAAAGTTCATATATTAAAGTATTAGTTTAAAGTAAATAAAAAACTCATTTAAAAACTTCTAACTGCCATGCAAATTCTATAGTATATGAAAAGATAGTTGGACTAATAAAAATAATAATAATAAAAGTAATACTTACAACCAATAACAACTTTATTCAAACAAACTGCTTCATCTTGTTTATCATGATCATTAAATAATCTCAATTTACAATAATACATATCTTCTGCAGGTGGTGGTTTTTCTACATACATTGATATTGTAGTTTCATTGATAAAAGTAATATATTCTGGTTCCATTTCTTTCATATTGCGAAAGAATACTAGATCAGAAGAATTTTTTCCAGGAAATGCAGTGTCTATATATGTCTTATTTAATATACAAAGAATTTTCAAAGATTGACCATATTCAAGAACAATGTCACCTTGTGGCCAAGTCCCTAAAAAGTAACAAAATTATATAAAATTATTTAATCTTATCCTAGAAAATTCATAAATATAAAATAAAGTAAAATAATTTATTGTATGATGCTTTAAATTGTATGATGCTAATATTGAAAAAACATATCTTTTATATATGATCATTAAAAACATAGTTTTTTTGAAAATAAAAATATTTTTTTTATATGCAATAATCATATTTAAATGTTAAACGTTAAATTTTATTTAAAAATTTGCTATTAATATAGAAATTGTAATAAATATAATCTCAACAAAATCATGTTTATAATTAATATATTTATTTGAATTTAACATTATGCATTTTAACCTCAACATGAAACTATATTTTCCCTGCATCAAATATAGATATATCCATTTGGCTCAACTTTGGAATTCCAAAAGAAAAGATAAGAAGTAGGTTTTATTTATAATTCTAGTAGACTAAGAAGATACAGAGTAACAGTATAAACTTAGGTGTAATGTTTTTAACAACCTGTAATTTTATCAATAATTTAATTAACAATTTATAGTTAATAATTTAATGTGTACATATATAAATTATATGTTTACGTTATTTAACTTCTACTATTCTTTTAATAATAATAATCTATCTATTAGAAATATACATATAATTTTTTGTTATACTTTATCTATTGGATGTGATATAATATGAAGTAAAATAATAAAAAATATTATCAAAATATATGGAACTTACATCCAGGAGTTTTTAAACCAACTGCGCACTGACTGGGATCTGCATTACAGATATTTGTACATAACATGCCAATAATAATTATAAAAATTGTCCTCCAAGTATGGCTCTTCCATTTAATATCTGTTGATTGTGCAACTGATAAACCTAAACTATAATCAGAATAATCTCTTGTTACAGAAGATCTATTTAACAAGTTAAAATAGCTGCACGTGCACAAACAATTCTTCGTTAAATCACAACAATCACTTTGCCTTATTTCACATTTACACGTAAAACATGTAACTTCCTTTTCTAATGAACACTGACAAATGGAGCACATTTTAACATCACATTTGTTATATATTGGACAATCATTTGCTTCATTTTTTAAATGTGCTTTATCTTTATGATATAATAAATGATTTCTGTCTGTACAACCATGATTTGTTGGATCTATGTAGTCTCCACAAATTTTATAAGACTCAGACATGCTATGTGCACCTGTACACCAACATTTATCATGCTTCGATCTAGTCTCTGATTTTAATAACGAAACTCGATTCATTTCTCGAGGGTGTCTTCCAAAACATGCTGTATTTGAAGACATATTGAGCTCCCATCACTGAAAAATAAATAAATTATCTCAGAATAATCTTATGAATTAAACTCTTTAACTATTAACTTTAAAAAATAATAAAAATTTATATGAACTTGTAATAAATAATACAAGTTGTTTAAGAAGTTTCAAAAAAAAGTCACACTATTATTAGATAATATGAAGTAATAAAACTTATGAATCGAGAAAGATGTATACCGCACGAAAGCTTTAATGCAACTACAGTATGATAGGATAAGAGATCAAGTAAAGAATCAAATCAGATTGAAAAAGGATTCATAATCTATCTACAAAACAACGATTCATTCATTTTATTTACTGGAATCATTAAAAAAGTATAAAAAATCAAAAAATCAAAATATTCTATCTGATTGTAAAAGAACTTACACAGTAATTTCCATATCAACAAATTCATATCATTATATTTGATATATAACAAATTCATATCATTATATCAGATATTATATCAGATATTATGACTCAAATATGATACAAATTGTTCTACACATGAGTTAAAAATAAATTTGATCAATATTATAAAATTTATTACTATAAACATACATCCTGTGATCGAAATTCGCTAACATAAACGTTGCATATTATTGAAGGAATAAGAATCTCAAATATCACTTGCATTAAATTTTACATTATGAAAACAGAAATGAAGAGAAAATCGAAAGTTTTGCATGTCTTGTCTATTATTCCAAAATTACAAAGGATTTTGATTTATAATTCAAATAAATCTTTATTAAAGGCAATTTGTACGCCTACAATGCATGTTTTATCAAATCTTCATACGTATGTATGAATTAGTAACTAGTTGTGTATCTAGATATGTATTACACACTCGTGCATATGTGCAATAAGTAGCGTAATATTACGCGTGCTTGCGCGAACGTTAATTGGTTAAAAAAATAGATTGTCGAAGATGACGATAATATTATAAACACGGGGACATACGTTGTACATTACAGAAAAAGAACACAACGTGAGATCAACAATGCGTACGTTCACTAAGTACGCACATATGTACGAGCATGTATGTACATAGATACATACAAACACATATAGGAACATTGAGCCTCATGGCAATCGAAAAATATGCGTTCGTCAATGGTCTCTTACTAACAAAAGAAAAATCTATTATACTATTGTATCTTTGAAACGCAACATGTAGCATTGCGAAAATAGAACTTAGAAATAAGGAAAACTATCAATAAGGAAGGGAAGAAGTGAAGGTATAGGGACTAGAAGGTGTGTGAAGCAACGAAGAGGGGGGGGGGAGGAAGAAACATTACGATCATGGGAAAGTCCAAGAAATCATAGAAGTAAGAACGAGAGAGAGTAGCTCACCCTCGACTTGACGCCGTCGAATTTCTGTCTATCTCTCATTGCACTTCCATGAAATCTAAATAATCCACCTTCATGCCACACTCCACTTTACTATGTATACTTCTTGAAAGACACACACACACACACACGCGCACAAATATACACGCGCACCACCAGCAAGAGAAACGAAATGAGCAAACCCGTTTTACCCGCTGGGTATTAATGCTTTCCTCGACGTACCGTAAACGCGTTACCTCAATGTATTATTATTTTTCTTCTAAAAACACAGACTCCATCGAACGTGGTTATCACGAGTTGTAATTTCCACGCACGTCGCAGCCGCATAAATCGGCCGTGTCACTTCATATTTGCGAAAAAATTCTGTTTACATTCCCCGAGAGGGGCCCAAGAATAAGTGTATATATATATGCGATATCACATTCTGGGTAAAAGTACGTGCGATCAATCGACAGTGTTACCAATCTGATAGCTAATAGAGGCATAGTTAGTAAGTCTTTTTAAAAAGGACCGAGTAAGATGAATACTTCCAATCGTCGTTTTCCTATCAATGAAAGATATAAATTTAATGAATTTGCCTTAATTGGATTTTATGATAATTCTTTTTTATGATGATATGCAAACATATCGCGTTCAGGAATTGCAGTATGATTGACGTCATGATTGAATGTCAAACGCCATATTCTTAGAAACGAAGGCGCAGGCTTCGTTGTTGGAACTGATCAAGCGAAAGCGCCATTTTTTAAATTATGACGCCCAAACATCGTATCATAAATTATCAGGATAATGTACATCTATTTGTTATGAATTTTATTTTCTTTTTGATTTTATTCTTTTTATTACATAATTTTAAAAAGACAATGTGTCATGATATAAGATTTGACCTAAGAGCAAACGTAAGGTAACGTTACTTCACAATATTTAATGTATTATTTATTATATCAATATGTTTCAACAACAATATAATGATGACACAATATTTTCGTAGTAACAATATTAATTTTCTGTGTTCATTTTTGCGCATTATAGATAACGATTATTGATATTTTTAAAATACATTCATAGAATACAAAAGTATATTTGTTTAATAAATACATGAGACAAGCATATATATAATCATCTTATGGTAGAGAGAGATCTTATAAATTTCGAGCATCAGAATGAATAACTGCCAGTTTCATTATTAATCTATAACGGAAATGTATGAAATATAATTTTTACATCACAATAAAATGTAAACCCATTCCAAGTATAGACTAAAATGTCTTATAATCATTTTACTCAAAGAGATATGTGTATACTATAAGGCTAAAAAATATTTTTATTATAATCATATTACTAAAAGGCATAAAAGTTTCAAAATATATAAGCAATATTTTGGCAAGAGTTAATGTAAACAAATAGATAGCTAAATTGTTTCAGTAAAGAATTGAAAAGATTTATCATATTTTAATTAACATACTGTTATTTTAGATATTAAGTCAACAATAGTCAACATGATCATTTAGTCTTTAAAAATGCATAGATATATTTACAGTTATATCATATATAGATACATATATGATATCCTACATAATATACAAATATGTATATGTATTTATATATATATAATTATAAAAAATAAACGATGGTTATGAAGTGAGTAAATGTGATCCATTCAATAGGGACTGCTGCTTCTTATCATTTATATGATATGCGGCAGAGATTACTTATTCGAACATATAATGAATTATGGTGATTTTCCACATACGTGTCTGGATGCATACATGTTGTTTCTTACATCAATGCTGAGATCTAAAAATACAATCTAATATGTTATTCTTACTTTATCAATAACTCGGGCCAAACAAGTTTCTTTATCTCTCGCTAAATCGATAGTAAAAAAATATATATTTTGTAGTTTTAAACATTCACTCTTTGAATTATCGCAAAACGATAGGAAGAAACCGGTGTAAAAAAGTTTTTAATCAATCTCATCTCTCATTCAGAAACTTTCTATTTTTTAATCTAAAGCTCTTTAAATAATGTAATTAATAAACGATTGATATCAATACTCTAAACTGCATGTCAAAAGAAAATGATTGATAAGAGCATTTGCTTCTTTGGTTGTACGAACACTTAAATATTAATGGACATACATATACACCTCAGATACGTCGTAATAAATACTTAAGGAAATAGTACTCCCACTCATCTTTTAAATGTTATTAAGACATGAGATGGTCGTAAAGATAGCTAAATAATAGTAGAAAATACTAAAAGATCTTTATGTTCATTTGAAGAGTTCTTTATCAAGGCCACACTTATGTTGGTGTCTTGATAAATTCTAATTAAAAAACAACAAGATTTATAGAAAAACATCCACAAAGGGAAACTTTAAATATTATCTTTACAGTCTAATTTCTCTTAAATAAGATTTGTCAATGAGAAAATTATTTTTTTATAGAACAAAGTTAGAATATTTTACATTAATTTCAAATTATTCTTCACATAAAATACTACCTATTGGCAAAAACTAATATTGGTAAATGTAAATTTGAGACCACATTTTATAACTTTTGTCATTTTTACTGTAGCATATATCACTTTATCTTAACTGTGTGATTAAAGGTTTTCAAAAAGTATGCAATTGTAGTAAAAATATGTATAGTAATTATCGACTATGATTTTTAAGTCTGAATTTTCTTTTATAAATTTCTCAGTGTTATTGTTATTAAATATTTACTTATTGTATAAACATTTAAAGTATCAATTACATTTATACCAAGAATGCTTACTATAGATATCTCTTTTTAGATGAACAGCAGTTCAATAAAATGGAAAATCGAACTTTCGGATGTTTTTTAGGGTGCACACCCATCTCGTCTAATTTCAATAAATGCCTTTGTGGGGTGCCCTCACCAATTGGTCGAATACTTATTTGGTCGAGTGTGAGATTACTCTACAATGAATTTTAATAAAAATTTATAATCATTTTGAAGGCCCAAGCATTCACTTAGTAATTGTTATTAAATACGGAACACGCGCAAGGCACAATACTTTCAAGCTATCACACGTGTTAGGATCAATTACGAAATTAAACAATCAAAATATAAAATTAGCACCAATTTAGTTAAGATGAGCAAATGTCATAGTATCTAAAAATTAGATTCCTTGCAAGCTAAAATAATAGCTGCAAGAAAAAGCCACACTAGCTATCATTTTGATACGACTTTACAAATACGAATAATAAAAATACCTTCCTGTTTACATTCATAATTATAATGAATGTAATTAAAAAATAACTAATATATAAATTTTCAATATAAGTTAATTAATTATTGAAATTCCCATAATAATTTACCCACTTAAATGGATATAAAATAGATCAAAATTTTGGTGTAGATATATAAAACACGTTATAAAGAGCGCATATAAATGTGAAACAATTTTACACTGATCATATATGTTAATATCTAACAATATTATCCAATGTAAACATAGATAATAAGTTGACACAAAAGATTCTTTTTTCCTTCTCGTTGACAATTGCATACAATACCAATCATTCAGATTCATTATTATAAAACATTATACATTATGACACATTTTGTTTATCTTTTCTGTTTTGGTTCTTTTTTCCTTTTTTCTTTATAAAAGTAAAACCAAATACCTGGTTTACATTTTATTTACGCAGTGTCAGAAGACATGTTTCTTTTTTTTTGGAATTACTCTTCATTTCTTATATTGTCTGTCGCCTTATCTACTTAACACATTACCTAATGTTACACCCTGAAGCTTGATTCCAAGTCATCAGAAGTTATACAAAGGCAAAGTTAGCATTAGCATCATCATAAAAGATGTTTCGTTAATTTATGATTAATATGTTATTATTGAAATGGTTAATCTCAAATATTCATATCGTAGAGATGTGGAGGAGCACCTACCACTGATGGCATTTGACAGCCACGTCGTACTAACAGGCGAACAGAAGGACCACCATTACGAATAATTTCAATCGCTTCCGTGTGTGTCATATTTTTAGTATTGATACCATTTATTTCGATTATTTGATCACCAACCTAATTATTGTGAAAAAATAATAAATTATAATCTTATTAATAAACTTCACATAAAACAAATACTTACCCTCAATCGATTATCGATAGATGCAGGTCCATTTTCAGCAATTTGCAACACAAATAGTGGCATATTCTGAAATTCGCGTCCACCACGTATACTAAATCCAAATCCTCGAGTTCCACGCGTTAATTCAACAGCATGATATTGACCTCCATCTCCTTCTCCTGTTGGTTCATCCTAAGTTATATGAAATAATTCATGATTATAAAAGATCTGTATAGATGAACATATTTATTATATAAAAAATGATATAATAACAATTAATACCTTTTGAGATAAAGATGTGCTGCTACAACAATCATCAAGAGGATAACCAATTGTTAAGGTCACAGAATATCCAGAATCTTTGATTAGATTCACGATATCTTTATGACATACATTTGTTATATCAACGTGATTAACAGCTAATATATGATCTCCAACATTTAATCGCCCACATCGTTCCGCCGGAGATCCTTCAATTATTCTACCAATCGTAGAGCCAGCTTTATTAACTGACGATATAATTACAAAACCAAATCCTTCATTTTCCATTCTAGTGACTGTCACATCATAAGGATATTGGAGATTCATTTGTCTACTATGTATTATTATATCATTTGAAGCTTGGAGATTATCTTGTAAATGTTCTTGAGTATTAATACGGCGACGTATTCCCAAAGTAACTCTGCCATTTTGAGCTGCAGCTATCATTAATTGCACTACATGATGGTGTGAAGAATTCATTACACTTTCTCCATCAACAGACATAATTAAATCGCCCGTATTCAGTCTGTTATCAAGATCTGCTGCACCACCAGGTACAATATGACCAACAGAAACCTGCTAACCATTACATACTATTAGCTCCAGTTTCCTTTTCACATTTATAATATTTGTAAATTATAATGTTTATTAGAACTAACCTGAGATCCCTCTTCTGTACCACCTACTATTCTAAATCCAAACCCTGTATCTTGTCTGACTAATGTCACAAGTGTCTCAATCCATTCTATATCAGGTACAATTGGGCAAACCAATTCATTACTATATTGTGGATACCTTTAATCAAGCAAAAGTAATCATGTAATTATATATATATATAAAAAATTAAATTTAAAAGTTTAAAAAATAAAATTAAAATGTTAATATACCGTGCTATAGAACTGGAATGTGGTTGTTCATGTTCAAAGCTGGTAGTTTCCTTTCGCTTATCCCAAATTTCACCAGTGTCAACATTTTGTTCTTGACCAATTGAATAAACATTATAATCTGTTTCATTATATTGGGAATGCGATTGAACAGCGTATAAATCTTTATAATAATCGGAATGTATACTTCCATTTTGTTTTAATATATTTTCATGATGAGAAATGTTAATAGAATATAAGTCATTATTTATATTCAGTTTATCATTTGTTACCCAATCATGTTTTGTAACATTTCTTACAGATTCATCATCCAAATTTGTCATGGTAGCAAAGCTGTCTGTTAAGTTCGTAATGTTTGCTTTATATGGATCAGTATAATACATGCTATGACTATATTCAGAATATTTATATCGAGTATCAAGTGGATTCAATTCATTTTCACTTTGTACTTCATTCCAGTTTGGTCTACTTGCTGCTGTAGGAGATTTAGGATGACTTCTTGTATCTATTAATGGTGTTTTTGGTCTGCTAGGTATTATTGTTTTAGATTGAGTACTATAAATATCTGCAGTAGGAGTCTTACTTCTGAAAAAATCTTGAGTGTTTTTTTCCTTCTTTTCTTTAGATTTTATTGTGGTCCTTTGAACGTGAACAAGAGCTTCTTCATTGCGTGGACAATCTTTTAATACTTGGACAACCTCTGAGTGACACATATTTCTTACATTGATATCGTTTATACTAACCAATATATCACCTTCCATCAAATTCTTACAACGTTGACGATCCAATATCTTCTTAACTTTTTGACCATGCGCAGAATCTGCTATAGTAAAACCAAATCCCATTGCTCCTTTTACTATAGCAATACTTAGAAATTCTGATTTGGAAGACACAGGAGAATCTTTACATTCATTAATTTCACTATTTTCTGATAAAAGAATATCTGTACTACTTGGTCTCTTAATTGTATTAATTTTGTCTGAAATGCAAAGGTCAGGCATAGAATTTACAGATGTTGTAGCAAGATTTTCACCATTCTGCAAGTTATGTACTGGCAAAAATGTAGAATCTAGAAAATTGAAACGTGAATTTGATTGTAAAGGAGGTCCCAAATCCATGTACATGCTTGGTTCTTCGGTTAAAACATCTAAAAAAAATTTGTTAACATAAAAAATGTAATAATTATTAACTCCTAAATTAATTATTAATCCTATCTTTAATTTACCTGGTGCATTAACTGCTATCGTAGTAACAACTTCAGTATTTGGATCATTCGGATCAAATGGTAATGGATAACCTCTGCATACTTCTAATGTAACAGTTTCACCACTCCCAATTGATTTAAATACATTTACCATTTCATTGTGAGTGAATCCCAAGACACATGTATTATTTACATATACCAATACATCACCTATAAAATAAAATTTGTTTTACTGCATAATTTTACTAAAATATAAAAGATGTAAAATATGTTTAAAATTAGTAAACTACAAAGTTATACCAGTTTGCAGCTTTCCATCTAACCATGCTGGACCATTTGGTACAACACTTTTTATTTGAAGAAATTCTTCCACAGTATCATCACCACCAACTATAGTAAAACCTAACCCTCTTGCACTTTTTATCAAAGTAGTTCTTATTCTTTGACCCTTTAATTTGTCTGGATTTCTTGTAAAATTTGGACTTTTTCTATCAATTAAATTCTGTTGTGCTCGTTTTGCTTGCAGAACCGGATTTTCATATTGTGTCCTACGATTTACATGGTCAATAAAATATGTCCCATAAAGAGTATCATCTATTTTTTCCCATCCATATGGTAATTCATCATCTAAACATTCTTCTAAAGATCTTTTTTGAAATTTTGACAATCTTGGATCCAGCCAATGAGATGTTCCTGTATTATGGCTGGAACGTATTAAAAAATATATACATTTTTTATATATTTCTCTATTTCTCAACTTAATTAGTCAGTAGTCTATATATACATACTCTATAAAATACACTTCTCCAGTATCTGTAAAAGCTTTTTCCCAATTTGGTGGCAAAGGTCCAAGTTGATCTTCAGTAGCTTGATTACGATTAATTCCACCTTGTTCTTGATCCAAGCTACCAGTACTTTGTTCAGATCCTGTATTATACATATATGTTGGTGGGATACGGAGATTCCTTTCATCATTACTACTAAGAGTTAATATTTCCTTGTCCATACTTTCTCCTTTAAAAATCAAAAAATATGATAAATTTTTTTATTTAATTTAATTAATAAAATGAAATAAACAATCATTTACAACTTATTTATTTACCATCATTTGGATTGTCAACGGATGCTGCATCATCTGTTTTTGTAGCCATTTTACAAGGCTATTTAATACCTCCTCAGAACCCTAAGGTGATACATTATATATTTAGTGATATAAAATTTATAAAATAATTCTTAAATATAAATATATATATATATATCTATCGCATAATTAATAAAGAACACACGAGAGTGATCAAGGAATATACAAAAATAGAACAGATCTTTCTTTCTTCTTAGGCCTGTCAAGCGCGTCAACGAAGACAACAATAGCCACTACAGTAATCTTCCGTCGTATGCATTACTCGAATCTTATCGTATTACAGATTCATCATGTTTATCACGACAACGTATATATATATATACGTATATAATTGTAATCTTAGCATATACACACCCTACTTCTCGAGGACAAATTTAAAAATGATGTAGTCGAATTAAATTTGTAGTGACGACTTCGTAAAAGCAATGCGCGATATTTGAGAAATGAAACTGTAAATGTTGACACAAACGTTCCTGATAAGAGAGAACATCGAGCGTCCTACATCTTCAGAAGACAGGTGTCTCTAGGAAAATTACATAAAGCAGAAAAGGAACGCGACATAGAGCGGACGTGAATGCATTCTTAGGAATGCATTCACCCAATACTCAGCGCAGCCCACATATCGCGCTTCATTGAATAGAACTTTCTATTCGTAAAGGAAACAACATAAGTATCTAATAGAAAAAGTATGTAAGTAAAAACGATAGATTTTACGGCATTACAGATTATAAGATCTGTAAAATTACGGAACTTATAAATTTTTAGAATAAAGACTAATTATATAGTTGTTCATGTAAGCCATAATAACGCTTATTATACATATATTCTTTGTAAAATGTTTTTTCTCTTGTCTTTATTAGACTCACGTTGCTTTTGCTGCCCGTACGTCCTTTCACGCGCAACCATCATGCTATCACCCCACGATGATTTCCCAGGCCGAGATGCGTCGGCACTGAATCACTCACATATCACGGAAATACTCATAGTTTCAAAAAGATATCGGTGAAATGAAACGCACTCATGCGATATACGATCACATGCGACACTATACGGCACTGCCATCAACTGCTATCGAATGCAACGAGGCATTTAACCGCGAACTAGTACATAGTGACTCTCAAATTTTTTTCTATTCAATTTGTTTCATTTATTTTGTCACTTCACTTATTTTATTCAGAAATAACTCATTGATATATTTATCATAATAATATGTTTTATATATATATATATATATATATATATATATATATATATATACAATTTTATAATAGGAATTACAACATGTAAAGTGTATTATCTAAATATAAGAATCATATAAGAAAAATAAAGTTGATTATCGCTGAATTAACTAATCGAGGTATTGGCGCTAGTTTCGCTTTTTAATATGGAAAGCGCGTATAATGTATAAGCATTCAGATTTTAGATCGTTAAGATCATTTATTTTAATAATATTCTTGTTTATAAATTTTTAAATAAAGTATAACAATTTATTTTTTATAAAAAAATATTACAATGTAATTGATATAACGACTGATATATGTTATATTATACAATATTATTAAAGCTGCAATTCTTTTTCATCTGGAAGTTTTTCAAATAATTGATCAATATATTTATCTGTAATTTCATTTAAAGATTTTGGATTCCATATCGGATTTTGATGTTTAGTAATAAGTAAAGCTGTAACACCTTTAATAGAAGAAATATTAGATAATCATAATATATTTTGTTTTATATACAATATGGAGACATATATATATATATATATATATATATATATTAATCAATATGCTTACCTTCATGGAAGTCACTATTTTCGTTCAAGCAGGCACAAATTAATCTGAATTCCATTTTTAAACATTCTCCTAAAGTAAGTTTACTGCCTTTTTCTATACATTGTTTTGTAACTTTCAAAGATGTTGGAGACATTTTTAGCAGTGTTTGTACTGTTTTCTTTGCCCATTCAGAACCATCGTTATTTAATCTTAATAATAGAAAAGAAAATAAGAAAATATATAATGTAAAGGTACCAGAATAGATATAACTATTTTTTTTATACTTATTGATTATTTCTTCAACAGAAGATGAAGAAAAGCATTTTTCAATTTTGTCTATATATGGTGATAAAGAGAATTCATTCATCAAATGTTGAAATTGATATTTACTTAAAATTTGTTCAATATCATCAGTGTCCAACTTTAATAAATCATCTTTTAAATCCTGAAGTCTTTTAGATGGAACATAATGTGTTGCAATACCAGCATGAAATACATCAATGCCTAAAAGCAAACTTTTTGTATATTTATAATTTTCATCATTTAAATTTTAAATTTCATTTCATTACCTTGCAATCTATGTCCTGTGAGACCCAAATAAAGACCTAATTTTCCTTTTAATCTAGAAAGAAAATAACTTCCTCCAACATCTGGGAACAATCCTATTGCAGTTTCAGGCATAGCAAATAAAGTATTTTCAGTTGCTATCCTGTATTTTCCATGTACAGATAAGCCAACACCACCTCCCATTGTTATTCCATGTATCATTGCTATATAAGGCTTTTTATATGTACCAATTAAATAATTTAATCTATATCAAGATTTGACAGTTTCATAGAAGTATAAATTTGATAGTAAAAAAGATATCAGTCAATTTAAATTGATATAAAAGTTTCAAAACATACGTGTATTCATCTCTAAAAAAGTTTTCTCCCAAGGAACTCCCATTTGGTTTATTTAGAGCAGTAACTACGGCTTTTACATCTCCACCTGCACAAAATGCTTTATTTCCTACACCTTCTATTATAACTAACTTTTTGGTAGATTCCCATTCCTTCAGAATAGGATATATCTTTTGTACCATAGAAAGATTTAATGCATTTAGTGCTTGTGGCCGATTCAGTGTTATTATACCCTTATCTCTTACCTACATATAAAGCAATGTTTATATAAACTATTATATATATTAAATATATATTTGTTTCTAAACTTACATCTTGAATAAGAACTTCATCGTTATTGGTACTTGTATTCATCACTTTGTTATTTCTTATATTTTCATTGGGTACTGGAATTTCAGTAGGTGGTTTAGAATCCGGTTGAATTTTAGGAAGGACAGGTTCAATTATAGGACCTAACATGATTCAAGATATGACTATGGTCTTATGAAAATTCTTTATTACGTACATACAATGTAATTATTAATATCAATATATAGATTCTAAAAAACCTGGTATTTCTATGATTATGGATTGCTTAGATGGGCCTTTTGGGGACTGGATAGGTGGTTCCTGATCAGGTAAAATGACTGGTTTGGGATTTGGAGTACTTGAATCAAATATTTGATTTTTACCTGAATTATCTCGTATTAATAATTGCCTAACACGATTACGTGTGGTAAATATTCCGTACTGTATATGATTAAACTTGCTCATAGAATTTTTAAACTGTTTCAAGATAGAGATATGATTAAATATTGAAAATTACTTATATTCTATTAAAATTTCAATTTTAATTACCATTTTTCCCTATGATGTAATATAAATGTGCTAAATGCAACTTGTTGATTTATCGAGTCACTTATGAAAGAGGTTAAAAATATTTCATACTTATATCACATGCATTCAAATTACTATGTGAATATAGTATATAAATCTATATTAGTGAGTCATAAGTAACTACATATATGATTAAAGAAAATTATTAAATATGAGGTTATCTAACTTTCTAACTTAATAAATTTAGTTGCTAAAACACGTGTGACGTAAATAACTTTTCTTTACTCGCAGTTGCTCGCAATATCATTCATGTGCGTTCTGTTTATTATTTATTAAAATTAAAATTACTATTTATTAAATTATAAAACGAATAAAAATATGTAAGATATATTTGTCATTGCCATTACAAAAATATTATATAATAATAATACAGAAGTATAAAAGTAAAATTATTTTATATTAAAATTATTGTAGACACTTCATATGTATATATATTTATAATTAATGGATATAAATTTATGAAATAATAATATAATTATAAATTTTCACATCAATTATTGCCGTGAATTGTATTATTAACATACAAATAATATTAGTAGCAATTTAGTAATACGAATTTATGGGAAAACCGTGTTTTGAAATTCCCTCCCAATGTAATTTTTTTGTACAAGATAGTACATACATACGACATGATGTAACTTGATGTAATCTTTTTGCCTCGTATGAAACGTTACGTAGGAAATTCGTGAGAGGATTGCTAAATTGTGATATTGATTTGCCATTAATTTTTAAGTTTTTTTTTTGTATTATACAGGAAATTTTTAAGGAAAATTCTATTTAAAATATTTTCAGTTGTAGAAAAGCATTATATATATATATATATATATTAATATATACATTAATTTTGTATTTCATTAAACTATTGCAAATATAAGAAAAATTTTTACTGGAATACTTAATAATGGATCATCGAATATATAAAATTTACAATCAAGAAGACTTTAATCGAATTACGAAAGGCATCAAAGTGGCACAATGTATGCAGTCACGATCATCATCTGGTACGTATATTTAATCATTTTGCAATTGTTATTATTTACTGTTATGAAATTAATTCTTTGTTAAAACATCTGGCATTATAAATTAAGTTTTAAACATTATCAAATTATGTAAAATAAATGTTTGATACAATATATAAACACGACTTTATTATATTTAGTTTATAGTGATGATATCTATACATATATATAATTATTTTTTGTTGATTTTGTAATATAGATATTTATTATTTATTAATATATTATTACTTTCATATATATCCATGCATTCTTGATGTATTAATTATACATTTTTATACACACTTTAATTATAAATGATGTTATAGTTTCAGAAACAGAAAATGTATTAACTCAACTTGAGGAATTAGTTGTATCAGATTCCTTAAGCTGTTCTTTTTGTAATACTATATTTGAGGATAAAAAACACCAGAGATTACATTATAAACTAGATTGGCATCGTTATAATCTTAAACAACGTTTAAATGGTCTGAAGTCAATTAGTGAAGATAATTTCAATCTTTTAGCGGATGAAGGTATTCTCATTTTAATTCTAAATTGTCCATATTTATGAAAGGTATAAATTTTTATACATATTGTATACTATATGTATTTTAACAGGTGATGTATCCAGTCTTTCTGGTAGTGAAGAAGATTCTGACAATGAAGATGATACAGGTACTTCTGAAACGGGAGGGTCATCAAGTCCGTATACGAAAAATAGTGAATCTATAAGTAAGAATGAAAGTTTATCTATTGCAAAAAGTAAAAAACAGGAAAAGAAAGGAAAATCTGCAGAATTAGTATCTGATAGTTCAGATACAGAGTGTAATGAAGAAATATCTAGAGAGAAAAAACTTCAAGAATTACTTGCTATTGCTAATCGTCATTCCAAAGTATTTTTTGAAAATGACGATGGAAATATATTTAGTATATATAGGTGTTTACTTCATAATAAAAAGGTTTGTTAGTTATTTATAAAATTATCATACAAAGTATAGATTTAAGTTAATACATATAATTTTGCATGTACAAATGCAAAAATTATGTCTTGTAACTTGATCCACTTTGTTAGAATCACTTGGCGTGTCTATACTTGCCAGATCAGGAGAGATGCACTTACGTTTTAGGAAATTCCTGAGATGGACAATCAGATGATAGCTCAAGCATTGAATAGTGGGAAGAAAACATCATGGACCATTATCATGGTTGGAGGTGGACATTTTGCAGCAGCAGTATTTCAAGGTTTCTATCCAATTATGTAATATACATATACATAATTCTACAATATACATATGTAAAAGCACACAGTAAGAGATTACCCAGTAGTAGCAATTTTTAAATATTTATATTTTTTAATTATTATGCTGTTGTACTTTCTTTTTATTTTTAGGTTGGGACGTTAATATTTATGATGGAGCATTTAAAATAAATATTTAATTATTTTTATTCTTTTTAAGTCTGTAAAAAATGGGATTTAAATTTTGTATTTTAATTTTGCAAATTTCAGATGGAGAACCAATTGTGCATAAAACCTTTCATTCTTATACTGTTAGAGCAAAGCAGGGTACTGCACAAACTTCTCGTGACAGTCGTACATTGGGTAATCATACAAAAAGTGCTGGAGCAAGTTTGCGTCGCTATAACGAAGTATCTCTCATACAGGTTTGTGAAAAATAAATTTTAGATATAATACTTTATTATATCTAAATTCATTTTTATGAATATATTCATATATGATTTAGCATGTGCAAGAAATATTGGAATTATGGACGAGTCATATCAACAATTCATCATTAATTTTATATAGAGCTGTGGGACCACGTAATCGTACTATACTTTTTGGTGGTAAAAATCCACCTTTAAATAAAAATGATTCTAGATTAAGACCATTACCATTTCCTACCCGAAGAGCTACATTCAGCGAAGTTAAGCGTGTATATGATATACTAAGTACAATGGAAATATATGGTAAATATTTATATTAGTTTTCATAGTAAATTTCATAATACAATCTCTTAAATATCAATATACATTTAGGTTCTGCAGCAGATTTTACTGATTGTTTCCCTATTTCACCACGACAACCACCACGAAAGAAGATTTCCAAATATGATTTATTAGTTGAAGTAGCAGAAGGAGAAATAACTTCTTCAAGTTCTAATGTTAATATCACGAATGATATAAATAGGCTTAAAAATAATGAAAAATTTAAAACAATGCAAGCATCTCCAGAAAAGCAACATAGGAATTCTCGCGCACACATTGATAGAGCAAAACCACGTAAAAGTCCATGTCGTCCTTTGCCTGGTATTTTATTTTGTTATCATTAAGTAATAACTTATAATTACTATAAAATATAATATATAACGATAATAAAGAATTTCTAATTTTTGTATTTCAGATATTGTTATCAAATTGGCTTTAACATCTACAGAGTCTGAAACCAATGAAAACAATAGTTGCACTAATAATCAAGTAGATATGCCTCTAATTGAACATAATATGGAAATTGATTTTAGAGAAAATCTACTCGCTTTTCAAAATAATGTACCACGATATATGAAAAATAAGAAAGCTCGTAAACAAAAGAAAAAAGTGAAAAAAAATCACACAGATGGTAATGTACTATTTACAAGAAGTACATTTAATAACATACATTTATCTAAATATAACATGCTTTTACCTGTAGAAAATATTTTAGTTATTCTATGCAGTTATAAAGCGATTTATATATTATGTAATAAAAAATGTTTTTATATGAAACATAAATTTTTTTTAGAGTCTGCAGTAAATGAAGTATTACATAATGCTAAAGATCAATTATGGACTGCATGTGAATTGGGTGATAATGAATTATTAACTTCTACAATAGATATTTTATTAACTGAAGTTAAAAAATTCGAATCATTAGAGGAAGAAAGCGAGATAGATACTCAGACATTTTTAAGTATGGAAGATGTGATAAAATTGTTAAATGATGGAAATGAAGATGGTAACACAATGCTTCATTTAGCAGCAATTGGAGGACATCTAAAATTAATATGGTAATATATTTCAAAAATATTTGTGAATAAATGTAGATAATAAACCTTTTTTACATTATAGGAAATTTCAAAATCTAAAATATTAAGTGTTAAGGATTTTTTTTATAATTATAGGGCATTATTAGAAATTGGTTCAAATCCTTGCAATAAAAATAAGAAATTACAAACACCTTATTCAGCTTCAAAAGATAAAGAAACTAGAAATACGTTTAGAAGATTTATGGGTACTTATCCTGATAAGTTCAATTATAGTAAGGTATTTTTTTTAAAAGTTATTAAATAGTTCTAAATATTTACATACACAAATTAGTCAAATATTTTTTCACGACATATTGTTTTATGTTAGTCACAAATACCTGGACCACTTACCGATGAAATAGAACAAGAAGAAACGGAAAGAAAGAGACAACAAAGGAAAGTGAAACGTGAGAAAGAAAAAATAAAAAAACGAGAATTTGAAGTAAAAAAGCAAGAGGAAGAGGCGAAGCAACGATTTTTAAATTTGAATGATAAGGAAAAGGTACATTTTTTGAAATATTAAAAATGAAAATATGAAAATAAAAAAATTATTGTTCTTTTTTTATAGAGGGCATTAGTCGCAGAAAATGTTTCAAAAGAAAATCGTACTGTCCGATGTTTCCAATGTGCAGTGGACATTACAAATCAGGTGCCTTTTAGTTACAGCTCAAATTATTTTTGCTCTATGCCTTGTTTAAAAGAACATCGCCTTCATAACAAACATATTCTCTAATGAAATATGTTCAGAATAAATTTTATATGAATTGAAACATATGATAAAATAATATAGTTACGTGCTTTAATTATATAGTTAAACAAATCTTTTAAGTAATTGATAGAAATAATTCATTACATAAATAAATAAACAAAATGTTTTATGCATATATTACATATTAATTTTTGATTTAGTTCAATATAGAAAATAATTCAAATAAAACTTAATTTACTATTTATTTGTCATTTGCTGCGCTTCTACAATGTGTATCATAATTTATGATGTATTTACTATATCATATTTTGTAATTCTTATATTTTGCATAATAATCTTTATTGACATGTATACTTTATATTTGGGTAGAAGAATGTTAGGATATGTGTACTTTATATTTGGGTAAAAGAAATAAAGAAATGTTTTTTAAATACTTTCTTTGAAGATACATAATTTTATATATAAGATTTTAACAGACCATTATTAATATTCATGTGTTAAATTTAAACGGAAATTTTATAAAAGATGAATCAAAATTGCACAATTTATGGGGACATTTGTTTGAATGTAAGCATAAGAAAAATATTTGCATATATATTGGAATATATCTATGTTTTTATACTATACTAAAGAATATATAATTAATCGATCATAAATTCTGCAATATCAGTTCTATGTTTGTTAATGAGACTGTAACAATTATTTACAGAATTATCATAAAATAAATGTGATAATCGTTGTGTACTACGATTTAAAGTAAATGTACTGAATGGGAAAAAACTATCAAGCGTATAATTACAAGAATTAGTATCATGAATAATTGGTAATTGATGTCGTGAATTACTTTCAATTATTGTATAACAATATGCCAATTGATATGTTCGTGCTATGTCAGCAAAATTATGCACGACTTCAGATTGACATGATTTAAGAGGGTTTAATTTGCACGTTACAATTCTAGGTAGATCTAATTCATGTAGACACATCATACCTGTAAAAAATAAATAACATATTAGCAAACTATATATAGATTAGGATATTTAATAAATGGATACATCCAGTTTTATTAAATTTCAAGTTTAGTGATATTATTAAATTTGAATTTGTTCTAACAGATTTTTTGTAAGTAGTATTTGTAAACATTCGAAACCAAAAAGATAATTAAGCTTTCACATTTTACTGTCTCACTCTGTATAATTAGATTCATAGTACTTACTATTTTTTGTACCAATAAAATCTTTGTGTCTAGCAGTCACAATAAAAAATAATGCTTGACAAACAGAATAAAATACAGGATGATTCATTGGATCATCACTGACATAATCTGAACTTTCTTCCATATTGATATAATTATGTATCCACTTTGCTAAATTGGACTGTGTTTTTTTTACTAATCTGAAATAGTTACGCGATTTAGATACATTTATAACATATAAAATAGAACAATGATACAAGTTAAATAAACAAATTTAATAATTACCCTGATGAAATAAATGAAGCTGCAGCAACTAAGCTTGCAATATATGATAAACATGTATGTCTCAATATAATCGGTACATTTGGATCAGTTGCTTTTCTCCAAAGCCAGTCTAAGAAAGCTTCTACAACTACTACTTTAAAACTACAAATGTAGAACATGATGTATTGCACACACTGACTTCCATGTGTGGGTAATATTATTGTTTCAAACATTTTCAAAATATCAAGATAAAGCTTTTTAAGAGACTCCATGTTTAATTCTTCCTTCACATAACAGGTATCATATATAAATTTAAGTATTTGTTCCATGCATACATTCAAAGTATGTGCTATTGGATGTAATGACTTTATATTTTCTTTATTTTCATTACTTGTATTTGTATTAGTATCAATTTCATCATTGCTTTCCATTGCATCATCTTCATCTTCGTCATTGTCTGATCGTGGAATATTTACATCTAATACCATTAACCTTAAATATATTACGATAAAATAGTATCTTTTTTCATCAATTATTAAAAAATACAAATTTTAATTATGAATATTATTTATTTTATATATTTACCTGTTAATAATTAGTGATAGTATATCTGACCTTAACTGAGGAGCATATTCTAATAGTTGAAGTAATGAATATATATAAACTTCATGAACATGTGTACCATGAATAATATATGGAAACCTTAGCCTTAGTGATTGCAGTAAAAGTTTACTAGACCTGAAATTTATAAAAAGCAATTTATTTTCTTTTACTGCTCATAAAACACTTTTAATATAACTACTAAAAATGTATAATACTTGCATTGGTACAACTTTCAAGATTTTACGTAAAACATCATGTATATGGTTTAATCTATCTACATCTTCTTTTCTGTATTCTCCTGCTTCCCATTCTATATCATTTTCTGCTAAAAAAATTAAAATAATTTTGAATACACAAGCGTATCTTTTTTTATTTTTAAAAAGGAGTGTTTAAAAAAATTTCATTTCGACAATTATTTCAATAATAAAATTAAAAGTTTACCTGGCTTAAATAACTCAACAAGTTTATCTATTATACATTTTCCATGATAAACCTGTGCACATATCAGATCTTCTAAGAATATTTTATAAGCAGATATTACTTCTGGTGACCTGTCAATCCAATTTATCTGAAGAAGCACCTCAACAAAGATTTTATGAATAGGACCAAGTAATGATACAGATTGTCTTACTTCAGTTAAAAAGTCTGCTAAATCAATATCCTGAATACAATTTTCCAGATTAATATTAACTTAAAAATTTTAACTTCACTTGTATAATATAATAAAGTATTTTATCATTATTTACCTTGACATTTGAATTTCTCAAAGTACATATTAAATCTTCATAATCTTTTATTCCATTATTACTTTCAAAATTTAAAAGTATATTTTTAATATTTTTTGGAAGTTTGAAATATACCCTGTTAGATTGTTTCACCAATTGTGATCTGACACCCGGCGATTTTAAAATAGATGACAGATTGCTAACTCGCGATGAAACAACCGACATCTATAGAAAACATACGTTAAATTATTAAAGCGATAAAAAAGGCAATTTATTATTAATAATTGCGACACATATATTGCTCAATTGTTTAACGAAAGAAAGTTTTGTCAATATTCCATTGAACTTCGATTATATAAAAACAAAATTAAAAGATAGATACACAAATAAGGTTACGTCAATTGGACAGAGAAAAATTAATGATTACTTACTTTTATGATTAAATTTTTTAATTTTCAAGTTACTATATTATAAAAGTATATGTTATTCATGAATTATTATATACACAAACAATGAACGTACTATTTACTATATTTGTAACTAAGAAGGTCAACATGTGGTTACATTTCGCATGCTTGTAAGAAATTCTTCACCACTTATATGCGCCATGTTCCGAATTTAACAGTTGAAGTAACATGTAAATAGAAATTTCTCTAACAAATTATAGTTTTTTTGTTATTTCTCTATATCGTTGTGCTCGTTTATGTCTTAGAATAAAAACGTATAAGAAATTTTCTATATTGCGGTGTGAGAGAGAAATAATTCTTTTGTTATTTTGGTTCACTATTTTACTAGCATTTTCCTTTCTAAACATTTTTGCTTTAGATTTGAAATACTAATTATCAATATATATTTTAATTGAATAGTATGTGAACGATATATGATCATAGTTTATTGTTTTTATATAGATAGATTTTTCTACTAAATCAAACAAAAATTTAAGAAAATCTAAACAAATATCGGTACATATGAATCTAAATACTAAATTATTATAATATTTGTTTTCAAATTTTTTCGAAGCTCGTATCGTATAGTAAGATAAATAATACAAAAAGATGGATAATTTTAGTAAGCGATAAATTGACAACTATATTGGTTTTCTAGAAGTTAAGGTTATTGATTCATACTCGTAAGTCTAATAAATGTTTTGATTATCAAATATGTATGTAATATAGCGTATATTATTATAATATTATTACATAACAATAATTTATAATAATCGAATGTTATAAAGTAAATGTTTAAATAATAATAGATTTCAACATTTATTTAAACATAATACGAATGCAAACATAATGTAAATATAAAATAATGATAAAATTTTATTAGGCGCGAAACTCATATTCATTGGTGGCTAAAGTAGTACAGACAACAAATATGGATGACTTTGATAGATATATAAAGTCAAACTACTGCAGTTTACCATTGAGTCAAATGAACAAACATCTCAGCTCTTCTAATTTCGTAAGTTTAAATAATTTATTCCTTTGATTATTTTACATTTATTTATGCTATGTATAATATATATGTAGTATTACAATATGAATAATAGCAAATTTTTTAAACATTATATAAATATTAATATAATGTGAGTATAAAGTAATTTTAATGTCAAATTTTGTTTGATGCAAATTTCAAACTTTGAATTTTTGTTGTTTAATGTGATGGTTGGAATAATTTTGACAGGTAATAAATTTTACAGATACTTGTAATATAATTTCTTTTATATTTATATTTCAACTGATAATTATTGAAACATTAGTTTATTAATTTAAATGTTTATATTTAAAATATGGTAATTTATAAGTCAATTTTATATGATTAATATATGTATAATTAACCTACGGCACAGTAAAAATATACAAGATGATCGGTTGCACATGAAAGTACAGAAGGTATAGATTCTGCACATTAAATTAACAAAACAAAATTTATATAAATATATGTTTGATTTGACCTTGCTTATAAGTTATAATTTGTTATACAATTAATATATAGTTTATCCAAACCTGAATCGACTTGATTTTAACTTATTGAGATATTTAAAATCGATAATATATAAAACTTCAATTAATAGTATTGAAATACTTTGTCAATTTGTGCATCAAGACTGCTTTTAAATTCGTACTATACCTAGCCTGTTTCAATATGTTTAACAATTAATTGATAAGATGTATTCATGTCTGTATTGAAGTTAGAAATGGTCACTCTGAATAATTTCTTTGAAGATAGATAAGCAGTTATTACATCATAAAACGAACTATAATTCAAAAACGAAGTCACATCAGGAATGTGTTTATATGAACTTTTTTTCTTATTTTAGCGTGTAGAATACACACCTGCTGTACTTTCAATATGCAATCAGATATCTTGTATATATGTATATAGAAATAATACAATGATAAATTTTATTGTGTATTTTCTAAATTTACAAAATAGTATTACAATATATATAATTACAAGGAGCCTCTTACCATTTTTAATTTAAGTAAAATATTAATTAAATTTTACATGTTTTTGAAACTATATTATGGGTCAAAGTAAATTGGTAGATCTTTTTGTTGTTCTATCAATGTTGCAAGTGCGTTTTCCAAATTTTCTGGAAGATGGTCTAAAAGCATTCGCGGCATTATTATCATTTTTGTAAATTCTTCTGGCTGTGCCCACCGCATTTCATATTTCTTTTCATTTTTCTTTTTCTTTCTATAAGTAAATAAAAAAATATCACATAATTATAGAAATATATCAATAAAAACTAACTAATTTACTATATTTATAGATACCTTTTTGTATCTGTTTCTGTATGCTTACATCTTGCCAGATGTAATATAAGACCAGCATTGTAAAGTCTCATTTTTGAAAATCTTCTTTGTGAAATATTTGATGTTAATACTGTGTTTTCCTAAAGACAAATCGCATAATTCATTAGACATAATCCAAATACATACATTCAAGTATTCATTTGCTGATGTTTATTACCACATTATTAGTAGTTTCAGAATATGTTAATAAAGGAGACTGTCCTGGTATTGAATTAATGATATCAGAAGTTGTCCATGTTTTGTCGAGATCTTGTTCAGGGACACCATGTAATGCATACCCAAAACCATTAAGAATTACTCTGTACTATTAAAACAAAGAAAATTATGAGAATTAATGAAGTTTCATATGTTAATTTCATGTTTCTACAAGGTATAAAAATTATAAGCAACAGAAAAAAAATGAAAGTAAAGAAATATATTGGGTTGGCAACTAAGTGATCGCCGGATTTCAAATAAGAAGGAAACGATAAAATCCGCAATCACTTATTTGCCCAACCCAATACCTTTGGTAATCGACATTCTGCAAGAGTGGCAAGCAAAGATGTTCTTAAATCTTCTGTACTTTCAACACTCAATCTTGTTACAAGATCATCTCCAAGGGTTACTGTTAATACAAATTCTTCTGTAACTTTAGCAGCACTTCGGCTAATAACTCCAGCTGTTTAAATAAATTTATTTTGTATTATTTTTTACTTAAAGTGATAAAGAAAATATTACAAGCATCTGAAGATATTACCTGGTGTAGAAAATGCATAAACTCTTAAATTCGGGTATTCAGGACGTAATAGTATGCCCAGTAAAACTGCCACACCAGCACCTAAACTGTGACCTATAACAATTTCATGAATAAGCGATAGTAAAAATTTCGTCATGTTACATAAGATTATTCTATCATTTAATTTAATAATAAAATTATAGTAACTTACCTGTTAATGTAAGGGTATAAGTGGGATATGTATTAAAAGCCATTTCTAAGATTTTATAATGGTGCAATTGTTTTAAAAGTGTTTTAGCTCCTAATATCATACCCTTATGTGCCTACAAAACAAATTAATTTTTGTTTTAAATAATGTGCATAGATGCACACACAAGAAACCTCATTATACGTTCTATAACTACGTTCTAATAATGAGATGAATATAAATATTAATAGATAAAAAATGTTTAATTTTATATTTACTATTCAATATACCATTAATCAATGCAATTTTAATGAAGAACGTATAATGAATCGTTTATCTCTTTTTTGTTTTTATAAGTTATGAACATAATTACCATGCTTCCTGAAGGTAGTCCTAGACATTCAAATGTCTCGGATGCTGCGGCGATATCTGTGATTAAATCTCTCAATGACAGAGAGCCTCGTACAATTATAACGATACTAGATGTTTTATGATCGACTATCACGCAAAAAGGTATCTGTAATTATATACAAAGATGTAAATTTTTTATGATAACAAGATATTTTTTTATTCTATTTCTTTCGAACGTAAGCTTACCTCACATAAATGATTCTTGAAACTAGCGAATAAAATGTCATCATTTGATAATTTCGATATGTATTTTACCCCCGATAAGTTATAGAAGCAACAATTGTCGTTCAGGATGACTTTCCGTTTTTTTCTAGCAAAATATAATGATGTAACAATACTAAATTGTACGAAAGATTTGTTTAAGTATGTCACGTTATGAAATTTACCGGAAGCAGGCACAGCAAGTTAAGTTCGGTATTAAACGAAAACATCCTGTACATATATGTTGATAACAAACGAACAAATGGCCGTAAGATGCAATCGATAATTTAAGGAAATGATGTGCATTTTCCAAGGTCATCCAACTGGGAGTTTCAGTAAAAATATCGCGTGCATCTAAAAAGATAGGTTTTAATGGTTTTATCTTTATATTCTCATTAATGAACAATTGTTAATCGATAGTAGTCGTCGAGTGAAATTGGATCGATTTGCATACCAACAGTATATTTCGGCCAAGAAAGTAGATTTAAACTTCTCAATTCGTGCGTTTCACGTTTCTGCCGAACTCGCAGTAGAATTAAGCCTGCCATAACGTCAGAAGGTACCAAATCCGTTCCTCGAAATAGTGCGCTGAGAAGACCTGGAAAAAAGTAATTATTTATAATATATGGAACAGTCTAATTATATTAATCATATTATTATTTATATTTATATTAATTATAAGATTTTCAATGTCATTTGAATTATTTTTTCTAATACGTTATGCTATTTAAAAAAAAGTCCTGCCTATGCAAAAATCTGAACGAGGATGACGATGACAATTTTTGCAAAAAAATGAGTTTCAAGTAAAAATTTTCCATAAAAAGGATAAGATAGATCGTCATGATTTCTCTATATAACTAAACGAATATTCAAGACTTCCCTGTTCTATTTCTTTCGCTTGTTGTTAATTTTTTTTCTTTTATTTATTTATTTTTTTTGTAATAAACAACAAAATCACGATATAAGAGCAGAAAAGATAATGAATATCGCTATCCAAGCTCTAATTATAAATGTGGCAGGACTTTTTAAATCAGGCGTACCTATGTCTCACCAGCGACATGTTGGAAAGTCTCATTGGCCTTTTCGTCTTTCCTCATCCACCAAAGGAATTTGAATCTTCGCCGCCAGTTTCGCGATATCTTTCCATGCTTGATCGAGTCGTCTAGATCTTTCTCGCGTATATCCAACGAGCCAAGAGGATCGAAAACAAGAACGAAACCGAAGATGGTAAGGCCGATAAGGATCCAATTGAAAAATACCATTGCCTTTACGATGCTCATTGTGTACTGTTCTATCTCGCAATCTATGTTCTTACTGGAGATCCAAAGCGTTCCCAAAATGTTCCAATTTATTTCGGGTAGAATCATGAATATTCTGCAAATATATAAAAACAATTTACATGCAAGAAACAAAATAATACTATGATTTTGTTGGAGATCTCTTCATCTCTCTTTCTTTCTCTCTCTTTTTCTCTCTCTCTCTCTCTCTCTTTTTGTTATTTAAAAATGTAATATTATTATATTATTTAATTACTTCACTGTGAGAAGCGGCTCAACATAACGGCGAGCGTGTGTATCCGTTATGGATCCTTTACTGCTATATCTTATGATAAAAAATGTAATAATTATAACTATGCCAAGGATGGTTATTTCTCCTATTAAATATACACGGACTACATCGCCTCCTAGTTGACATTTCCAGGTACTTGCGTAATATTGTACGCATCCTATTCCTATCAAGATTAACCTGTAAACATGTGGAAAGTTTTGTTATAAAAAAAAAAAAGACAATCCATGGTATTTATCGGATTACATTTAGAAAATTTAGAAAATACAGCAATAAATGAAAATCATAAAATGATTAATATGTTTACGTAGACAAGACAAAAAATGTGACGTCAATAGAAGACAATTGATATGCTAATTGTCATTCATTATTGATTACTCACCAAGTAAGGCGTATTAAAATTTCGAACAATCCAGGGTATACAAGATCATCCGTGGCTGCCAACCATTTTCGGCCGAAAAGCTTCAAGGCTGGCATTTTTCTGTAAAATTATTTTATTTGTAAAATTTGTTATACATGGATACACGAGGATAATTTTCTATTTTTATTAATTTATTACAATATAAATGATGATTTGATAAATCTATAGCTGTACAAGTTGTATGTAGAAAGATCCAGAATAGTGATCGTACAAAAATTCTTCGAAAGCTGTGGTCTCTAATCTCGAGGTTTTCAATGTTCCATAATATTGAAAGGATACAGAATTTTTTATAATAAATATTTTTTTAAAATTTATATGATCGTGCGTACTTTAAAACATATTAAATTTAGAATTCATTGAACACTCTGACATGACGTAGAGAAAGTTCCAAGAGAAAGTCTTCATTTATATCCTTTACATACGAATCTTTGATAGATAATAGTTTAGAATGAACTACGCCATTGTGAATGGAGAGTTTAAAAGGGAGAGGAAATAAAAATCGAGATATATTATCTCATTGAGAAATTTTCATCGTTTCGTAATGATATGATTAATTGTAAAAAATTAAATTGTTTTATTGCACTTAATTTGCATAATCTGCATAATGAGTGATGGTGATAATGAATGATATATATTATTAGTTTGTTTTTACGCGTATGTATGTAAATTGATATTATATTCATGAATGAAGCTTGTTTATTAAACATGAGATTCAACTTATAATATAATATATAAGATATAATATTATTTTTGAAATTATCAAAGAAGAATGTGAAGTTATCTCGCAAGAATATCACAAAGAAAGCGATATTTTATTATCGATAATGATAAGAACATATAAAACAAAGAATCATTAATTCTAAAACGATCACCTGACAAAAATTTCTTCTCTTTGAAACTTGATAAAATTTTTCTTCTCTCACAATTGGTAAATCGCACTTTTTTCGTCGTAAACGTACAATAACTGTAGAAATATTTTACTTTTCATAAATATACAAAAACATAACGTAACGAAGATTTAAAGGATGATAGTGACGGTGAACGAATTGTTAGAAAATTCTTTGAATACCGCATGTACTTTCATTGGTATCTTCATGAAAAAATTTTTTGTAAGAATGCTAAACGGTAAAAGAGGATTCTCCGAGAGGAAATGTAAGCGGCAATCGTAAGATACACACAGTGATACTCCGTCTGACTATTTGCGAAGTCTACTCGTTCACCTTGCTCTGTGACATCCTACGTTGAATTTCACGATTCGGTTGGCCGTCGATTGGTTCAGCGAATCGGCGCAAAGTACATTTTTTCTTCCTCAACCTGTCTTGCGGCACCTTCCTTTGCAATGTACAGGAAAGTATTCTTAAAAGGGAAGCTGTGTTCTCTCCTTTGACAAAGATAGAAATAAACCATATTTTACTTCGTAAGTTTCTATTATGCGCTGTATTTTTTTTACAAATGTCATACTTCGTATTGTCTTTCGAATCTTTTAGTATAATAAGATATTAATGAAAATTTATCGAGAGATTTAATAATTTGTTCTATTAGATTTTAGATATATATATACATACATGGTTCAAAGTCTTGTAATAATCATAAAGTAGCTAAATGGTAAAAGATAATAAAATAAAAGATTTAGTATATATATATATACACATGTATATATATACATATACATATACATGTATATAAAAGGAAAAGAAAACATACCTCGTTTGCAAATATATATATTTGCGAAAGAAAAAAAAAGCATATCTCGTTCTCGTATATTATATATATATATTATATATATATGTATATATATATATATGTATATATATATATATGTATATATATATATATGTATATATATATATAGATGTATATTCGCGTATTTGTTCATATTTATTTTTTCGTTTTTAATATTCATTGTATATTTCTTTCGTTTCTTAGAATAAAATGAAAATAATAATGTATCTCATATTTATCCGTTCGACCTTCCATATTTATTTTTATCCTCTCATTTTAGCCTTTTTTAAATATAAAATCAATTTTGTAATGATATTGAAGATAGAACGAGATCTCGAATATTTTTTACGGTATCTTCTTAAGAAAAGAAAAGATTGCCTAAAAATAAGAATTGTTCGACTCTTGTCCCAAATGAATTATATTATTAATTAGAATATCAATTGAATGATACATCCCCTACGAGAAAGATCAAATATAAGTAAGAATTTATCGTGTTCAGGAGTTCGTTTGAAAATGGCTTGACGAACTTTCACTTGTTTTCCTCTTAACTCAAAGTCCTCTTCGATGACCTAGTTACTTATGTACACATACAAATAAACGTTTATATAGGTATATATATGTATACGATGTATATCATGCGTTCCTTCTTTCGTGTTGGATTCCATATAATTGCTGTCGCAGCTTGATGTTGCAGCATCAGCAATTCGAAAGAATAAATAATTATTTTAACTCGTAGAAGCTCAAGATATAAATCTATTTTTTTAATCGTTCTTATACGAACAAAATAATAATTATTAGTTTCTTGAAATATATGTTTGAAAATCTAATGAAACAGGGATAAGAATCATTATAAAATTATTGTTATTTCGTGGATTTATGAATTTTGAAATAAAAAATGCATTACGAGTCTGATTTGGAAAAATTATTCAAGGAATTTGAAATACCTTTAAAAAAAAAAAACAATATAAATAATTTTTTTTTTTAATGTAAACTATGTATTCTTGAGTTTTGTTATTATGCACACGTGAAGCGTCTTGTATTTTATTATTGTATTAGGTTTGCTAGATTTTTTGTACAAAAAAGAAAAGAAATAATTTTAAACTGTTTATTAATCTGTGACTCTTTCTGCGCAGCAATTTCCATGTAGTGAAGGTCATATGATGCAAATATGTGTGTTTGTTCCTGGTATATAATGTACATATATATTATAATATCATAGATTTAATTAGCTATGCTTATAAGTAGAATGTAATTAAAATTTTGAACATTTGTAATCTTTTAACTACGTTTATCTTTCATTTACGTGTTTATCATTATCGTAATTCGATATAATATATTTTATACGATTAATATTATTTACATTATCGCACATATATATGTAAATTATATGAAGTTTTCTATAGAAAATCACGATAATTAATACATTATTATATATTATGAATTATTTTATTATTATTTTTTGTTTTATTTGACTATTAGATTTATTTTAAAATTATTAATTGGATTAAATCAAAATCCACGTGGTTCAAAATCGAATTATGGAAAATATTGCTGTATATGCATGAAAAGAACTTTTGCAAATATTTACTTTTTTGAAACCACATACGTCAATAAAAAAATTTTCCTCGTTTAATTTTATTCTCAGACATTGGTTTTCTTTGAAATGAAATTGCCTTTTTTAAAATTACAATAATATTGAGTTTCATTTGTTATGCATGATGAAGAATTATTTCATGCTAAATATATGATTGAAGAATTTATTTTTAATAATTCTTAAGATTGTTATATTTTATTATTTAAAATAATGTCTTTCGTAAACACACAAAATGTTTCGCGAGATTATACGATGCCGGCGATACAGCAACGAATCGCTGAGTTATTAAAAAGAAGAGTTGCATTAGAAAGAGTTCCTGGAGAAACTATAGAAGAACGCCTTGTGTGTAGTTTAAATTATTATATGTAGATGAATTACTTTAATTCATCAATATTTTTTTAAAGAAGCAGAATTTCTAATGGATTTATAGGCAAAATATAAAGAACAAAGAAATTTTAGACATGGTCTTTTAAGAAATACACATCAAATGGTATTGGAAATAGCAGCATTTATTTTAAATTTAGCACCAGAAACTTTGGAAGAAGGAATTATTGACAAAGATGAGTATGTGAATACATTTAATAATTTCTTTAAGGAAGGTGGAAAGCGAGCTATTATTATACATTATCAATATATGACACCACCATCAATAGGTACTATATTTTCTTGAACTATTTAAAAGTAATATAAAAATGATATTATCTGTCTATATTATATCTTTTAAACAATTATTTCAGAATCTGGTAGATGGACGCCACAGTATGAACATGAAAAGCAAATTCTGCGTTGTTGTATAACTGATGGTACTACTGAGCAGTTTTATGGCAAATCAATAATAGTTTATCGCTTAAGAACAGATATTGAATTTGAACCAAAACACTTGATGGATGTTAGTAATTTCATTTATTTATTATTTGATTAATTATACTTGAGAAAGTAATTACTCACAAATTTTTTTAATTATAATGTAGAATGAAATATGTCAAATATTGTTATGTCCTTATATTTCTCTATTAATCTATACAGGAAACATATTATGCATATGCAGAAGTTGATCTTACTTCACAAAGTCCTATTGCTGCGATATCAGATTTAATTTCACGATTAAATGAACCAGCAATAAAAGCTAATGTACAATGGGGTGAATTGTCCAAGACAGAAAGAGGTTTCATAACGGCAAAAAATTTTATACATGATTTTAGCGATTTCTGCGAATTTCTTAGTAGTATGTGGTATTTATATTATTTAAATTATTCAATTGGATATTTAATACTAAGAATTTATAGAAGTTATTGCTTTTATAAAATTATACTTAATTTTATTTGTACATTATTTACAGCAATAAATATTGATCTTCAAGGTATTGTAAACTTCGAAATTAATTGGGATCTTTATAATAAGTATTTAACAACACAACAAAATGTAGAACTAAATGCAAAAAATCGTGAAGTTGTTGAAACAGGAGAAAGGAATGTTCAAATTTGGATGAAAACGATGGAACGAGTTAGAATTTTTATTATATTATAATTTATATTTATAAGGTCATGAATATTATATTCGTTTTTTGTATTAGGCAATTGTGGAAAGTCAACAATTACGAAGAGAAACTGAAGTAATTGGACCTACAGGTGAACTTGCTTACTGGAGACGATTACTTATCCGTTTTTCATCAATTATAGAATGTATTAAATCACCATATACTCAAGCATTTATTAAATTATTGATTCGTTCAAATTCCAAATTGATGAAAGTATGTATATTCACTACTTGTAACATTTTCAAAACTTTCATACAAGCATTTTGACTTATGTTACTATGTTTTTTTTTTTATATATTAATTGTGTATTAATTTTTTATTTAAAATACATCATGTGTTGCAATTATATAGAAATGGAAGAAATTGATCAACCATGTTATAACAGTGCAAATATTAGCTCAGGACAATGTAACTTATTTATATGCTTTAGAAAAATTTACTAAACCATTATATAGATTAGATCCAACTAAAATAGGAAAATATTTACCTGCACTTATGTATGTTGTACGTATGATCTATGCTACATCAAGATTTTTTAATACAAGAAGAATGATAACAGCTGTATTTGTAAAGGCACAATATTTTTCAAATTATTCATTGAATGATTACTATTACGTATAATATTCTATTTATGCTTATATTACATTTTATAGATGACAAACCAAATGATATTAGCTTGCAAAGGATATTTAACATATGATGGTACACTACAGATTTGGCATGATTCTAAATCTAGCATAATATCCAGAATAAAAGTACTTTCAATAAATCTTTATTATATAGATATTTTTATATGATTTTTAATTTCAGAATTAGTTTTTATTATTTATTATAATATTTCTTAGGATTGTATTGCTCTTTACACGCAATATTATGAATATTATGATGAAATGTGTAAAAAAGTAAAAGAATGTGCTGATGAAAAACCATTTGAAGTATCAGATATGTATGTTTTTGGAAAATTTAAGACTTTCAAAAAAAGATTAATAAAAGTGAGTGCTTAAATGATTGTGTTACATATAAGACATAAATTTTAATAATAATTATATTTTTATTATAGATCATGGATGTATTTGAAATTACTTTAACATATTCCATTCTCCAAAGTTCTACTCTAGAGGGAATAGATGCATTCAATGCTAAATTTATAAGCTTTTTTAACAGAATTTCCTCAAAAAACTACGATCCTTTAGATCATAGAAAACCATATTTCAATTCAGATTATGATGAGTTTAAGAATGATGTAGCAAAAACTGAAATTGAACTTAGAACATTTTTTTATGATACTGTATCTGTAACAACAAATATTGAAACAGCTTTGATTATAGTAGCGAGGTAATAGTTTACAATATTAATCTCTTACAAAATCGTATTGCTCATTGTTTAATTTGTATTTAATTTTATAATTTATATAGATTTCAGAAATTAAATTTAAAATGTTTAAGAATTGATAGGAAATATTTAGAACTTACAAACGTATATCAAAATGAAATAGAGGAAATGCGAGATAGATATAACGAGGACAGATCTTCTCCACCGATACCGCGTAATATACCATCTATTGCTGGTAGAATATTTTGGATACGACAATTATATAGACGTATTGAAGCACCAATGAATGTATTTAAGACTCGTAAGCGCGTTATCACTCATGAATACATGCAAAAGTGTATCAAATTATATAATGCTATAATCAGTGTTTTTATACATTATGAAATAATATATCATAAATCATGGTATGACTCTTGTGAGATTGTAAGTATAAAATAATAACAAGTTTATATATAATATATATATTATTGCACATCTATTAATTAATATTTAATTTAGGTTCGATTAGCTTTATCAGCTCCATTGTTCGTACGCCATGCAAAAACAAATAAATACTGTTTAAATTTTGATCGTTTTATTTTGGAGGTAATACGAGAATCTGAACATATGTCTAGATTTGGATTGGAAGTACCTGATTTTATACAAATCATAACAATTTGTAAAGAAAAGATTTTTTCTTCATATAATGAAGTCAAAAATTTACTTGAAGAAAATGATGCATTAAGGTATGTAATTTTAATGTAACATAATTATTCACAATATAAAAAGTTATTTTATTGTGATTTTCAGACGATCTATACCAATTATATTCTTGAATTTAATAAAAATTGCATTGGTCGATCTTGAAGTTGCTTTCCAACCATGTTTATCAGTTATTTCTTGGGCATCCTTGAAAATATCAGATACTTGTGAAAATATTAAAGTAAAACTTCTAGAATTACACAATTTTGTTAAGGAAATAAAAGATATGAAAGAAACAAGAGTAGATGAAATGCTGGAATTAATAAGTGGCACAACATTATTAAAAATTAATAATTATCCAAAAACACCAGCTGAATTTTTAACAGATAATATACATTTTATTAATATTGTTGCTAATGATTTGGAAGTTAAGTCATCAATGGCTGAACAAGTTGTTATAAAAATAATCAATAAATTTATGGATCTTATTACGGATCCTAATTTTCAAGATATTAAATATGATTGGATGGATCCTGAACAATTGACTAAACCAGTTGGATCCGCTACAAAATTAATTACTGGACCATATGAAACAGGTACATATATCTATCACATATAATGAATGATAAAGACGATTCTGCTTCAATATAGTTTTCTGCATACCAGAAATCAAAGTTCTTGATATTTTATAGTACTAATATTTAGGTTTCGCCCCTGTTTCTAAAATTATTAATATAACTCAGATACATAATGATTGTATGGAATTGTTTGCATATTTTAATAATAAAATGATGGAAGCTTTGATAAAATGTACTAAGAGTACCCTCGAATTATTGAGAAAAAAAGTAGAAACAACAAGGTATTATTAAAAATTGTCATATAATAATTATCAAATATTATATGCTTACAATACTTTAATTTTCTCTTTCTACAGTTCTTTACTTCCTAATAATTTCAAATTAAATGGTAACCCACTCATGTTCACACAATTTGTCTTACAAATTCCAAATATTGTAACAGTACCATCCATAGAAGAATTGCAAAATAATTTTGAACAAGTTATAATAAGTATAATAGATACTCATAAAAGTATTTTTCTATGGGGACAGCGATATCATTTACCTGATAAAAAAATGTCGTTTAATGGTAACATATTTTAGAAAAACAAATAAAAATTTTAAATGGAATATTGCTAAATTAAGTTTTGTTTCACTTATAGAACGTACTACTAAAAATTTAAAAAATTATTATTCAATTATTTCTGATCACAAGGAAATTATTCGAGTTACTATGGGTTTACAAGGTATTATTTTAATGTTGAAGGATGATATTACAACTCTTGGCAATGTAATTTTATTAAATAATATACATTTAAAATGATATTATTTTTATAACAGAATTAATTATTATAATTTATTTTTTTGTAAATAATAGTCATATCTAAAATATTCATACATATGGGATGAGGATAAAGAACAAATAATACAAAAATTTGTTGAATCCGAACCCATAACTCAAGAAATAAAAGAAAAATTTGTAGAATATGAGAATTTACTCATGGAGATTAACAATCTTCCAGACTTACATATTATTGGTCCTATAGAAATAAGAATGGGTATGATGATTACACCGATAATTTATTTACATTTTATTTTAATTATAATTTTCATTAAAATTATAGGAAAATTGAAGCTTGCCTTTTCAGTAGAAGCAAGTGCATGGAAAAAATTACTAGGATCTACATTGTCTATTAATTATAAAAATAAATTGATGAAGATCAGTGAATATATTAATGAAAAAAATAAAGTTCTTCTTAGACCAATAAAAGATTTAGAGGATGTACGTATTGCCATGAAATGTTTGAGTATTATACGAGATGATTTTATAACTTTTGATATGGAATTGATTTTAATTGAAGAAACTTATACTTTGATGGGACAATTTAATATTGATATATTGAAAGAAGAACAAGATATAGTTGATAGTTTACGTTTCAATTTTAACAATATGTTGGATATGGTACACAACCTATTATATTATTTAATGTGTAGATATTTAATTTTTTATTAATATTATTTTTAATAATAAATTACAATTAACTACACATTTTGCACCAGTTACGTAAATATATGTCTTTTCCAAGTGATCATTTAATCATCTATTTAAACTGTATTTTCATTTTACCATACAGTAATAAAATGTCAGAATTGAATACACCAATAATATAATATATAAAAATACGTTTTTTCCATATTGTTGGTGTATTCAATTTGGACATTTTATTACTGTATTGTAAAATGAAAATACAGTTTAAATAGATGATTAAATGATCACTTGGAAAAGACATATATTTACATAACTAGTGCAAAATGTGTGGTAATTTGTAATTTATTATTAAAAATAATATTAATAAAAAATTAAATATCTATATAGGCAAAGAAAGTACAAGAAACTATATGTGAGATGCAAGAGCCATTGAAAAAAGAATTAATAGAAGGTGTTGCAATTCTTATAGAAGATGTTGCACAATTTGATGTGGACTTTGAATTAGAAGGTCCTATGATTGAAGGAATACCAGCTGCAGAAGCTAGTGAAAGGTTTGCTGCTTGATATTTTATAGTTATTATGTATTTTATTTTATGTAAAAATTATCTTTATAATTTAATCCATATTATTGGATAATAGAGTTGTAGCATTTCAAGCACGTTTTGACGAGTTATGGGATAGGTATGAAACTTATAGTAGCGGTGAAACTTTGTTTGGAATACCCGTAAGAGAGTATCCTGAATTACAACACAGAAAAAGAGAACTTAATTTGTTACAAAAATTATATTCATTATATGCACAAGTTATACGAACAATAGATAGTTACTACAGTATAGCTTGGTCTGATATTGACATTGAATCTATTGTAGCTGAATTAACAGAATTTCAAAATAAGTAAGAAAGAATAACAAAAGAAAAATTTACAAGTATTCATTTTTAATAAATATTTGATAAATGTAATTAATGTTTCTATTATTATTTGATTTTAGGTGTCGGAGATTACCTAAAGCTATGAGGGAATGGCCTGCTTTTATTGATTTAAAGAAAAAAATCGATGATTTCAGTGAAACATGTCCATTACTTGAAATGATGGCAAATAAGGCTATGAAAGCTCGGCATTGGGAACGGATGTCCAAGTTATGTCATTTCTTCTTTGATGTAGAATCTGAGACATTTACATTAGCAAATGCTCTAGAAGCACCTTTATTAAAATATAAAGATGACGTTGAGGTATATTTTACACAATACATTTAAATTAATTTTATAATTTATTCAGTATTTATGATTAATATCATTATCATATATATTATGCTTTTAATATTATTCAGGACATATGTATTAGTGCAGTAAAAGAAACAGACATAGAACGTAAACTAAAACAAGTGATTGCTGATTGGGCTGTTGTAAATTTACAGTTTTCTCATTTTAAACAAAGAGGAGAGTTATTGCTTAAAGGAGTTGAAACAGCTGAAATAATATCTCAACTTGAAGATAGTTTGATGGTGATCAGTTCTTTAATGGCAAACCGGTATAAATTTCATTATATTTGTATTAAATAGAAGATAATTATATATAATATATTTTATAGATACAATACATATTTCAAGAAAGATATTCAATTATGGCAAAAGAAATTAAGTAATACATCAGAAATATTATCGACTTGGTTAATCGTACAAAATTTATGGGCCTATTTAGAAGCTGTATTCATCGGTGGTGATATATCAAAGCAACTTCCAGCTGAAGCAAAACGCTTTAATGTAAAATAAAATAACAAAATAAGTATAATTAAAAAAAAGATAAATAATTTATAAAAATATAAAATATCATAATAATTAAATATTTTATTTATTAATGCATATGATAGTATAGTAGTATTAAAATATTCACATTTATCGAAATAGTCAATTGATAAGTCATGGGTTAAAGTTATGAATCGTGCACATGATAAACTAAATGCAGTGGAAACGTGTACAGAAGATGAAACTATGGGTCAACTCTTACCTTATTTGTTAGAACAGTTAGAATCTTGTCAGAAATCTCTTAGTGGGTGAGTTAATAGAATTAAAACATATGCTACAAACATAACAATTATTTGATTTAATATTAAAATTGGTTATTCAAACAGGTATCTGGAAACAAAACGTGTTATATTTCCAAGATTTTGTTTCATATCTGATCCAACATTATTGGAAATTCTTGGACAAGCTGCTGATTGTCATGCTATACAAAATTATTTAGATGGTTTCTTTGATAATATTGGGAAGGTAATTAAATTTTTATAATATATAATGAATTTTATTTATTAAATATATCTTTATTTTCACTAGTTGGAATTTTCTGAAAAGGAATATGAAAATATTATAGCAATGTATTCTCGTGAAAAAGAGAAAATCGTACTTGAAAAAGTAGTTGTATGTTTAGGTGGTGTAGAAAATTGGTTAAATATGTTACTATCTGTACATCAATTGTCTGTTGCTGCTGTAATTGCACAAGGAATGAGTTTGTTAAATACTCCTGATTTTGATATAATATCATTGATAGATAATTCTGTATTGCAAGTAAGAAGTTTTATAAAATATTATTAAATATGGATATATTTTTTACTAATACATGAAATTCGATTAGGTTGCATTGCTTGCAATTCAAGTTATATGGACTCGTGATGCTGAAGCGGCAATGAATGCATCAAGACGAGATAAAACCATCATGCGTAAAACTAACGAGTGGTTTTTGGATTTATTAAATGCTCTAATAGAAGTAACTGTGAAGGATCTTACATCATATGCTAGAAAAAAATATGAAGCTTTAATTACAATTCATGTACATCAAAGGTAAGAAACAAATAGTTTTATAGGAAAATATATATAATATTTTATTGTAAAATATAAAATTTATACTTTAATACATTTTTAATGTATAATAATTATATTTATTTTAAATAAAAAATACAAAATATTGCAGAGATATATTTGATGAGTTATATCATTTAAAAATTCGAAATGTACAAGATTTTGAGTGGCTGAAGCAAAGTAGATTCTATTATAATGATGATAAGGAACAAATTCTGATTAGAATTACAGATGTAGAATTTATCTATCAAAATGAATTTTTGGGCTGTAGTGAGAGACTCGTTATTACACCTCTCACAGATAGATGTTATATAACACTTTCACAAGCCGTTGGTAAACATTGAAAAAATATAAGTTTATAGTGATAATATATTATATGCTATTATTATGCTTATTTATTATTTATATAGGTATGAATTTTGGTGGTGCACCAGCAGGTCCTGCTGGTACTGGAAAAACAGAAACTACAAAAGATATGGGAAAAGCATTAGGAAAATACGTTGTCGTATTTAATTGTTCTGATCAAATGGATTTTCGTGGTTTAGGTAGAATATTTAAAGGATTGGCACAAGCAGGTATTTGGGGTTGTTTTGATGAATTCAATCGGATAGAATTACCTGTACTTTCTGTTGCTGCTCAACAAATAGCAATTGTGCTTAATGCAAGGAAAGAAAGAAAAACACATTTTCTTTTTAGGTAACATTAAAATAATATTTAATCATTCTTAAATCAAACCTTGATCTTAACATTATTTACAGTGATGGTGACACATATAAACTTAATTACGAAGTTGGAATATTTATTACAATGAATCCAGGCTATGCTGGGCGACAAGAATTACCAGAGAATTTAAAAATACAATTTAGAAGTGTAGCTATGATGGTCCCAGATAGACAAGTACTTTTTTATTAGAGTTTACGCAGAAATTTTATTAATTTTAATATCTTATATTTCAATTTTATCCTTTTTAGATAATTATGCGCGTCAAACTGGCAGCCTGTGGCTTTTTACAGAATATCATGTTAGCACGGAAATTTTTTACACTATATGCTTTGTGTGAAGAGCAGCTTAGTAAACAAGTGCATTATGATTTTGGTTTACGAAATATTTTATCGTGTTTACGAACACTTGGTGCACAAAAGCGTGCACGTCCTAATGAATCAGAGGAAACAACGCTAATGAGAGTACTTCGGTATAATCAATTTATTACAGATGTGATATAAATTATCTCAAATATAATAAACATACTTATATTAATAATATTATATTTTTTCAGAGATATGAACTTATCGAAATTAGTAGATGAAGATGAACCTCTGTTTATATCACTCATTGAAGATATGTTTCCAGGGATCAAATTAACGACACAAACATATAAAGAATTACAGAAAGGAATAGAAGATGCTACAGTTGATTTAGGAATAATGAATCATCCTGAATGGAATTTAAAAACTATTCAAGTAAGAAAGCTATTATTGTAGCTAAAATGTTAATTATTAACATTTAATAAATGAATATTTATTAACTATATTAATATATATAATTTAGCTCTATGAAACATCTTTAGTTCGTCATGGTCTGATGGTGCTTGGTCCTACAGGAACTGGAAAAACTCGATGTATGTGGGCATTAATGAAAGCTCTAACACAAATGGGTATATTTCATAAAGAAGTTAGAATGAACCCTAAAGTATGTATAATACATACTGTATTAACATTATTACTTTTTATAAATCTAAAAAGAGATATGTGATTTATTATTTACTTCAGGCTATAACAGCATCACAAATGTTTGGTAAATTGGATGTTGCAACAAATGATTGGACAGATGGTATATTTTCGACATTATGGAGAAGATCTGTTCAAATGAAAAAAACTGAACATTTATGGATTGTATTAGACGGACCAGTTGATGCAGTATGGATCGAAAATTTAAATTCAGTATTAGATGATAATAAAACCTTAACTTTAGCAAATGGAGATCGAATAATTATGTCTTCAACTAGTAAATTAGTATTTGAGCCAGATAATGTTGATAATGCATCACCAGCAACGATATCACGCATGGGAATGGTCTTCATTAGTTCTTCTGTATTAAAATGGCATAACATATTAGAGGTGACTTTTATTTGGAATTCAAGATTTTGCATATTGTGAATTATTAATATCTTTAGGCCTGGCTAAAGACGCGTCCAAATCAAGAAGTGGACATATTACGTACACTATTTCGTAAAATATATGATGATGCTCTTGTATTTGTCTTAACAAAGCTTCAGGCAAAGATGACGCTTTTGGAAGCACTTTATATACGTCAAACTACTGATCTATTAAATGGCTTGCTTACAAACAGTGATAGTAAGTTCACACAAGAATAAGTGTTATGTAATAATACTCTCATATTTGACGTTTATTTTTTTATGTTTTATAATTTTCAGAAGTGTTAAATAACATCCATATAGAAAAATTATTCTTATTTTCTATTATGTGGAGTTTAGGAGCAGTGTTAGAACTTGATGCACGTTATGCTTTACAAGAGTTTCTTTTAGCTCATAAATCGCATTGTCATTGGCCAACTGTAGAAGTTAATATAAATATTATTATTTCCATTTATTACATAATACATTTATATTAACATATTGTAGGAGGATGAAACAATTTTTGAATATTTAGTATCCGATCAAGGATCTTGGATACATTGGAATGATATGGTACCAGAATTTGAGTATCCTTCAGATCATGTTTTGAAATATTATAAAATATTAGTTCCTAATGTAGATAATACAAGAACATTATTTTTAATTGATGTAATAGCAAAACAAGAGAAAGCAGTTCTTCTAATTGGTAAAATAATATATTTTTATTAATAAGTGTGTTTATATTTTTTTTACATATCTTTTATAAAATAAATATAATTAATAAAATATTATATTGTATATAGGAGAGCAAGGTACTGCAAAAACAGTTATGATTAAAAGTTATATGTCCAATTTTGATTCTGAATATCATCTTCAAAGATCCTTTAATTTTTCATCGGCTTCTACACCCAATATGGTTCAGGTAATTACAACAAAAATACTAAACATAAATATTAATAATATTTACATGCAAATACGAATAAATATATTCCCGTAGCGTGTATTTGAAAGTTATGTTGAAAAACGCGTTGGAAATACTTACGGACCTCCTAGTGGACGAAAACTTACAGTTTTCATAGATGATATAAATATGCCTGAAATAAATGAATGGGGTGATCAAATAACAAATGAAGTTGTTCGTCAATTAATGGAATACAAAGGATTTTATTCATTGGACAAACCTGGTGACTTTAGTACATTACAAGATATTATGATACTTGCTGCTATGATTCATCCAGGAGGTGGTAGAAACGATATACCACCAAGGTTAAAGCGACAATTTAATATTTTTAATTGTACATTACCATCTAATAAATCTATGGATGCTATTTTTGGTAAGTTTTATGTTTATTTTATTATTTAAAATATAATTACATGTTATATATATTCATCATCTTTTTCTCTCTTACATATATTTAATATTTATTGTTTTTATTCAGGTAAAATTGGCCAAGGATACTTTTGCTTGACTAGATTTTCTGAAATTATAGTAAATTTTATACCAAAATTAGTACCTTTAACACGAATCTTATGGCAAAAAACCAAAATGAAAATGTTGCCCACACCAGCAAAATTTCATTATGTTTTTAATTTAAGAGATTTGTCACGTATTTGGGAAGGTATTCTTAAAATTGAAAGAGCCGAATGTGAAACTATTACAACGTTATTAAAACTTTGGGATCACGAATGCTCTCGTGTAATATCTGATAGATTTATAACTGCTGAAGATAATAAATGGTTTCATAATGCATTAAAGCAAACTGCAGAAGAAATTTTGGATACAGAATTTCGATATTATGAAGATGTAGAAACATATTTTGTTAATTTTTTACGCGATCCTCCAGAACCAACAGGAGATGAACCAGAGGATTTTGTCTTTGAAGCACCAAAAATTTATGAGGAGATACCAAGGTGCATAAGTATATTTATTTATACAGAGTAAGGGCTATGTTCTATATTTAAGATGAATTTTAATTTAGATGTATTCATTTATTTTTAGCTATAAAGTAGTTATAAAAAGAGTTAAGCAAAATATGGAACAGTTTAATGAATATATACGTGGAATACATCTTGATTTAGTTTTATTCCATGATGCTCTTGTACATTTAATACGGATATCAAGAATACTTGGATCACCAAGGAGTCATGCAATGTTAGTAGGTGTTGGAGGATCTGGTAAACAAAGTTTAACAAGATTAGCTTCCTTCATTGCAGGTTTCACATTTTTTCAAATAACTTTATCTAGGTTAGTATTCTCTAATTTATAATCACTGTCTTTTTATTAATTATATAATAAATGATCAATAAAAAACACAATATTTCTAGAATCTATAATGTGGCAAGTTTAATGGACGACTTAAAAAAATTGTATCGTGAAGCTGGTACTGTTAGCAAAGGATTGACATTTATATTTACTGATAATGAGATCAAAGATGAAGCTTTTCTGGAGTATATAAATAATATATTAAGTGTAGGCGAGATTGCCGGTTTATTTCCTAAAGATGAATTAGATGATATTTATACAATAGTAACACCACTTATGAGAAAAGATGATCCTAAAAGACCTCCACTACAGGATAATCTTCATGATTATTTTATAACACGAGCACGAGATAATCTGCACATAGTTTTATGTTTTTCACCAGTAAGATTTCATATTTGCGCTATTAACTTTTTTTCATTTAATTTTTAACCCAATATTTAATATAATATTGTATAATTTAATATTGTACATTTTTTAATATAATGAAGCATAATTTTTTTTTTACAAAATTATAATTTTGTTTCTGTATTATATAGGTTGGAGAAAAATTTAGATTACGTGCATTGAAATTTCCTGCACTCATATCTGGTTGTACAATGAATTGGTTTAGTAAATGGCCAAAAGATGCATTATATCAAGTAGGTGAACATGTTTTGAATCCGTTCGAAATTCAGTGTACTTCTGAAGTAAAGCAACAATTAATTCAAGTAATGGGTGATATTCAAGATGATGTTAATGATATTTGTATAGAATATTTCAATAGGTAATAACAAATTTACAATTTATTATTTATTTATTATTCACTTTGATTGTACCTAATAATTACTTCAGTTGTGATATCAAAAAGGTTTCGACGGCAAACATACGTCACACCAAAGTCATTTCTAGTATTTCTTACTGGTTATAAAGAGATTTATGAACAAAATTTGAATAATATTAATATGCTTGCCGTTCGTATGAGTAATGGTTTAAGCAAGTTAGTTGATGCTGCTATACAAGTTGATGAATTACGTAAAATATTAGAGAAAAATCTACAAGAAATCGCTCAAAAAAATATTCAAGTGGAAGCTGTATGTATTTTTATGTATTTTTATCAGAAAACTACTTTTATTTCTTATAATCATTAAAAGTTACACACTATTTTGTAGATAGTAATCACTGTTAATGAGAAGAAAAGTGAAGCAGAAACAGTTAAAGCAACAGTACAGATAACAAAAAATCAAGCTGAAGCACTATTGAAGGTGATTGCTGCAGATAAATTAGTAGCAGAAAAAAAATTGAAAGCTGCAGAACCAGCATTATTAGAAGCTGAAGCTGCATTGCAGGTATTCAAAATATCAAGTTATTGCAGTTAATCATTATTTCAATTATAACATTTAAATAATAACAAAAAATATATTTTTAGACTATAAAAGCATCCGATATTGCCACTGTACGTAAATTAGCCAAACCGCCCTATTTAATTACTTTGATTATGGATTGTGTGTTGATATTATTTGGAAAAAAATTAGAACATGTTAAGCCAGATCCAGAACGTCAATTTTTAGTAGCCTCTTGGACTGAAGCTTTTAAAGTACATAATTGATAATTATGATATGTAATTATATGTATATAATGTTGTTATCTTAAAATTTATTTATATAGGTTATGACTGATACTAGATTTTTATACAACTTGCAACAATTTCCTAAAGATAATATTAATGGAGAAATTGTAGATTTAATGTATCCATATTTAAATTACCCTTTATATACATATGAAGCTGCAAAGCAGGCCTGTGGTAATGTAGCTGGTCTAATACAATGGACTATTGCAATGGTAGCTTTTTATGGAATAAATAAAGATGTACTTCCATTAAAGGCAAATTTAGCCATACAAGAAGGAAAGTATGAAAGAGCTAATCGAAATTTACGTCAAGCAGAAGCTTTATTAAAAGAAAAAGATGAAGACTTAAGACAAGTGCAGAAAGAATATGATGCTGTGATGCAAGAAAGACAGGTAAACACAATGCTAATATATGCTGTCTGTAGCGTTAAATCTATATTACACATGTCTATTGTTTATTCTTTTTCAGATAATAGTTGATCAAGCTGAAGCATATCAAGCAAAAACTGATACAGCAACTGCTATGATTGATGGATTGTCTGGTGAAAGAGTACGATGGACGGAACAAGTAGCTTTGTTTAAATCAGAAATCGAACGACTCGTTGGAGATGTTGTAATATTAACTGGATTTCTTTCCTATTGTGGTCCATTTAATCAAGAAATTCGTGTTTTACTACAGCGAAAGTGGTTTGATTTTCTTCGGGATAAGGACATTCCATGTTCTAAGACTATAAACATTGTTGATGTGTTGACTGATACAGCAACGGTAGGATTCGTTTATTTATATTATATTTGTTATTACGTTTAATTTGAATGCATATAATATTAATACTAAATGTTATTTCATATAGATAGGAGAATGGAATTTGCAAGGTTTACCCACTGATGAATTATCTATTCAAAATGGTATAATTGTGACAAAAGCAATTAGATATCCACTTTTAATTGATCCACAGTTACAAGGTAAAACATGGATTAAAAATAAAGAAAAGGATTTTGAGTTACAAGTGAGTATTGTTATAATTATTTAAATATATATGCACATATACAAAATAAAAGTTTATATAAATTTTTCTTATTATTAAACAATGCATTTTTCATTGTAGATAACACTCTTATCTCATAAATACTTCAGAAACCATTTAGAAGATTCTGTGTCCCTTGGACGGCCATTACTTATTGAGGATGTAGCAGAAGAATTAGATCCTGTCTTAGACAACTTACTGGAAAAAAATTTTATAAAGATAGGAACTACATATAAAGTAATAAAATGATTATATTTTTCTTTAAATATTTTAATACTTCAGTATTTTTTTATTCTTGTCTTATTTTAGGTTAAATTAGGTGATAAGGAAGTAGATATTAGCAAAGATTTTAGACTTTACATTACAACAAAGTTCCCAAATCCTTCATATAATCCAGAAGTATTTGCACGTGTTTCAGTAATCGATTTTACTGTAACAATGAAAGGTACAAGTTTTATTATTATGTATATTGGCAGATCTTTACAATTGTCATTTATCTGTATTTAGAGTAATAATTATATAATCTTAACAGGTTTGGAAGATCAATTATTAGGAAGAGTTATTTTAACGGAAGAGGAAGAATTAGAGACTGAAAGAGTACAGCTAATTGCAGATGTAACTGCTAATAGAAGAAATATTAAAGAATTGGAAGCAAATCTTTTACATAAATTAACAACAGTTCAGGTGCATTTATTTGTCATTATTTATTTTTATGCTTACATGTTATAATAAATAAATATTAAAATAAATATGAGTATATTAAAAGGGTCCCTTGATCGAAGATGTAGAGTTAATGACGGTATTAAATACAACAAAACAAACTGCTGCAGAAGTCAATGAGAAATTAAATATTGCAAGAGAAACAGAAATTAAAATAGATGCAGCTCGTGAAGAGTACAGACCGATTGCTACTCGAGGAAGTGTTTTATACTTTTTAATCTGTGATATGGCACATGTTAATTCTATGTATCAAACATCTCTCGTACAGTTCTTGGAACGTTTTGATATTTCAATGGCACGGTTAGTTTCATTTATATATCATACGATGTATAAGGATGCAAGATATATTAACAGTAAAAATGTGCAATATGTTTCAGATCTGAAAAGAGTCCTGTTATTCATAAAAGAATTCATCATGTTATAGAATATCTAACATATGAAGTGTTTAAATACAAAGCTCGGGGTTTATATGAAATACACAAATATATGTTCAGTTTATTAATGACATTGAAAATTGATCTTCAACGTGGAAATATATCTCATGAAGAATTTGAATTCTTTATTAAGGGTGGTGCAGCTTTAGATTTAAAGACTGTTCAACCAAAACCTTGCAAGTGGATTACAGACGTAACATGGCTACATTTAGTTGCACTATCAGATTTGAGACAGTTTCAGTATATATTAACACAAGTGCCAGCTTCTGAAAAACTTTGGAAGGTTTGGTTTGATAAAGATACTCCAGAAGAAGAAATTATACCGGATGGTTATAATAATTTAGACACGTTCCGCCGCTTACTTATTATAAGGTTTTTATATTTATGAACTTCTATAATATTATATGTATAATTAAAAAAAAAAAAAATTTATATAATCTCTCTAAAAAAGAAATTCTTTTCAGAGCATGGTGCATGGATCGAACTCTTTCACAATCTCGTAAATATATAGCAAGTTCTTTAGGTATGCGATATGCAGAAGCAGTTATTACACTTTTGGATGTAATGCATAGTGAATCACGACCTGATACACCCATGGTCTGTTTCCTGAGTATGGGATCAGATCCTAGCCCAAGTATTGAACAATTAGCAAAAAATATGGAAATTTTATGCAAAAGTATTTCGATGGGACAAGGTCAAGAAGTGCATGCTCGAAAATTGCTCAATAGCGCTGTAACCGATGTTCGTTAAATGTTTTAAAAGTATTTTATTTATTAATTATTTCCTGAAGTATCATTTTATTTAATTCAACTTTTTAGGGTTTTTGGGTACTCTGTCAAAATTGTCATTTAGGTCTAGATTATATGAACGAAATGGTTACTTTTATTTTGGAAATGCAATCTCCTCATCCTGACTTTCGTATATGGATTACAACAGAACCACATCCAAATTTCCCTATTTCTCTTTTACAAATGTCTATCAAGTTTACATATGAGCCGCCACAAGGTTTGTTATCCTTTTTATCCTATTAACAATATTTTAATTATTTAATTACTTTTTATTATAGGAGTAAAAGCAGGTTTAACAGCTACATACAGTGGAATGAATCAAATAATGTTAGATCAATGTGATGTTCCTCAATACATACCGTTAATATATGCAGTGTCATTTTTGCATACTGTAGTACAAGAAAGACGTAAGTTCGGCCCACTTGGATGGAATATACCTTATGAATTCAATACTGCTGATTGGTTAGCATCTTGTATGTTCATGAACAATCATTTGAATGATTTTGATCCTAAACGTGGTATAAGCTGGCAAACCGTTAGGTATATTTACAAAATTTTAACAAGTTATAATATGTAATAATAATATTTTATGCTTTTCGCAGGTATATGATAGGCGAAGTACAATACGGAGGTCGAGTCACAGATGATTATGATAAACGGTTATTGAATACATTTGCAAAAGTGTGGTTTTCAGATGCACTCTTTAATGAAGATTTTGAATTTTATAAAGGTTATCCAGTATTAAACTACAACAATATTGCTGAATATTTAAAGGTAATAGACTCTATGGTATCAATAGATCCTCCACAAGTTTATGGACTTCACTCAAATGCAGATATTACGTTAGTAATTGATTATAATTTTAATATATAGATAAAAAAGCTTATTTTTATATAAATATATTTGTCTTAAAATAGATATCAAAGTAATACTACACAAGCTGTGTTAAATACTATAATATCCATTCAACCAAAAGAAGCTGGCGTGGGTAGTGGTGAATCTCGAGAAATGGTTGTAACTAGACAAGCAAAAGATATGTTGGATAAATTACCAACACCATATGATTTTTTTGTAGTTAAGGAAAGGTTTGCTAAGTCATATTTTTCTATTAATATTGTGAAGTAATATTTTTCTCCTATATATTAAATTATGTTTTATGATTTTTAAAGACTAAATATAATGGGTATAACTCAACCTATGAACATCTTTTTGAAACAAGAGATAGATAGAATAAATGTTGTCATTGTATTGTTAATCACTATGCTAAATGATCTATTGTTAGCTATAGAAGGTGTGATAATTATGAATGAGGTAAAATTTGTAATATATATATTTTATTCTTATACAATATAATGAAAATAAATGAATAAATGAATACAAATCCACACAGCAATTAAGAGATACTTTCGATAATATATACGATGCAAGAATACCTGATATTTGGAGAGTTCGATCATGGGAATCTTCGACGCTTGGCTTTTGGTTCACAGAATTATTGGAACGAAATCAACAATTTTCTACTTGGTTATTTACTGGTAGACCTATGAGATTTTGGATGACCGGATTTTTTAATCCTCAAGGTATAGAGGTTTATTTAAATTAAATATGTAATGGTAATTATGGATGAAGTAATGATATATTTCTAATTGTTTTTATAGGATTCTTGACGGCTATGAGGCAAGAAGTAACACGTGGTCACGAGGGTTGGGCATTAGATAATGTAACTCTGCATAATTCTATTATGCGTTATTATGCCGAAGATATTAAATCTCCACCAGATGTAGGTTTCACATTCTAAATATTTGTAAGAATATATATATATTTTTCTGTTCTCTTCTAGGAAGGTGTGTATGTTATCGGACTAATTTTAGAAGGTGCTGGATGGGATAGAAGAAATAATATGCTTTGTGAATCAGCAAATAAAGTTCTCTATGTGAATATGCCAGTTGTTTATATTTTTGCCCTTTATAATAAACCAGACAAAGATCCCAAATTATATGAAGTTAGTATATATTTTGCAAAACTCTTCATAAATATAATGATGGAAAAAATATTTTTATAGCAATAATAATAAAAAGTATATAGTTTTAAATAAGTTAGTACAGTTATGTGTATATTTTAATATAATATTTAACAGTGTCCTCTGTATAAGAAGCCACAAAGAACTTATAATCTCTTGGTTACACCACTTTGGCTGCAGACCAACAAACCCCCTGAACATTGGATTTTACGTGGAGTAGCTTTACTTTGTGATAATAAGTAATGAAAAATTATATGATTACTAGTGGTATTAATAAATTAATGGTATTAATAATAATAGTATCAATAATCAATTAAATTATATTAATAAATTGTGCTATTATTTGACAATTATTTTATTATATTTAATATAAAGACTTCCACTATATTGTTTTGTGCTTTCGAACTCTATACAGAAGATTTCCAAGAGAAAGAGGGAAATTTGAGAATGATCATACTCAAATCTATTTGCTCTTATAATACTCATACGTTTTAGTTGTCTCGTACTCTTTTTTTTTTTCTCTTTTTATCTCCTTTTTTTGTCTATTATATCTTCGAATTATTTTCGTCTAGACGAACGCGATATTTAACCGTTTCGATGGAAACTTTTGTTAGAATTGATCGAATCATTAGGATAATTTAAAATTTTGTGAAATAAAATTTTTTAAATATTTGAAAATAAAACAATTATTGAACAATGATTACTTAACAGATCGAATGCATTTATTTCTTCTTATATTTTAAAATATTTAAGAAAGTATTTATTATATTAGTTCAAATTTATTATGGATTTGTTAGTTATATTTTCATTTAGGAAAAAGTAAACTACCGTCAGGATTTTAAGTACATTAGTTATATTTATATTTCGTAATTAATTTGAATTTCGTAATAGAATAATCAGGAGAATATTGGATAATACGGATAATCAGAATATCGAATAATCACAATTATTCAATTTTTAGGAATAATTACTGGGTGTGTTATTTGCAATCAATATTGTGAAAGGCGTTCACTCGCCATAACTTCTGATAGATATGGAATTTTTCCTTGTTTTATTTTTTTTTTGAAATTCTGCAAGAATTATAGAATTTAAAAAATGTATGTGTGTCAACTGTGACTAGTCGGATACTAAAAACGAACGGATACTCGAAAGGACAGAGATATTTCAAATATAAATTGTCTTTGTTTACCATTTTTTTTTATTTTTCCATTGTTTTTTTGTAAACGTTTTATCATGATGGCTTTTGTTCGTTCAATATACAGGGTGAGTTTTTTTTAAATTGGGACACTTAAATATTTTTAAAAACATTTAGTATAGACATTTTTAAAAAGGAAGTTTGAAATAAAAGTTGTTTGGTTTTTAGAAGACAAACAAAAGAAAATGTATGGGTTATCGAAAACAAGAGAAATATGTACATGAAATTTTAGGAATTAAACTAAAATTCGACTAGTAGCATTAACGCTTAATAGAAATATTAAAATCTAATCTATATAGATTTTATTTTTGGTTTTTTTTTTTTAATTAAATTCTCCATAAAATCATACAAAATTATATAAAAATATGATACACGAACACCATAGGAATATAAACAACATATTTTTTACGGTAACGTTTATACAGTTATGTTCCATAGCTTTCAACGCATTGCCGTGTTATCCATTAGATATATGTCGTACCTCTATTCACCCTCATGCCACCGTTAATAGCAGGCAATTCCGTGTTCCCTCGGCTAACCCATGTAATTGAGGCAATGTGTGTTAATCAGAGGGTGCCTCATTTGCCACAGGGAATAGTCCAAATTACTTTTGTTACTTGGAACATCTTGTCCCGGTCTATATAACTATGAATTGGTTTTCAAGCTAGTTATTTTATTAAGGACAATGCTATCGGATTCTATATGTACGTATATATGTTATTAAAGATTTTACTGAAAAAATATTCGTCAAAAACGAATCATTTTTTTTATTTATTTAGTTCTTATATGGTCTAGACATTGAGAATTACAAATGTTTATATTGTTATTATACTTAGTGTTTGTATATACATCAAAGAGTTAGAGAAGGTGAAGGAGAAGAAGGTCGTTCGGAACAGACCTTTTTGGGTGCGGTTGACGTGCAAAGGTATGGAAGTACCTTAAATAAGGCGGAAGTGTCATAATTCTCTCGCGGTTACGTGAAGGAAATAGTCTAAGTGACATCTGTTATTTTCGCGTGGGAGTAAACTTATATATATATATATATATATATATATATATACACAAGGCGTCTTATTTAAAATTGGACATTTATATATTTTCCTTGAATTTTATATAATTATACTACCGTATCAAAAATATATATTATTCCATTAAAAAAAAAAAAAAAAAAAAACCGATGATATTGATATGCCAAAACAATGATGAAAGAAAATATTCATATCGTATTTCCTTACTTTGAACGATATAATTTTGTCTCGTCAAATTTTTCTTATAACATTCAATTCAAAAAAGATAATTAGATGTTCAGTTTTAAATGGAACACCTTGTATATATAAATATCTTGGATAAGTTTCTTCTCCCTTTTCGTCCTTTTTCAACGTAATCCAAGGAAAAAGATAAAGAGTCCGAGGACTTATCCCTTTCGTTTCTTCTATTTTCTCAAGAAGCGCATTTGAGCGTTGAATAGTTTTTAAGTTGATGGACAGTTCGTAATTTCTTTGATATCGTATAGACAAAGGTTTCGCGAAGACGAGCCAAATTTCGTTAGCCAATTTGCACCGCGTACATAGCTATCCAATCAACCTCCATCCGATAGATTGCTCGGTTCCGCTTGGATGCGGTGAGCAGACGATTTCGTCGAATCAATGAGCAGCTGGACTCGTGGCTAACCACAAAACGTGCCTTCTTTTTGATCGATCGCCAAATTTTCTGTTCCTTACGATTATGGTGAATATATTTATTGCGTTTGCTATAAATCTTGGTTGACGAGAAGAGCTACTCGATTTTGATGCTAGTGCTGATATTGCTGGTGGAAGTAGAGACGGAGTTACGTATGCGGAACGAATCGAGTCATACATACATATATACATATACAAGCAAGGAAACCTTTTTCTTTTTCTTATGCTCGTCTTTTTTCTTCTTCTTTCTCTTTCATCCTCTTTTTCTACTACTATTTTTCTCTCTTTTCTCTTTCTTTCTCTCCCTTTTTCTTTCTCTCTGGGGACACGTTACACTAAAGGTCGCTGGTCTCATGACCGTCCTTGCCTCCGAACGTTTGGCCTGGAGGTTAGCTCGAGACAACGTCTGTAGCTTAAATGTACTATCTTGCCGGTAAGCCGACCAGAGCTTTCTAGTTTTCGGAATATACGCGGTTACCGAACGCCTTGCTACGTAGGTATGTTTCTATACTTCTCTCTCTTTTCTCTCTCTCTCTATTTCTCTATCTTTCTGTTTCTGTGTGTTTCGCTAGCCGTTGAATGCGCCTTGTGGTTTCTCAACGATGCACTATTTCGAACAATAATCGTCCTTCTCAAGATGTGCAAACATCATACTTATGTGCATCGCATGACAACGATGTTTTCAAAGAACTTCAAAAATTGGCACGTACATATCTTCAAATACGTGGTTTTAGCTAACTGTAGATCTGAAGTTTCATGGAAATTTCGATCCTCTTTTTTTTACGTATATACCATATGAAATTTTTCATAAATATTCAAAGTACGTTGCCGTGGCATTTTTTTTTTTTTAGATATAGATGATTATAGATTATTGTATATATCTGAAAGAAAATTAGCGAGAAGAAGAAGAAGAAGGAGAGAGAGAAAGAGAGAGAGAGAGAGAGAGAGAGAGAGAGAGAGAGAGAATTTGCAAGAGTGGAATTAGTATGATACGCACTTGTCTAGCATACGAAGCGCTCCGAAATTAACCGGCGGTGCAATTTAGCTGGCATCCACTTTGGAGAAATCAGGATAGCTCGATTTAAGAGATAATTCTGATGCATTGGCGACTCCGCATTGCTTTTATGTAAAACGACTGAAATCTTCATTCCTATTTCTCTACGTTTTACGTGCATGCTTCATGTTCCTGTCAAAACAACGGCTTTCTCCTTCTCATTTAAGATAATAATTTTAACTCTCCGAGGCCAAAAGACATACATATAAATGAAGAATTAGAATTGAAAGTATTGGACATATTATTTCTAATAAACTTTGCCAATCGCGCATCATGAAATTAATCCTTTAATGGATCATTTTATTTTAGAAATTTTTCAAAAATTATTATTGTGGTAGTTATTATATATATATATATATATATATATATATATATATATAATAAATATTAAAATAGATATAATGGAAAAATAATATCATAATTTTGTTACGAAATTGAATTACGAAAATGAAATAAAGTTGTTGCACGTTGAATATTAAACAACATTATATTTATTAATGTAATATATTATAATGTAATATATTACGTTAATATATATATTATAATTGTAATTCCAAAACAATATACGCATTTAACTTGCGTCTTTCTAATTATATCGTTTTTCATGCGGTTAACTCTCATCTTTCTAATTATATCGTTTTTCATAAGGATATTCCTTGAACAAGAAAAAGCATTCTTTCGAAAGACGATACTACGATGACATGCAACTCGTAAAAGAAAATCTGTAGAGAAGAATAGCAGCCTTCCCGTTCGTCATGGCTCGTATAACATAATAATATACGCAATGTTGTCACCGTTGTCGCCGCTGTTGGAAGATCGTCTTATACCCGTTCTTGCTTATGGTACAGCAAAAACGTGTCTTCTTATTCCTTTACCGAGTTTCATTCCCAGGCGGGTGAACTAAGCAAAAATTCACGGCTGGTGAAATAAAACGAACGGGATTGTATGCAACGCCATATCCAATGGCGCTTTCTTCGCCGAATCCCCGGTACGGTCGGTCGAGAGTTGTTTGTTTTGTAAGAAGCCACCGGGTGCTCGCTAAAAAAAGCATGAGACGTCAAAGGTACATTCAATGTTGCTTCGTTTGTCGGCCTGATGTCGTATTGGCGAAAGGAAGCGAAAAAACAAGCGTCTTTTGTGAGTATAGAACACAATGAGAGTAAGCTAGATTGAAAAAAAGAGCAAGACATGTTGAACTATGCTAGACATGTTGAAAATAAAAGAAAGAGGGAGGAGAACAATGGATGGTGTAATATCTTAGCACATGAAATTCTAAGAAGATATTCTTATTAAAAATTCATGAGTTTCGAGTATTATTACTTTTTAAATCTTACAATGAATCAATATGATTATGTCACTTATGTCGATAGAATAAGATGTTTATTAAAAAAGTCCGAAGATTCAAAAGTAAAATATAAAGGAGGACTTGTCTTAGTTATCATGGCAACGCGGAAAGATGGTGTCAACGTTACGTCCAGGTTTCCTCGTACAATGTCGGCTAAAATGGGCGTGCACGCGTGTTATCCTACAGCCACGGTTCGTAGGGTGCTAACTAATCTGATTAGAATCCGATCTACGCGACGGACAACGAAAACGGTACGGCGTAACATTCACATCCACAGGTGGCCAATTAATTTACAAGCGCGCACACTTTAAGCGACATCGATTGATATTCCGAGCGTAAAGTCACCTCCCCTCGGCCTATGAATCAGGTGTCGACGACATGATGGCTCTTTTGTATTTGACACTTCATTGCTCTTACCATCTATACATATAAGAAAGTTTTGTTCGTCATCTTTTTATCGTTGTGTGTTTTTAAACGAATTTGAAGACGTCTGCCTAGTTAGGTTGTGTTAGAGAAATGATTTTCTTAAGGACGCAATCGTCCCTTTGAATATATAGAATATTCCATGAAAGTACCATGGAATCAGTCAGAACAGTATAATGACCGAACGTTTTGGGGGACAAGTGTAGAATTGAAAATCACGACAATTACTATTCAATCATGAATTTCATCATTGATTTAATTATCAGTCAATAGTTCGACGAAGGAATTTGAAATAACTTGTTTGATCTATTTTAAAAAATACTATGAAAGTAAGTTATTATTTAATTTATCATGTTTTTTTATCACGCACTTGTTGCGTTCCCTAGAGATAAGATCGATTTTCTTTAAATCGATATATCTGAGAAGTATAAGAGCATTTTTACGATCCTCGAGAGAATAAAATCGGTTTTGTTCTTGCAATAAGGCAAATCGTGGTACCGGTGAGTTCTAGCTACTGTAAGCTCGACTATGACCTCGGACTTCCGGGTGAAGTCGCTGTTTCCAATTTTTTTTTTGGATTATCTAGAATAAGTTAGGCAATTGTTGGCCACGAGGTTGCTAGCTATCCCGCCTGAAATTGTGTCCTCGAAGCCGGACAAGATAATAATCCTTAGGGAGCGTACAGAAAGAGAAAGAGAGATGAATCGAGCTTTTTCCAAAACGATTATCTCTCTAGTATGAGAAAATAGCTAGCAGTGGATTACTAGTAGTTATTAAAGAAAATTACTTTCACATATTTCTCGAATATTTTTCGAATCGTTTCTTCTTCTTTTGAAATCGTAAGAATCTAAGAAAAAACAATTTTGGATATATTTTAAGGATTCAACGAGGAAAGAAATTTTTCTTTGGAGTGGAATGGAGTTGGTAACTAAAAGAAAATAAAACAAAAGAAACAAAAAAAAAAAGAAAAGTAGTACTTGTAGAGAAATAGAAAGAGACACTCTCAGTGATCTTATTGCCCCTTTGCCGTTCCGCCATCTACGTCATTCTTTTTCTCGTGTTCTCTTCCACATTGCCATGCTAGCAGGCCGCGTCTAATAAAAGCTTTGCAACACGAGAAGCGCTAGGAAGGTTTTCTCCTTTTTGGATGAAAAACAGTGCCAAGGGTAGGAAGAGACCATAGCTCGTAGCACTCCAACAGCGGCACCGACTCATTCTCGCGGTCTCGCAAATCATTCGAGTTGGCCTTACATTTTCAGCAAAGAGTTAGAAATATTTGCCGTGTTCCTTACTTTAGTTGTGCTTTCATCTATCCTTCAAGTATGGAAATACACAAGTATTTTCTCTTAAAGTTATAAATGTTATCAATTTATTTGAAAGATTAAAGTTAACGTGCATAAGAAAATGATCGACCGAAGGATACCGTATTATAGTTTATCGTTGCGAAATATCTCCCAGTCGTATATAGAGAATCATATCACACAGTAATAACTTTCTTCGGAAAAGGAGAAGAAGAGAATGAGGGTTGCATCTGGGTTGCGATCCTCGCTAAAAGATATTTCAAAAGAGATGAAGGAAGTAAACTAAGCGGGGTTGGCTCCTGTTGTTGATAGTATTCCATACGATTCATCCGTGAATTTTTCGCTAGCGAGATGGCTGGGTAGTCTCAAATGTATAAGACGAAGAGAGAGAAAGAGAGAGAGAGAGAGAGAGAGAGGTGGGGGAGGAAGAGGCTGAAAGGTGAAGATCTTATGAGGGTGAGGAAGACGTAGTTGTAGTTGGGGGTGGTTGATATAAAGGCGAGAATAGACGGGACAGACGGAAAGGAGAGAAGAGCCACCGTTGACGGTCGTATGCGTTGTACGCACGCGTGAGAGAGAAAGAGAGATAGTGAATCAGATAGAGAAACAGAACAGAGAGAGAGAGAGAGAGATACAGAGATAGACAGAGACAGAGAGAGACAGAGAGAGACAGAGAGAGACAGAGAGAGAGAGAGAGAGAGAGAGAGAGAGAGAGAGAGAGAGAGAGAGTAGGGAGGGTCTGGATGCGTCTGTGAAATTCAACCAAGCTGTTCCGCTGGTAATAATGGACGAGAGGCAAGCGTTGAAATGCAAATTAGAGAGCGGGTCGCGGACAGCTTGATACATGTGCGGGGATTGTGGTTTCGCGCGACGCACAACGCCGCCTATATTTGTGGAATAAAGGAGTTTGTTTTGGAGTTTTGCTCGGTACGGGGGATATTATATAACGTCGGTGGGTTATAACATCGGTACGCTGACTCACCTGTATTTCATGTGTGCCAGGATGGTCATTTCCCTAGTTTTTTCTTTTCTTTTTCTATCTCATCTTCTCTCTCTTTCTCTCTCTCTTTCTCTCTCTCTCTCTCTCTTTTTTATTTTTTTATTTTGTTATGATCTTTCACTTTTGTGAATGATCGTTCATCGTAACACGTAACGCATGTTATTCTACACTGAAAGGGTGGGAAAGAGGTGTTAGAATAGAAAAGAAGGAGAGAGAGAGAGAGAGAGAGAGAGAGAGAGAGAGAGAGAGAGAGAAATTGTTCGAAAAAGGTATCCCAGAATGTTCCTGACAACTTAATGCCACAAAGATTTCTCGGTTTTGTGGAAGGTCCGAGTTACCACGGGCTAAGTAATCGCAAATTGGCTGCGGTGTTTCCTACAATTTTTTCTGTAAGCTCGTTACGGTGCTATCGATTTTTGCGGTGAATTACGAGTTCGCGAGGGCGTAGTCGAGAGTGGCGCTCGTGAATACGTGTATACCACTCGTGAGGGGAAACGAGAAGGGACGAGAGAAAGAGAGAAAACGAACGAGAAAGCGGCCCTTGCCTGCAGTTACAAGCAAGTGAAATTCACGCTTTCTTCTTTGTGTGCGAGTCAATACGCGCTGCGGAATCGAGTACGAAATAAACACGAGAATCCGTTTCTCATTGGGAAACGTTTGTTCGTGTTCCATCAAAGTTTTTTAAGCTAAGCCGAAGCTTTCTAATAAATCTCATGATTTATTAAAAGTTATTCCGAGTTTTGCGGCAAGTCGTCCAATATTAGAAATCTTTTCTTTTCTAAGCTGTACAAATGTATACATACATACATACATATATATATATATATATATATATATATATATATATATATATATATATATAATAATTATTATTATTATTAAGTTGCTAATATTGTCTTAAAAAACATTTATTTTAATTATAGGTATTTATATACAATAATTTCTTGTTAGTTCAACATAAGCGATTAGTTTATCTTGTAGATAAATAGAAGAAGCAAAACAAGGCAAGACGAAGCTAGTAGTAATATTCGTTGATGGTTTAGCCGAAGCTCGTCTCGTGCTCGTCGCGTGATCGATGGAGACGATCTTGTGACCTATGCCGTATACTCTACGACAACCCAACGAAATGGATTTTCTACGCTACGCTACCATAGGCAATCTATAAAATCGTAAATATCAGCAGCTACGGTTGGTGAATTTGCGAACATTCGTCTCCTTCTTCCTCTTAAATTTATTGTTATGCTAACATAACGTGAAAGTCCTTTAGCGTGAGCTTTTCTGAGATGAGCTTCCGATTTCCGTATCAAACGGTGTATTTTTTTCCCGTTCAACGTTTTTCAAGCATTTCGAAAATTTCGTTCTATCACTCGTTTTATTTCTATGAATTTCTAGATGATTTTAGATTCGATTAGAAATACGTAAGAGCTTTCTTGTAAAAGTTGTACTCTCTTACTCCATTGTGAAGTTAAGCCGATCGATACGTTTCATGATCGACATTTGAATTATTTCGAAAGCATTATCGATCGTTGATATATTTTATGTTACGTGGTTTTAGAGAAAAACAAAGAACGAAAAAGAGAGAGTAAGAGAGAGAAAGAGGAAGAAAGAAAGAAAGAAAGAAAGAGAGAGAGAGAAAGAAAGTGAGAGAGAGAGAGAGAGAGAGAGCAAGAGGAAGAGAGGAAAAGAGAGAAAGAGACAATGGGTCGTAAAAGTTTCCATTAACAGCTTTTATCTTTGCTTTTATACTAGAATAATGCTGAATTTTCAAGCGATCGTTTCGAGTGCTCGAGTGCCTAACGATATGCCAAAGATTACTGAATAATTCTAATGCAGAAATGGTAAAAAAGTTATGACGTCTTTCGATTCTCCGTTATCTTTTTTGTCGCTTCGTTTTTCAATTTATAATATATGTACAGTAATAAATTTGTAAACAATATATGTTGGAAAGAACGTTCAAACTAAATTTCAACATAGCCTTTATACATTCATAAACGTTTGCTTTTGAAAGAAAAAATATTTAAATGCCAATGGATAAGAAAGAAAAAGTTTGCGCTATGAAGATGAATGTGTGTACGCACATTATCGACATCTTTGACATCCTCGCAAACTCGTGTCTTTGCTCTCAACTTTTTGCCGTCGCGATAAGAATGAAAAAGAAGCTACACATGGGTGAGTATAGTGATGGTAATACAACGATATCTGTTTTTCGTAGATTTTTTTTTTTTAAATAAAAAATCACGATTTTGAAATAATATTTATAAATTTTTCGAATAATGATCGGCGTTTTATAAAAGAATGAACCAGTGATGATTTTCGAATGGAATTGCAAACACGTTCCCAAATGAAAATTGATTAAATTATTTTTACTATAATTATTGAAAATAAATTCCGCGTAAGACAAACAATGCTGAATTTGCAAATGGGAAATGGAGAATAGAATATTATATATATATATAAGCATACATACAAGCAAAAAAATTATTTAATGTCTATCTACCTTCGGGAAGGAACCGAGGAGACAAGACGTGAGATTGTAAGTATAGAAGAATTAATAACACGTAAATCAGAATTGTAGATACATATTTGTCTATTGGTATAAATAGTTATCAATAAATCCTGTTTTTACACGTGCATGCAACAATACATATATATATTTATTAGCAATCAATAATATCACAGTCGATTTCATACAAATAGGAAAAAGTCATTTTCCTTTCATTCCATTCATCTTACTTTATATTATTCTATTCGTAGGTGAAGAAATGTAATTGTGTGTTGCAAATGTTTATACGTATCAAAAGTGGGACATACCTATACAAGCACAGATTTTATGCTTTATGAGAAAGCATGGTTCTCAATTCATTATCTTAATAATGATCGCATATAAAAAAATAGCAATATTTATAAGAATTAAAAACCATATGTGATTTTTTTTCCTTGTCAACTTTAAAGTTCTATAGTTCGAATCATTACTTTTATATTTTCTAAGGTTGTCATTTTTTTTTCTTTTTTATTACATTCATCGTTTGAATATAGTCTGAAAATAAATTAGTAATAATAATAATAATCTGTAATGAGTATCATAAAAATGAAAGAAAATAATATATATGTAATAAATATCTAAAACTTTTTCGATTGATCGTCATATTTAAAATATATTAATCCCACAATTGTATTTTTTCTTGTACAATAGAACAAGATTAACGAAAATAAAATATTCTTTTACATAGTATATATTTGATTAGTACGTTTTTATTGACTGCCGGTTTACATACTTAGGATTGATTCTATCTTGTTTCATTATTATGCAATTAATTACTAATCCTACTACCTCATAAAATCTCCTCAACGAAGCTTGACCGAAATCAAACGGGAGTGCGATTGACAGACCGTAAGATAGCAAATCCTCTTGGAGCAGGCACCTTTGGCACGAGATACGTAGATATCGTGCCAATTACTGTGGCTAGCACACAGAGAAACCTCGAACCGTGAGTTATGCACTCGAACGCATTACCATGTGCCGCTGCAGGAATCGTTGGCACGCGCTTTAGTCGTCGTAGATTAACGCGATCCTGAGCCGTTTCTTCCTCGTTAAATCTATGCGGCTACAAAACCGTAATTGCGTCGCTAACGTAATTCTCCCTATGAAACGTTGTAATTGGAGATTCGTGTGTAAATTAAAAAGAATTATTAAAATTCAGTTTCGTATTATCGTATGTAGAGTTACATCATATTATATTAAGAATAATTATTATTTAATGAAATAGTTAAATGTTATATAAGTTGTCAATGTAAGATGTACGATGTAATGATATTCGTACGTATATATTTACGCAACTATACGTAGAACGAAACAGCTATTCATACTGAGTATTTAGATTAATATCCAATTCTTATTTATTTTACGAACAGGAATATGAATGTATGTTATATAAATATATATTTTAGAAGTTTGATTTGTAGTACAAGCATTGTATATAAAATAGATCTTACTTGTGAAATTACGATTACGAACGAATTTTTGTAAAAGGAAAATATTAAAATGCATACGAAAATGCATATAGAATTATATAAAATTAGAGAATTTAATTTTATACATAAATGTCGTCTTGTATTCCTACGCTGTCCATCTTTTTGATCAAGGTTATTTTCTTAAGATGATAGGGCTACAAGAAGAAATACACAAATCGCATGTCCGTTTGTTGCACTCGACATATTTCATGACACATTAACATATTATACTTGAGCGTACATTCTAGGACAAAAAGCATGTTTGCTCGTCAGCTTTACCAGACGTTAAGCCCATCCCTCTTTGTGTGTCAACTTAATGCCACTTCAGCCCCGGTGGAACCCCTCATCGTGGTCTCTATACCACTTGACTTGCTTTTTCTTTCTCTCTCCTTCTCTCTTTCTCTTTCTCTTTCTTTCCCCCTCTCTCTCTTTCTTTTTCCCCTCTGTCCCTTTGTCCCTCTCTATATCTTTCTATTTTTCTCTCTCTATTTCTCTCTGTCTTTTTCTCTCTCTATCTTTCTCTCTCTCTCTCTCTCTCTCTCTCTCTCTCTCTCTCTCTTTCGTCTTTCTCTCCTTGTATCCATATCTATTTCTTTTTCTATTTGTCTTACCTTTTTCCAACTCCCTATCTTCTATCTTTCTTTCTATCGCCTGGAATCTTTTCCCGTACTTCTTCGCTTTCTCTCCATAAACTGCTTTCACGTTCTATCTTGTCTTTTCGCTTATCTATCTTTCTCTTTCTCTTTCCTATACTTTGTCATACCCATTTCGATATAACAGGGTAATGGTAGTAGTTTCATATTAGATGAATAAACGCCGACGAGCCATTTTTCCTACGCCATTTTGTTCTCTCTCTCTCTCTCTCTTTTTCTCATCCATTGATTTAGAACTAGATTTTAAATGTCTTTTCATTTTCTAACGCTCAGAGACATTTTTATGACAGTGGCAGTAACAGTGGCATATTGTTATGTTGACAAGAAATAACAACGTACAGATTTTTTTTGTCAATATCCTTTTTTTTTTTTTTTAAAACTAACTTTTATAAATCATACGACATAGCTGCAGTTAGTCTTGTTAAGGAAACAAAGAAATATACATCGGCATATTCTCTTCTATTCCAACTTCAAATTCTATAGGCGTCTAATGCATATTTTACAATCGAGAACGATGAGAATTTCTCTACGTGAAACATTTTCGATATGGTATTGATGATGTCATAGGATATCGTCATGTTATATTTCTAGTTGAAATTTTTGAAATTATTAGTTACTGAAATGATGAAAAACAGTGAGTTATAATGATTTAAATAATACATATTATGAAGTGAAATTATCTGTATATAAACGAAAGCATGAGAATCGATTGAATGTATATAGAACTGATAGGATAGTATGTATATATAGAATGATAGGAAATTTATCGTTTTTATTAATTTTTTTCATTGTAATTCAAATTGATTTATTTTTGTTATTTAATTATAAGAGATTTTATATGATGTATTATTGTAATATGTTCATTTTGATGAATTTGACAAATTATAAGCAATTTTCAATTTCATTAATCGAAATTCGAATCGAAACATGAACGGGAGAAAGAAAGAGAAAGAGAAAGAGAGAGAGAGAGAGAAAGAGAGAGAGAGAAAGAGAGATAGTAGTGTGCATTTCAATTATGTGAACCTTTTTGTTCACTAGTTAATTTTAGTTCTCAAAACTCTGAGCGAGGTGTACTATGCGTACGAAATTTATCTTCCCTTGAAAACTCGATTGGAAACAATAACCGCGTTAAATGGTGTTTTCCACGCGAACGACAAAAATTGAGAATTGCACGAACGCGAACGATAGACACGCATATCGAAGGAAAAATAAAAAGTTCGATACCTTATTGTATTGCATTTTGGGATATCGGTAATATGAAGACAAACGTTGTTCGTTGTTATCGGTATCAGTGATTAACGTAATTAAAATTGGTGTATATTCTGGCTATCAAGTTATGATATTTAGTTTATTATTTATTTAATTTTGAATTGAATTTTGGAAGACAAAGAGAGAGAGAGAGAGAGAGAGAAAGAGAGAGAGAGAGAGAAAGATAGAGAACGCTTCGATTACAATATTAAAGCAAAACAAATATTTTCAATTCCTTTTGTAATATTATGCATACATGCTTTATATCGACGTCATTGTGAATATTGATTTTTTCTTGTTTATTGCCCACTCTATAGAAAGATAATAGAGCTAAAACGAATAACTGAGTCTATTCAAGGGACTGAGTTCTCAGCATAACCCAGCTCAAAGTGAAAACGTTTTAAGTGAGCAGTGTCGATCTTTTAACGGCGAATCAAAGTTGCTAGCACTTCATCCCTCGGGTTATATCCGCGAGAAATTTGCACCTCAATTGCATACGCTCTTTTATTCATTCGTGCCATCCGTTCGCTACGGTTTTAACACTATCGTCCTAGATTCTATCTCCACACTTTTCGCAAAATTAACTGCCGTCAGCAGCGTGGACATTTTATAAAGGTCAAAGTCCTTTACTCCCTCCCTTCGTTGAGAATCCATTTTGAATATCCTGAATGCAAGGTAATTCTTCGACGACAGGAAATTACCGTTGCTCTAACTTTTTATTCTACTGACTGATTAACGAATTCATTTTTATTATATTCCTCCATTTTTTTTACGACGAAAATATCTACGATAAATATTAGAAATATAAGTTTACAAAGTCATATCAAGTGAGTTTGAATCGTAGAGGTAACTAAAAGACATTTAACAAGTCGAAAAATATCATAGAAATTCTTTGTAAGGTGAAACGAGACTTCAGTGTTTCTGTCAAACTACGTTCATGGTAATAATTCGAGGGTAGCGTGGAAGGTGTACGTACCTCGAATATAGCCATCACCTGACGAACATTTCGAATAAAAGTCGTTGAACCTTTTATTTTCTTAGTACTCAACGCCTTTAGTACTTCGTCCTCGCATTTCTTCAATCGTAAAATCAAATATTACCCGAAAGAGATTTCTCGTTTCGATTTAAACTTAAGAATATCATTTACGATCAATATCGGACGTAGACTTGTTACTATTTGTTAAAAGGAACAAATGAAAAAGATCTAATACGCAGAATGTATCACGTATACCATATATATATATATATATCAACATTTTTTCCCATGTTATACGGAACAATAGGAACTGTCCTATACATATTATCCTCATGCGTATATTTTAATATTACTCAAAATATGTAAATACGAAAGTCAGAACGAATCGCATTGAAATTTCATGTCGGTATATACTAACCTGGATATCATTCCGTATCTTCCGAGCGGTACTGCAGTGAAAAGCAAAAACGATTTTCCGTACGTTGCTACGAAGAAGCGAAGAATACACTAGAGTCTCGTAATGCGAAAACGATTTCAAAGACGTAACTGTGAAGTCAGATGAAATCTTTCATCTGAGGACCGTGTGGGATATTACGCGAGCGCGAAAGAGAGAAACGATAGAATTTTTCGAAATTTTCGAAATAAAAAGTTTAAAAGAAAACGATTACTATGATCGTCTTCGCAAATCGATCTTGGAATTGATCGACTGACGATCCGAAGAAATTTCAAAGTTGATGCTGGCTGCGTTTGCCATGAAGTTTATCGATCTATCTCTTTCTTTCTCTTTCTCTTTCTCAACGGTGACGATAGCGGCAGCAGTGGCAAAAGGTTAACGCAATTTAGCACTTCTCGTTGACAATATTTTACCGAGGGAAAAATACTCAGTGATCTCGCGAACTGCAGACTTCCCCGGAATCGTGAATCATATTTCGCGTCTGGAACCGACGTACACGCGACGTTTCCACATTTTATGACGATCGATCGTACGAACGCGAGCCTCGCGAAGCGTCGCACAGTTCGTAGTTCACAGTTCTCTCTCTCTCTCTCTCTCTCTCTCTTTCTATGGTTGCAGCCTTATTTCATTTCCATGCAGCCGTGGGGAGGACGCCCGTTAACTTTTAACGGTCGGTTAATGCGACATCGCATCCTGCACTTTAACGGCTTCTACAAACGCGTTTGCAGAAGGTCAGGGAACATCTCACACGATGTATAGCCAACTATCGTATAACCACACTCACAGAATCATTCCACGTTAAACATTATTCGAAAGAGTAAACCGTCGCGACGAAAGTGAGAAAACATTCTGAGATTAAACGAAACAGGATCGCTGGATTGAAGTAGCTACGCGTAAAATTGTTTTCATTAGAATCGTTTTCTACTTTCATCGTATTGTAACATTATAACTTTTTCATGTCGAAAAAGAAATAATCATGATAATATCGTCGACAAAGGGATATAATACTAGTCGTTTTAAAAATTACGACAAGATTAATTATAAGATTTCATTGGACATTTTATCGTCAAAAGGAAGAGTATGTTATTTTGGAATGTGTGAAAACGGTATGGTTATAATATATGTACGTAATAAACGCATCGATTCGTAATATCAAAATAAGATTATTCATCAAAATATTCGCGAACTTTGACATGATTCAGAGGGCTATCTAAAAGGATATTACGAAGATATGTAATATGTATATTATTGTATGTAATATCTACGTACTACGAGAATATCCGCATAGTAATGCCGAACACGCACGTTTGACAAATTCGACGGTGAGTGGTAACGGTGCGTAAGAATCAGCCATACATACTCTGATAACTTTCAGCATATTCTATAGCATAAGTCATATTTATGAGCCTCGGAGAAACGTTGCGTTTTACGTGAATATTTTTCTTCGACTTCTTGACATCGTGCTACGCGATCTTACAAGCATACATATTTTGTATTTAACGAATAAACGTACGATAATTAAGAATAATATTTATCGTCGTTCGTACGAATATAGATGCGAATATTTGTGCTATTCTTTCCTCAATGAAATTTTAGCAAATAAGTAAATATTTGATGTTAATTAAAAGACTCCTTCTCATAGGTTACTAGAGAACTTCGTTATTGATATGAAAAGATCGGAACGATCGTGAAGATGGATTTAAAGGGGACCTATCCCTCTAACAAAATTGTTCCTTCGCCATTTCTTTATGATCCACCCGACCCTCCTTCTTTGCATAAAACTTTCGTATAATCCAATTCCTTTTCCTCTTTTCTTTCTTCATTTCATCGTTCCATATATAACTAGACATTTTCAACACTATCCGATCTCTCATCACGAAAATCATTAAAGTTAATGCTATTAATCATATTACGAATCGTCGTTATGTAAATGTAACAACGATCATTAATATCGTCGGTGATTACATTTCTTGTCAAGTGGCGTGATTCTGTTTAGAGAGTATACGATTTGATTTCTTAAAAGATAAAGGACTAAAAGATTTTTAATTCCTTTCTACTTTCTCTTTCTTCTTTATTTTTTTCGTCAATGATGTACGACAAATAAGGACTGTTTTTTCAAGAAATGGTTAGCTGATTTTTTAAAGGGATACCAAATCGTTACTCGTGGAATTAATTTAAGCACAAATCTAGTTTCTATTATATATTTATACAAGCTTAGTTTTCTATACATCAAAGGTTTTCAAGGTCTGAACTGTTTTACGATGTAATTCTACCATTCTACCATTCTTCCATCTTTATTTGTTTTATTTCAAATAAATTTTACGTAATCGCGATAATATATTTTGTATTATAATATCAATAATAAATAATGAGTTGAAATTTTCTAAATAACTGGGATTTTAATAGATTATATAATTTTTCGCTAATACAAAATGAAATTTGTGTGGAAACGAAATCAAAACAGAGCCAACTGAAAGACAATATAACTGTATAGTTGAAGGAACATAACGATTGTTAGCCGAAATTCTGAAGGTTTCGTTATTCGGACGATTCGTACATTACGCAATTAGTATAGTTAGATGAGTTACGAGACACCGAATACAGAGTAGCCAACAGTTATCCACACCTGCGAAGAGCTCCACTTAACATACTTTGCTGGTCGTTCTTCCGCGTTAGTACATCCTCGACGTAGTTCGTCTACCCTTCGGTTCGTTTACTTTTCCTTGCAACGCAACTCGTCTACAAGGGCTAGATTTACATATATATATATATATATATATATATATATATATATATATATATATGTACTGGTGAATACGAGTTAGAGCGAAGTAGCCAGGATGTAACGCGAATATTCTCTTGTATCTAGATATTGTATAATGAATACACGTATATTACCTGCAATGGATATCCGGATTTGGAATTAGCGTATATTTTGACATAGAAATTTGCCTCGAATCTCGGCAACTATTAACACTATAACTCATTGAGCTTCTTTCGAATAATAATCAGATTCTAAAATAAAACTCAAACTCATATATTTCATATGTTTTTATTTAATAAGAAATATTAAAATGTATCTATATAATAACTGTATTTTTTTTTTTTTTTTTTTTTTTTTTTTTTCTATATACGATATCTCGATACTAAATATGACAATGTTAAGACATATAATAGGGTGATCTTCGATTTTTTGTTTCTTTCTATGTAACTCAAAGATAAATGAGAAAACTTACTTCGTTAAGATAACATCTTTTGAAATGATCAGAGTAGGCTGGTATCATTATCTAAATTGAACAAACCAAGATATTTGCTCGAGACTGACAGTGCAAATATGTTTCCCCATTCGAGAGACAGTTTTGCTAGTTCAGAAAAAGCCATAACTTAACCATATCAAAACGTACCTTTTATAGACCGTAAGAAGTATACCCGTATTAAAACGTTTTTATCTTTTTGGTTAACGAGATATAAATGAATTTTGCCTGTTGTACAATTTTTAAACGTATTTCACAAAGTTCTTTTGTTAATTTTTTTAGTTTTTATTCATTACCTAATTAAGAATTCAATTAAAACACAAACGCGGAACGTTATATTTTTTTTTCCCTCGAAACGTGATCTTCATTTTATCGTGATCGAGAATCATTGCGGATATTTTAACGTGATAATTTAGTTTGATTTGTTGTAATTATATTTATGCGTACGTTACGAAACATATCAGATTGACGATATTCGTTTCAAACGTAAATACATTTTATTAAAGTCGAATAAATAAAATGTTGGAGAAAAAGGGACGATAAAATTAAAGGACGTATGGCGGTATTCATAAATCTGCAAGTGTGAGTATTTATTGTATCCGGGGAGACGCTAGTATGCGGTGTAATGGTGGGTGTGGTGCGGTATGGTGCGGTACGCGCGTCCCTGTAATTTCCGTTTTAATTAACATTTCATTCCTGTGATTAATTGCCAGCATGATACCGAATTGCTTAGCTTAGTGTCAAGAGTGACGAAGTAGGGCTGTGTCGATTGGTAGAGTGATACGCGATTTCATGCATCCCCTCGACTGTGATCGCAGACATATCACCATAAGCTTAGTTTGAACACTTTCTCTTCGGTAGCGACGACATATCAACATATATCTATTGCATGTACCTATATAAGCCGATGGTAATTAATCGAGTCGATGAGATATGTATTTGCTACTCGTAAGGAATGATGTTTTGTTAGATCGAAATACGATCGCGAAGATAGAAGTCGACAATTAGCGCTAATTGCTATTTGGTTGTTAGATCGAGCGGAATATAAGCTTACCGAACTTCCGTTTCAAACTTTATTATTCTAAGAATATATACAGATATTATATATACGTGTATTATAAACGAGGATTTACATGAAAATTAATGAGACTTAAAAAGCGGAATTTCGTATAAGGATGTCTAGATATTAATATATTTTTATCAGGAGCTTTCGTATAGTATATAATAAACGATTATTTTGTGTATGTTTGTATGTGTGTGTGAGAGAGAGAGAGAGAGAGAGAGAGAGAGAGAGAGAGAGAGAGAGAGAATTTATTGAGAGAGTTATTCTATAAATTATTTATTATTTGTAAAATTTGTAGAATTATTATTTGTAGAATTAACTTATTGTGTTATTTTAGTCATATCTGTGTTTTGGATCGATCAATATCGTCAACTCTTAAAATTCTCCTCATCCTCTTTTTATTTTTCTTTTCCTTCTTCTTATTCTACTTCTTTTGGTGTTTGTAAAATTTCTCTTCCAAACGTCTACCAACTGGTTCTGCGATTTATCAATGTATCGCATACAAGTACATATGCACTTGCAATGAAGTTTTGTATTCTTTCGAAAACATTATCGGAAAAACAATCGTTCGTGCAGTATGAATTTCTATATCCATTTTACTTCCATGTTTCTCTTTTCTCTTTCTCTCTATTTCTCTCATCGCATGACAGTTCGGAATCGTCGCGTCGTAGAAGCACAATGGTTCTTCAAGATAAATGAGTTTCGAGACAATAAGATTGACGTTTGCGGACAGCTTGGTGCGTCTGTATAATATGTTATATAAATCTATGAAAATTCGATATATCTTTTAAAACAATGATAAACAATGGTAAACTAAAAATTAAAATGACTTGTTTATTTTAACGATATAACAAAATAATCTCGTCATTTTATTTTGATAATTATAATAAAAAATAATTATCATTACAAATATTTCAATGATGTATCTAAATGCAAAAAATATTAATATATTAATTATTGTTAATTTGCATATAATTGTTACGTTAGTCAGTGAGATGGAAGAATTTTAAAATTAGTTTTAAAATACGATTTTAATCCATGAAGAAGCACCTAGATGAGCTTTAATCGATTTGAGGTAGATTCGACTTGCTTAAAGTTAAATGACTCTAGCGTAAAGAAAGGCACGCGCTTGTGTCGGCGAGTTAATTAATCGACAAATTACTTCTTGCCTCACGCATTCCCGCTTTTAAAGCTCGATGTACCAATCGATGTGGGACGAGAGGAAGGAAGGAAGGAAGGAAGGAAGGAAGGAAGCATAGAAGAGAGAAAAGAGGCGCGCCATCACGGTTGGTATGTGTTAAAGCGCGGATATTCTCGTTAAGTATGGATGCTTCACTCTCGTTAAAACGTCGAATATGGTTTACGTTGTCGCACGGAACGTCGATCGTTGCTTCTATGGCAGTTTGGTTAACGATGTATTCCTGCTTGATAAAATATCGACGATAATTGCCGACGATGGTGACGAGGAAGACGAAGACGACGACGACGACGACGAAGACGACGACGACGACAACGACGACGACGATGACGAGAACAGTTCGATTAAAGATACTTTAGTCAAACGTCGGCCCTAAAACGCTTCTCAGGAGCCTTCTTTCACGATGATAATAATTTCTGAGTAAGTGAATTAACATCTCGATGAAGTGAAATACTTTCTTGAGTATATGAACTCCTTTTCGTTGGAAAGAAGAAGAAGAAAAAGAAGAAGAAGAAGAAGTGAGTGAAATTCTTACCTGGATAATCCGCGGGGATTCTTTTACAAGAGAGCATAACAAAGTAGAATGAGAGAAAGAGAGAAAGAGAGAGAGAGCGAGCGGAAGAAGAAGAAGAAGAAGAAGAAGAAGAAGAAGAAGAAGAAGAAGAAGAAGAAGAAGAGAGGATGAGTTTGGAAAATTTAGGAGAACGCCTTGTCTAGACCTGAAGCTTCCTCATATTATTACCTGCTTCGAGGAGAGGAAGAGATCGTAGATAGGAAGAGGGCTAGAGATATTACTATGCACTACATACTTACTACCGAGGATGTTGGAAAGTTATAGAATGGCTCAGCCTGTAATTTACCTACTAAGTGTTTGCGTACCTGGCTTCATAGTATGTAAAGTTAACTAATTAAACACTTAACTAAAGTTCGGAACAAATTAAACGAATGCCGAGCTTTACGAGCGTCATTAAACATTCCACAAAATTTTTGTTGCTTTTTTTTTGTTTTTTCTTTTGTTTTTTTTTTCTAACCGTCTGTTTATGTCTCGCTCTACGATTAACTTTTGGTTTTGCCATTTACGAAAGCGCTTCGTTTAGTCAGTGGTAGATGCTTGTTGTTCCTTGTACGTAGGAAACGCTTCGATTCTATGTTGGAGTTACACCTTTTTTCTTCATAATGAAATTCACGTTAGAGAACGGGAAATAAAAGAAGTAGGAATAATTTGCAAATTTCCTTCGTTTGTTCATAGCCTCGAGCATTCATCGTTCGGGTACTTGAGTGTGCTTTGCGTTTTACCATAGTTTGGATAATGAATGAAAGTACTTAGGTCGGTAGGGTATACGTTTATTCGCACGGATTTTAATGCTAATGACTTTTACATTCCACGAGAAATTATTCGATCATCTGGAACATTTAATTCAATAATTACAAGGACATTTATTATCAAATTATAAATTGGGAAGACTTCTGATACTCTAAGTAGAATTAGACGAAGAACTGATACCAGGTATTTTTAAAAGAGCTAATACGAAAATATTTATTTCTACGGATGTGGAAAATGAAATAAAAGAAGAATATAAAGACGAAGGAAAGGATATTTTTTTATATAAAATAATAACCATAAAATAATACTCTTTAATAAGGTAAATTAAATATAATACTACGATGAGACAGATGATATCTGGACGAGTGGTTCTTCTTTCATCGTATTTCAGAGAGAATTTAAATATGAATTTCTAAAAAAAGGTAATTCTAAATACTCCATCGAATTTGTAAACTTATTTGATTCCGTTCTAAAAAGATTTACAATCTCTATAGTGAGAGGGTGTAAGATAGGCAATAAGTTTCGAGAAATAAATTGGAATGTTAATAACCAGGAGGGTTGTGTGAACACATTCGCTGTACTCGAAATGCATAGGATAAACGGCACTTGTATTCTATGGCAGAGATCTCCTTTCGTTTGTTTTCTCATAATTTTCTAAATCCAATGCACTAAGACCGGTGAATTGAGTTTCGTACTACCTACATAACTTCGACATCGGATATGTATTTACCGAATAGTCAAAGTTGGTTCGATTTTGGCCGAGTTAAAGCGAAACTTTACAGAATATCGTGAAGAAATCGATTGAAATGATTCAACCGTAAAACTATCTAAGTATTTACAATATCCAAATTTTATTCGATATCTTTTTTCAAAAGAACTTCGTAACTAAATATGCAGTTATATATGTAGATATATATATGTACAGTTTGTTTCGATCAAAGCATTTTTTAATTTTCTTCGTTCATCAATCGTTTAAGCACGATTTTAGCAGCTTGATCAAGTAAAATCTATCGCAATATATGGTGGGCGTTAAGCGAGATTGTAAACGTACTTCTATAACGTAAAAAGGATTCTACGCTTTTTTTTAGAGAGAATCAAGTGCAGTTTTAAATCCCTGTTTGAAACGATCGAAACGGTTTAGAGCGTGACTGCCTAAGGGGAGGCATTTACGGCGAATAAAAGGAATAATTTTAGATTCGTTAAAAGGCGCTTTTCACCCGTACCGACCTCCACCCTTTTCCTCCTCGTTTCATCGACCTACCAATGAAGAGAGAGAAATATAGAAAGAGAGAGAGAAGGGGGGGAGAGAGAGAAAGAAAGAAAGAGGAGGGGGGAGAGAATTCATAGTAGAAGGTATGGGTGTAAGATTGTGAGGGAGCGAGATCGTTTTCATTTGCAAGCTGTTACGAGTGTAGCATCTGCTGCTAAACGCCATAAACAGCTTTACTCGACTCGTAATGGCAGAGGCGGAGTTTAACTTTAGAATAGGGTGCCCGGCCGTGCGCTGCGAAGTCGGCACTCCGTGGCTGCACTAGCGGGTAGTCCTTGGTAATAGAATGTAAGTGCGATAATAGAGTCGCCACCTTCCACCCAGCGGCTCTTCCTTTAGCTCTTCCTCTCCTTCCGTTCTGAACGTTTTACTCTCATCCCTTTCTCTCTTTCTCGCGGCCGTGTACTCGCTCACTTTCCTTGTTGGGACCACCGAAGTGGGATAGAACTGTACAATGCCGAATCGTCGAAGCAATTTAAAGTAATTGTCGCGAATATTTAACGTTCACTCGAAGCACATGTGTTCTATATATGAAACATAGAGAAAGAGAGAGAGAGAAAGAGAGAAAGAGAGAAAGATAGAAAGAGAGAGAAACGGAAGGGGTAGAAGGGAGAAAGTCTCGCGCTAATGGCCCACGATACTGTGATATACATCACCATTAAAGCTTGAATATGGTATTGTTCGTACAGCTTGACTGTAAATCCGCTGTTTATGCCGCGATAACTGTTGTAATTGTCGCAACAAGAAGAGAGAAGTAGTGAAGCGTGCCCATAGTACTTCCTACCTTCTCTACTTCGCTTATATCATTGTTACGAAGGTTAGAATTTCTTGGCCTTTTCTTTATAACTTTTTCTTGTCTTTGCAAATTCAATAGAAGTGTTCAAAGTGTTATGGTCGAAGCTAAAATTAATTATTTGAATTTTGATCAGAATTGAAGTAATTGAATTACGTCTGTAACGATAACTTGTTTTCCTTTTCTTTTTATTACATAGGTGTGAATAATTTGAGAAATTGATAATTGCCTTCGTTAAAAAGTCCACTACTGGATGGGAAATCGCAATTTAATACTCGCTCTAGGTCATCCAATTCATTTTGTGATTGACAGAACGAAGAGAGAGAGAGAGAGAGAGAGAGAGAGAGAGAGAGAGAGAGAGAGGTAGAGGGAAAAGTGGAAAAAATAGATCGATCGTGGAGTCGAGCAGAACTATTCCCTAGGGAAACGATATGGGGATATCTTAACTTCCTTTCTCGTTTTCTATGTCGACAAGTGTCAATGATTTCTTTTGTAGATTTCGTCGAAATTACAAGAGAGATTCATGCTATTGCTTATTTTTCCTTTTTATTTTTCTCTACGAATTCTGACTAATTGTATGATTAGATTAAGGACTTCCCTTTTCGAATTGACAATGACTGATATAATCGATTGATTCGTAAAAGAATGCTTCTTCAGATTTTGTTTTTCATTCATTTTGCGATATATAATTTTATTCTTCGGATAAATATCAGCTTCCATTTTAATTTAAACATATATTATTGTAACAATGTAAATAATCGTGTTATTGCTAAATAACGACGTAATAGTGAAAAGATTTAATATTATATATATCTCGAATGATATCACACTCTTATACTCTTTCTGCTTTTCATTCTCTCGACATTTCTTTTTTATCGCTTTATTCTATTTTCTACTTTATTCATGATATACGTACTTGAGTATTATCGCGAATTTAGGATCTTTAAAGTGTAATCTATTTTATAATCGAATTTATTAATTATTCGAGAAATTCCATTATTCTTTTTTTTTCATTAATTTATTGATTTATTCGTTCATTTATGGATTTGAGCATTTGAACGATAATATTTACGGGTAACAATTAGGCATGAATTTTTTTTAGAAACAAAGCATCGGCCATATCTTGAAAGCATTCACATAATTGTGTATCGTAGATGCTTATTATTATTGCGCGGATCTCTCTCTCTCTCTCTCTCTCTCTCTCTCTCTCTCTTTCCCTTTTGAGTGGTAGATAGCATGTAACGATATAGTTATGTAAGTAGTTACTATGTTGTGTTTGTCCAAGGTACGCGGTTACATCTGATAATGTCCGTGACTAGTGTCGCTCGAGATAGATGACTGCCAAACATACGTATCTATGACTATTGTTTCCCTGCCAAAGCAGACATAGTTAGAAACTAGCAGACGTTCGTCAACAATCCATTTACGACTATTGATACGGGGATATAATAAGTCCAACTTAATACTCTGGAAATCTATGTTATATCTATTTTCAAATATTGATTCAGTTCACTAAATATATGTATATGGTCTATGAGATACTTATAATCCTATGAGAGACGCTTTATATATGTATACGGACGGTAACGAACGTTATTGCTCGTTAGTGAATCGTGAAATTTACACTCGTACCGTCGATATTTCACACTTTAATTACATCCAACAATTTATTCAGAATTTTAACCGCATCAAAACCGCGATTACAATGCCTTGTAAATTCCAATTAATTAAATTTACTTTTTAATTTTCACCTCTCTACGATGGGGAAGGGAAATGTTGTTATCATGCGTAAGTTCACGCACGACCGGCGACATTAGTTGACATATTTTTAACGCTAGTGCTAGCGCGCGCGAGCGCGTACGCAATTTCCATACACCAGCCATGTGCCATCGAAAAGGTAAAATAATTAGCCAAGAACGTGGCATAAAATATTTTATCGCTGGCTCGCTCACATATATTGTTAGGTATATGTATAATATACGTACGTACGTACCTGTATACATATGTATATATGTGTTAGTACATATATGCTCACAGATGCACACTTTTTCATGGATAGTTCCAGGTTACGCGTATCTGATGCACTCTCGGGTATCAACAGTCGAGGATGCGGTTACCGTTTTTGAAATGTTTGCAAATGGAATTTCAGTTCTCCTCTACCCTTCTCTTTCGAATTCCTGTATCGCATTCTCTCCGTTGGTCCGTAAAAATTCGTTAAAGGACGCTTCGCAATCGAATACAGACGTTGTCAGTTATAGTTGAATTTTATGAACGGCGATTTGAATGAGGTTGGAAAGAATACGACGGAAAAATTTTTCCTTCCAGGAGGAGTTAGGTTCATAAATAAGGAATTCACAGACAGTTCTTTCCACACCGAAGGAAATAAAGGAATGGTTTAAAGTTCGAAACAAAGTTTTACTAACCCGGCTTGAAGGGAGAAGAAGTAAGCTGGGCTTCAAGAAAAGAAAGAGAAAGAAGAAGAGAGTAAGAAAAAGAGTAAGAAAGAGAGAGAGAGAAACGGCGGAGAGAGAGAGAGAGAGAGAGAGAGAGAGAACACGCTCTGAGACTATGTGTAGTTGCTGCAAGTAGAAAGGAAAATAAATCATCTAGCTAAAGAAAATACGGTTAATTGTGGTTCTGGCGATTGAGTTTAAAGTATTGTATGTGTGTATTTGTGTTTCTTGTACATACTGCATGTACAGTCTGTGATATCGAACTCACTGTCCATAAAAAATAACTCTGCTTCGAGTCTGTTCATGATTTGTTTGTATAGGAGAGTCGGAACTTAAGAAAGTCAGAGAACCAATATTGACGAAACCAGTGGAGAGTAGCGGCTTAAATCCGACATACTCCAACTCCTTTTGGTAACATCATCCCCGCTTCACCACCTAACATCACTATTTGTTGTCTTTCTTCTTCTCTCTATCTCTCTCTTTCTCTCATCTGGCCGTGAGTCGCAATATTTCATTGCCGTTTGGTAAACATCTTTTCTATTTCGAACAAGGAATGTATTTAGGTGGATTTTCCACGATACCGTTTCTATGTTGGTGATTAGATAATCTAAACACCTTAAGTAATTGTTTAAGATATGACTGATTAAGATGTATTGGTTGAAATAAAATTAATGAACATCTCAATTTGCATTGTATTTTTAATTCTTTACGTCCTAATTACCACGTAACTTTTATCAACATTTTTATATTTTCTGATTATATCTATAAAAATTTATAAATTTCTAAGGCAGAATATGTGTTATTAAATGCAATCCTATAAAACCAACAAAATGGGAAATATGTTTATATGTCATGACTGATTCTTCATTCTGGTTATATTTATAGAATATTGCTATATTATGATAGTATTATGTCTGAGAGATTAATCATGCCAAACCTATTCGTTAGCACAAGAATTTAATTATATCTTCATAATAAATTATTATAAGAATATTCCCAGAGACAGAAGTATATCATATTTTTATTGAACGATACTACAAACTTATCTCTCCTGATAAAATTACATAAAATTAAATACCATACACGTTTCTTTCTTTTTGTTTTGTTAAGCTTTCTTTTTTATTGTTCCTTGTTCGTTATCCTATTGACATATTCTTCGGATATTAAAATTTTTGTTATTTCTCGTGAACATTTGCTTATTAAATATTTGTTTTCATGAAGTTGGACATTTAGCAGGCAATATCTTGGTTGATAACCATTTTTCATTCTCGATCATTGTTTTAATAAAAATTTTAAGTTATTGTACATCATGAGCTTCGTACTTTGATATATTATTGCGAATATTTTCTTCTTTCGATTGCTCTTTAGCGACTGATGTATAAAGCTATATACTTGTATAATGAAATATTTTAGCTCGTAGGAGAAATATTTTCAATATCCAAGGAAAATGCATATTCAGAGATGGTTTCACATATTAAATCGGTTTCGTCTTATTTTAACCGACAATTTTCCGGTTATCAAAGGAAGCCGTTTCGTGAGATCAAGAAAGAGAGATAAGAAGAGATGGTTGGTTGACCGTGGAAGCGTCTGTTAACAGTTCGAAACGAGAGAAAGTCTGACTGATACTAATGACCATGGCTCGTTATTAAGATACCTCTCGGACGAGAAACGCGCCAGAGGGAGCAGGAGATCCATTTATATGCGTTAAGACGTCGTTGCTTTCTTACGAAAACTTTTAACGACCGCGGACAGAAAGCGAAGAAAGAGAAAGAGAGAGAGAGAGAGAGAGAGAATAAGAGGTAAGGAGAGACGACGAAGATAGGAAAGTTTTAATCTTACCCAACTGCGGCCATCGTCGACCGAGTGTAGCGCTTTACGAGGAGTACCTGAGAAGTCGTCTTGAACGTCTAATTTCACGTTTGAATTAGCCTTAGCCACGCGTTTCGACTCTCTGTTTGTATGTGTGTTAGAACACTCCACCATTCCTTCTCTTACCTCACCACGATCCGCATCGTGTGGCTTGGCAGGAAGCCTCTCGCAAAGCCGCTCCCGGCTATTGGAAATTTCTTCTTGTTTCTCGTCTTTGTTGGGCGGGATTTACGAAGGCGCGGGCTTAAGGCCATTCGTAATACACCGCCTGCACCGTTGGTATTCGAGTATTCTCTCCACCCCCCCTCTTTCTCTCTCTCTCTCTCTCTTGTTCTCTCTTTCTTCTTTTCTCTCTTCATTTCTTTCTTTCTTTCGCTCTTTCTTTCTTTCTTTCTTTCTTTCTTTCTCTCCGAGCGTACTACCGTTCGCGGTGATGTTAGAAAACTGGATCATCGATCCCTTCTTTCCTATGTTACATACTTCTTGATTTTCACAATTTTGACGATTTGATGATAACAATTTGAAGGAAGGAAATCTTTATTGAAAGATATTATTTAGAGATCGCTTGTTAAAAAATCCAAAATTAATTGTGAAAGAGATAATAATACTGAAAATCTTACCATGACCAATGAATTTCGACTTCATTAGCATAGAGACACTTTCAGAAGGACGCATGTTATGTATTTATTAATCGATAAAGTTGTAAGAACGGTTTGAAATAGTTATTCGAAGACACGCAACTTCTTGGAACTTACCCGTACGGTATTTACGAAACTCGTTGATGTGCGTTTAATGCGATAAGATTTGTTTCGGGAAAGTTATGCGAAAGTTTCTTACGTACTCGCATTCCCAACGGCGCGTGCGTTCTTTCCTTCTTTCTCTTTCTCTTTCTCTTTTTCTTCGTTTCTCTTTCCCTTTCTTCTTCATACTCATATTTTTTGAGAACTTTGTAGCTTCTTCGCGGTCTCGTTACCGAACTAAGTTTTACCTCGTACATTCTCACAGTCCGCGAGTAAAATAACATATTACCTTCGTTATTATATTTTATGTTTCGTACCTTCGAAACAACACATAATTTAATAGATATTACATGTAATTTTATCTTTCTGCGATATTCTGCGTTTTAGAAATCTTCTTACCATCTTTTACTTTTCATTATTAGCTAGATCTGTCGAATTTTTCGAGCAAAAGAAAGCTCGTTGCGAGCTATAATAAATTGCACCTACCTTTCTTGTTTAAGAGAAAATACGAAGATTGACGGCGACTGTGTGTGTACACAGTAGGTTTGGCAAAGTTCAACTTAAAGTTCTCACTTGCAAACGAAACTACAAACGAACACGACTCGCCTACGTGATCCACTTAAATTTCCTCGTCTCGGCGTTAGATACGCGTCTAACATCTTTCATGTCTCCTCCTCAATTAGAATTGAGATGAGTTTGAGAAGGAAGAGGAACGATATCGAATGATATCTCTTTCGTTTTTCGTGATCTACGTTTGACAATGATCTCTCATATTTCTCGTAATTGTGATAAACAAATTTTATTCTAATTTCTTCGACAATAAAATTAAGAAAGAGATTTTCGTTTGTCATGTATTTTAAAGATGTATTCAATGTTCAATTTGTTTTCTGGTAATCTCGCTTTGAAGGAAGTAAAGAAAAAAGAAAAGAAAAAGAAATAATTAATTGATTTTTATAGAATATATTTGTCATTTTAACTGTACTCATCCTCATTCTCTCAATTTACTTACTAAACAATCTTTTCATTCTTTTTTTTCTCCTGTTGTCTTTATCACCGATCCTATAGCGACGATTATTTTTCTTATATTTTTCAATCGGAAAGGAAACGAAAGTCGAACGAAATGAAGCGAAATTAATTTTATTGACAACCTTTTAATTAATCAGAGAAATCAAAGAGCCTTACCTCTTTCTCTCTCATTCTCTATTTTATTGTCTCACTCCGAGAGAATTCCGAGAGAAAGAATAGAATAATTAATCGAGAATAATTATTTGAACTATTATATGCACCCATTTGCCCGGTAGTACTTGCATCAGATTGACTTTTCATAGATAGCAAGTAATATCGACCTAGGTCTCACCACGTGGAGGTTAGTGCATCTGGAGAACCACGAGCTAACTAAACTGATTCTACTTTAAAATCCGCGTTTTTGATTTTCTAATCGAGATTACGAGCAATCTAACGAAATCCATCATCGTTGGATTTTTAATCGTGCCCATTTTTAATTCTCCTTATTTTATTCTCGTGTAAAAATCGATGATGAACCGAGCCGCCCCATTCGACGATACATTGGACTCAAGCCGATAGACCGAATCCTCGTAAACCAACCACATAACCGCAGATGAATCTATCTCTCGATGATCCAGCCTGGAAAATAAGAAAAGATGAAGAAGAAGAAAAGAAGAAAAAGAAGAAATAGGAAATAGAAAAGAGAGCCGGTGAAAGAAAAGAAAAAAAAGTCGGAGAAAGAATAGAAAAGAGAACTAGAACATGTGCGCACGTAATAGCGATAAAACTTAGAACGAAAGATGGACATATTAAATGTCGTTCCACCCGATCAAAGTTATCCGACTCGAAAAAACTGGAGTAACAAAATTTAGCTCAATTTTTGTGTACTGAAAGAAAGAGACTCGCTCAAGGACCAAAATCGAAGGACTTTTTCCAAGGATTCCACTCGTGAGCTCTACACGATATTCAGATAGTAACCCGCACAATGGATCCAACCTATGGTTCCCACTTAAAAATAATGATTAATAAGAATAGATAAAAAATAAAATAAATAGAAAAAATGACGAGCATAAATGGGATAGAAAAATTTTCTGTGCGTTTCTTTAAGATATTATTTTAGAATTCTAATATATTCAATCCATTTATTTATTCAAACATGTTTAGCCATGTAAAATGTAAACACTTTTTAATGTTTAATTGGAATTAGATTGAAAAGATATTCTTGAAATATGCAAACATTCGTTCGGTAGTACTTGTCTACCATAAGATTTCGAAATATCGCAAATACTACTGACCCAGGTCTCACCAAATGAAGATTCTTGTATCTGGAGACTCATTTATGGCCTCCTGTATAAAAATTTAAACCTGAGTATATTACAAATAAATCTATGTTCCTTTAAATGTAATTTTCAAATATCCGTAATTTCTAAAAATCCATAATTCCGTAACTTCTGTTAAATTAATTATATCGTAAATCTTTAGTCTTTTTGCAATTGTAAGTAAAAAACATAGCATATATTTAAGTCTGCACCATTACTCAGTATATTTTCACTATTCTCCACAATTGCCATTTCCTATTCCTTTCGTGATTTTAGGAATGACTAGTTTAATGATTCTAATAGAACTTTATTTTATAAAAATGAAGAGGAATAATGTAAGAACAAAAAAAAATATGTATGTATATAACTTATGAAAAATAAAATATTTAATTTAATTTAATTTAACTTTAAAAATGAAAAATTCTTGATCATAATCTAGACAAATATTTTTTTCCCGTAACGCGTGGCAAAGGGAAAACTTGGCACACATCCCTCTGTACTTGTTTCAGCTTCATGTGCACCTTTATTCAGTGCAATTTCGGTGGTCCCCACAATTGCCATATCATACATTTCGGTACAATGACTTTAATAAAGAACTAAATTTTATAAAAATAAAATTAAGAATTTAACTGAACTTTAGAAAAGAAAAAAGAGAAAAATTTATAATTCAATTTTAATAATAAAAATATATAAAATATGAAATAATTTTATTCGCGTACGCGTGGCAAAATGGGATCGGAGATGGAATGTTATGTCGTCTCAGTTTTTCAAATCTGCTACTACAGCCATCACCATAAGAGCATTTTGAGTGACATACGTGGTAAAATATGACTAAGAGTCATTCTCGAAAGTTTCTGCTTAACTTTCGAAAATAATTCAAAAGTCTATAGTTACCCTCTTGAGCCACAGTTTATGGGGGTCTCTTCGGTATATAGCCTCTTCTTTGCTTCGTGCTCTAACCTAACTGATCATCATTGAAAAAGTGTAACAACAGAATTTGATTCCAAATTCTAAGATATGGAAGGAAATTCTAACACAATTCTAACACATTTGGAAAATAAACATCTTATCTCTTTGGATAGATATCTTTTCGAGAGATAACTTTTCACAATGCAGGAGAAACGGGAATTAATGTATTAATTGCTGAAAATCCTGAGTTAAAAATTGATTAATTAATTAATTGAATTAAGAGATAAGAAATCATTCAGAACATTTATGATCATTCAATGTTCTTCTATTAATTAATTACAATCAATCACTTATGCCAATTCGGACCTTTCCTTTTCGATATGATTGAATGATTAGAGGGACTTAAAAATTCACTTACTACTTAAGAAGTTCTGCGATGGTTTCAAAACACTCGTTCATGATTTAAATCGGCATTGAGTATGGGTGATATGTAGTTGGTTGAAAATAAAGTAGATTGACATTGACGTTGATTGAGATCTTCTTTAATGATGCACTGACTCTAATTCACAGTAATTATTTATTAATGGACGGTCACTGAATTTATTTCGTGGAACTTTACTATCTTTTATAAATACAGTCTGTACGACTGTTAAAAAAAGCAAAAACTTTGCGTACAAATACTGACTCTAACGACTGCATTGCACGTAGTCGATGCAAATTCATTTGTAGTTTAAATCGCAAAACGCGAACGAACAAACACTGTTTTCTACTTCACGAATTTTTGGCTTTTATTTTACATATATACAAACACTCAATTTCATCATTGTTTCGAGCATTGCGATTGCAATGATATTCTGAAAGAAAAAAATAAAAACAAAATTATTACTACATATACTGTTATAATAAGAAACTGTATAAATCATTGAAGAAATGTGTGATATAAAAATATATTTACCTTAAATCTTTGTTGATACTTGCAGCAAAGACATCTTGAGAGACGTTTATTCGTTGGAATGCAAAAGAACACTAACTCTGTAATCGTCAAAGTTAATCAAAAGACCGTTTATGTTGATATTACACATGATCCATAATCCCGAAATCAAAATTTTTAAGTATTGAAATTTTTAATTAAAATTATGTTAAGTTTCTTGCGCGTTACGATCTTTGTAATGTTTAAACTAATGTACTATTGTTTAAATATTGGTTTATTGTACTTCCTATATATTAAAGATTGTTTAAATAATTGGAAAATTATCGAAAGTATTAATTTATAAGTTTTCACGTTTAGAAAGAGCGAGTTTCGATGTTCATTCGTCGGAATGCAAAAGAAAACTAACTCCGTTTACCGTCAAAGTCATTCAACAGTTTGTTTTTGTAAATTTAATTAAGTGAAGGCAACGACTCTGAGTTCAAAATTTAATCTTTTTGAAATGTCAAAGTAAAATTATTTTATATTTAACACCCGTCCTGAGCTATGTAATGTGTTAAACGAATGTATTATTATTTAAATATTAATTTATTTTATTCCGTGTACTTTACAGATCGTTTAAATAATTATAAAATTACCCAGATTATAAATCATTGAAGTTCCGAAAGAGAAATAAGAAATTTCGTAAGAAAAGATCTCTAACGTTTACTCCCCGGAATGCAAAATAAAAGTAATTTGTTTAGTGTCAAAGTCAGTCGAACATTCATTTTTGTTGACATTATAAATCGGTATGATTCTGAGTTTAAAATTTAATTAGATTAAAATATTAAATTAAAATTATTTTATATTTAACGCGTGTTACGAGCTACGTAATCTTTCATTGAGTGTCTCAGTGTGTAAATGTTAATTTATTATATAATGCATATATATTATATATTGTTTAAATGATTATAAAATTATCGAAAGTATAAATTATTTAAGCTCTGCCGCATCGAAAGAGAAAATTTCAATATTTATTCATCGGAATACGAAAGGAAAGTGATCTGATTATTATCAAAGTAAATTGAATGTTCGTTTTTGTTGATATTATAGATCGGCGATGATCCCAAGCTCGTATTCAAATGTTTAATTAAATTTATTTTATATTCAATGTGTATTACGATCTATGGTAAAATTTAAATAAATAAACAGACTTAATTATTATAAATTATTATTATATAAATGTTAATAATTAGTTGACTTTCCTGTAATATTATGCATGTCTTGAATGAATGTTAAGTAGTCGAAAGAAGCATTTTAAATGATGGTTTAATTATTTTTTATGTATCAAAGTAGTTCAAACTCATCGTTATTGTTTAATGAAAAGAAATATAATAATTCGTACCGATTGAAATTTAAAATTACAATTATTATATTTGAATGTTTTATTAACGCGTATGTTTATGACATTTGCTTGTAAAAAACTTTTATCTAAGGACCAAACGTTTATGGGTAAAATTAAATTATTTAATATGAAATGGGTGAGAATTATTAGCTTTGTAACATGTAAAAACTTATATGATTGTTCATTGAATTATTAATTATATTCTAATTCTATGTATTAACTTTACATTGTTAAAATGAATAAACATATTTAAGATATTTTTTGTAATCCTATTTGGAAGATATAGATTAGCAAAATTGAAATTACGTAATCTTAGTGAATAAGAATCATTTTTTAGTTTTCTTTTTTTTTTTTTCATATCGATTTCGTAAGAGAATTTCGTAGAAATTAATAGTTTCGCAAAATCAATAAGAAAGTCAATAAGAGCTCAATCAAAATAAAATCGATATAAGGAAAAACGATATAAAGAGAAAAGCGAGTACTACGAAGTATACAATTGTGTGTTATGATTATAAAGCAGAAAGACAAGAAGAAATTACATTGAACGAAAACAAAGAATCGTCTTCGTATTTGGCATTGTATCTCATTATTATTAGCTCGATGAATGATTATGTTTCTGAATTAACGAAGATACGATTTGTTTCGGAAAATTATCATGCGTAGTGACATATGGAATACATTCAAAAGAGGTGACAGAGATCTTTGTGAGACATTAGCAATTAAAATGATTATATTGTACGTTGTTCTTTTAAATATATTTTTCTTTTTTTTTTTTTTTTTTTTTGTTATTATAAATCATCTCATTCTCATATATAATGTAGGATGTACATGACTATTATTATATTTTGATATTATATATTATTTTCTTATTATTATATTTTGATATTATATATTATTATTAACGGAGTAGTAGTAATATTAATAATATAAAGTGGATTATTCCTACGGGAGAAATAACAATCAAAAAATTGCATTCAAAGTTCTATTACGATTGTCTACTTCACAGAAACGAAACACACACATTCAAACTTTTCTATGAAAATCATCAGTGGAACTATGAGCTTCTTTCCTTTTGTTACAAAGTTCATGGAGCGCCATTACGTTACGAAACTTTTTTTTCCATGGAAAATATCAAAAACAGCGTTAACGACAAGAATGAGTCCAAGTGTAATTCTTGACCATTTTCATGAATATGGTCTCATTGTAAAGATAAAGATCTAAGTAAATAGATCTGCTTTTTAAAATTTTTAAGAAAGCATTATTTTTATACATAAATTATTTTCGGAAAAACATTATTTTTTTCTTTTTTTTACTATTATTTTGAAAGAAAATAAAGTTTATTCGAAAATTCGAAAAAATCAGATCCACGTTTAAACTTTTATCTTTAAAATGAGATTTTGTTTTTCAAAATTGGTTAAGAATTACGTCTGTAATCATTGTTGGCCTAAACCATTATAAAATGAGGGATGATAAGTAGCCTTAAATTATATTTGATCTATTTATTTTTTTTCCTTCATTCGTTCTGATGATCATTACCATTGAAACGACTAAAGAATATTTTCTTTCGTTTATTATAAATGAATCGATTAATATATCTTTGCACGAGCGAGAGCTCGAAGAAAAAGAGAGAGAGAGAGAGAGAGAGAGAAAGAGAGAGAGAGAGAGAGAGAGAAATTACATTTTGCGTATTATGTAAAAATGTTACATAATCGATGAAACATAATAATTTTTTTCTTTCTTTTTATTTATGTATTTATCTTTCTTTTTTCTTTGTAAAATGATCGAAGACTCGCATTATAGCACACGCTAAGCTCGTTAGCGATATTTGGCCCTTCGACTCACGTTTGTTTCTCTCTCTCTCTCTCCCTCTCTCTCTCTCTCTCCCTCTCTCTCTCTCTCTCTCTCTTTCTCTCTCTCTCTCTCTCTTTCTTCCACTTTTGTAATTTACGATCGTCGGAGGGGCCACTTTGCGAAATTGAAGGCGTCATTTTCTCGGATCACGCACGGCGACACGCGCACAAACGCAGGATGAGCGTAGTTACTATGAAGGACGAACAAAGCTCTGCACTTTCTCAATCTGGAGAAGATATTTTTCTTACTTACGAGAACGAAAAGGGCGCGGGTTTTCTACTATGAGAACGGATATGACCCGGGAGTTGGTTGTTCTATAGCGTATATACCATGCCTTCAATACGTGCTACGAGATTTATTTCGAAGCTTTCCGAAATAACCAGACCGACCTCTTCAAACTAACCGATGTTCTTTCTTTCTTTTTTTCAATAATAATCGTTCAATCATTGAAGATATGATTAAATATCGACTAACATTTTTCATTTTAACTCAAAGGACATTGTTCTCTTTTCTCTTTCTTCTTCTTACAAAGTTTTTTCCTTTTTTTAGTTTTTTAATTACTTACTTAATCAGATTGAAAACTTCACAAAGATTACTTCAATGGAAGAGTAGTCTTTTCAAAACACACACACACACACATACAAAGAGAGAGAGAGAGAGAGAGAGAGAGAGAGAGAGAGAGAGAGAGCATTCGGAATATTTTCTTAAGTAAATACTTAGGCAGATAAGCGAAATCTAAATTAACGGAAACTCTTTTTTAAATAGAGCGAATTTGAAAGAAAGTATGTCCGATTAACATTTGTCTTACGTAAGGTTTAAATAGGATCTATGTGTATAAGACTACTAGGTAGACTACTTTCATTATGATTAATTCCATCATAATATCTTTTAATTTAATTCTCTTTTAAATTTTAAAAGAAAAACATAGATGGATTTATGTTTGTCGCTATAAGAATGAAAATTCGAAACGTTTTTATTATCACACTTTTTAAGATAAATACGAAAAAAGTCTTAACGCGATTCGAGAGATGAGATTTAAGAGCGGACTGGCGACGCTATTCGGAATGAAAAATGTCTCTGTGTTTTTTTTTAGAAAAAAGATAGAAATCAGTCCGGAGTGTTCGTAAACCGCAACGCGTAGGGAGCAACGCTATTCTTTCTACGGTGACGGGATTTATGTGCCATCGATAAGAAAAAGACAGCAACGAGAAGCACGCGAGGCATCGCGACCGCGTCGAGATAACTTGAAATCGAATACGCATTGTTTTTTTACGAAATTTCATTCGCGAATGGTACTCCATTTTGTTGATCTATCATTCTGCGACAACATCTTCCTTTAGATTCTTACTTTTGTTCGTACGTAGAAAATGATTTATTAAAAGTGTACGATTTATGTTTAATATTTTTTACGAATTATTATTATATATATATGTATATATATATATATATATATATATATACTCTTTCTATTGATTTAAAAAAATCGGTGTGTTATTAAATCTATAATAATTTGAATGATATCTCATATATCGTAAAATTTCGTCCCGTAAGTTGGAATATCTTTGTCGGAAGCAACGAAATAGCCATCAGAGTGTACATAGAAAGTATATATGAGAAGAGCATAGAGAGGGTGCCTTTCGTCTCGGTTGAAAAGAACGGCCGTAGCAAAATCGTGGTTGAAACGGTAAGCAGCAACGGCATGGTTGTTGGAAAAGAAAAAAGAGAGAGAAAGAAACAGAGAATTGGAGAGGGAGAGAGAGAAAGAGAGAGGCGGAAGTAAAGATGGAGAATAAGAAAAGGAAAAAGAAAAGGAAAAAGAAAAGAGAAAAAAAAAGAAGAAGAAGAAGAAGAAGAAGAAGAAGAAGAAGGGTAGAAACGGGCACAGGATGATGTAAGCTTCTAACCAGGCGGACAATTCTATTCCGAACTCGACTCTTCTTCGTCTCGGCGCGCCAGTGTCAGCGCGAATTGATGTTTGCCTCCGTTCATGCGAGAAGCGCTTCCCTTCGTTTTTATACCATTAGGGGAACGCCTTGTGATTCCGTTATGTTGAAAGCAACGGGCAGCACTCGTTTCTACTTTCTCTTTTCTATGCCTTTATCGACGTTACATCGAAATCAAAGAATTCACGATGTTCGCGTTTGGCTTTGTCTTTTCTCTAATACTTTTTCGCTTTTATCTATCACCAGATGGTACTTGTTCGAAGAGAAAAAAAGAGATAGAGGTATGTGTTCGACTTTGTTCTTTTTTTTTTCTTTTTTTTCTTTTTTTTTTTACAACATCGAAATTATCTCAATTTAAAATAAATTTTTATTACATCGTACAAGATATTCTTTTGAGATCTATAGTATTAGAATATTTCGTGGAAATATTAACGAAGATATTTCGAAGATTTGAAAGTTCTCTCAAGTATATCGAAACATTTTAAAAACTGATATCTTATAAAATAAGATAACTATTCTTCGTTTCTTACGTGTATGATATATATCTATTTATCCATTTATCATAGGATATACGCATAAATTTACCTATTTACAATAGTTATATGCTATTTTGAATTTTTATGCTCGACGATAGAGTTTATCTTCTCGTCGGATCGATCTTTCCTTTGAATTTTGCGATTTTTCTAGAAGCGCGTTTGTTATTTTTAAGTCAGTTATTCTTAGCACGCAAATTTTCGGCGTTATATACTCAAAATTTTATATCACCTATATTATGATTTTTATACGAATAATACGATAAATCTTGAAAGGTAAAAAGTAAGGAAATATTTGTTACGATTCTTAAAATAATTCACATTATTATAATATAGATATCAATTGTGAGACGTTTAGTAAAACGAAATAAAAATAGAATTAATATTTTATAATGTAACAATAGAATTAATTTTAGAATAATATTGTAAAATTATTAACATTCTTTTTTCTACGTTTCGTGTATCAAATGAAATATTATATTTTTAAAAATTGTTAAACAATATAAATTGGACAAATAGTTTTATAATCATAGTGAAGATGAATCGGACGTTAATTTCTATTTTACGAATGGCTATGTTGATCGCATTTCTAAAATGCAAGATTTCAAGATTATAATGAAGATGTAATAAAGAGTGACACGTGTAAAATGAGTTACGACGATGACAACTTTCTTCAGTAAAACGTCGGAGAATAAATATTTAATTTCGCAATATTAATACCAAGGAAGTCCCATTATTTTTATTACGTCCTTCAAAAGATATCATAATGTTTTTAGTATAAATTCTTGAAAGCTCGTTTTAGATAGGAGGGTAGTGGTAAAGAAGGGAGGTTGTATAAATTTCTAAGTTACTTCCATGCTCTTTTCTCGTAGAAAGAGCTTCGTCACTTCGTCCTCGTCGTGCTACGGCGCGATTTTAAAAACGCTGCTGTCGATTTGCGAGTCCACGGTCTCGTTCGGTAAACGACGACGTTGGAACTGGTGATGGTGGTGTTGGTGCGGTATGATTCCTGGGGAAAATCATGAATATATTCAAGAGCCACGGAATTTCTGGAGGGTCGTTCAAGAGGAGCCACGCTAAGAAAGAGTAAGATAGATAGATAGATACATAGGTAGATAGAGATAGATAGATAGATAGATAGATAGATAGATAGAGAGAGAGAGAGAGAGAGAAGTTAGACTCAGGAAAGTTCGATATATCTTTTCTTCTTTCCTTCCTCGTCTACGTATTTTCCTCCCTCTAGGAATGACAAACAATTTACATTGGCTACCGTCGTAGAGATATCGTTTAATTTCACGAGAACATGCAGTACCACGCATAACTATGTAAAAAAAAAAGGAATGTTCGTCTAATGATCTTTGAACGTGATCAAAATCGAATCGTGGTACATCATAAATGTTTCAAAATGTTTTATATTGATTTTTATGTTTTTTTTTTTTTTTTTTATTTATAACATTATTTGCATAAACTCCATTCAAATTTTTCGTCTCCTTCTCTCTCTTTCTTTTTCCCTTTCTCCCTTTCGTAAAGTATGAATGCATTATTATTTCATATTACTCATCCTTCCAAGTAATTTCTTCTTTTCGTTCTATATAATTAGTTTATATTCGACGTACTTATGGATTAACTTAAACACTTTTTTAATTTTTCGACTGTCTTGCTTGAAAGATAAAAGTATCATTATTAAAGCAATCGAATTACTGTCAACGCGTTCGTAAGTTTAAAAACGAATTTTCAACAAGGTGCATCCTTGCGACTCTCAGGAGTGGTTTTTGTAGCAGAGAAGCCAGTGATGATAGCATGCTTCGGTAAAAGCTGAGCAAATTGCGAATATACGTGACGTTCCCTCGAAAGTGTGCGCATCACTTGTTCGATTTTGTTGGATCGGCTATGTTGATCGTGTTCCTTGTTTATTTTACTTTGTATATTTGCTTGATCGTATATCCTAGCAGACATTGTCATCGATAATTATTTAGTCTTTCTAAAGGACAAAGTTTGTTTTGATAACAAGCTTACGAGAGTAACGTGTGGCTATTTATCTGTGTAAATCGAACGAACTGTTTGTATGTATAATTAACAATGAATTCTTTTCAACATGATAACACGATATCGTATCATTCTTCATCTTATTAAAAATTCAGTCGAGACTGGGTAAATGATAATGAGTACATATACATACATTTTTTATTTTTTAAATAGAAATAAAATTTCTCGCGGGAAATGAAGAAAAATATTAGATACTAAAAATGGCCGATGATATCGACAAAGACACGAGAAGGCGACTGTTTTTGCTCATTCTCTCTCTCTCTCTCTCTCTCTCTCTTTGAAGAGACGACGAAAAAGTGAAGAAGGGTGGAAGGGAAAAGAAAACATCGTAGTTGCTTTAGCCCGTAGAGAAACAACCATAATCGTCGCGAAACGCGTTGTATACGTGCCTCCAAGCGCAGCCTCTAGAATCTTTCTAGGAAATTGAATTTACAATTTCACCCCCTTAAATGCCCTCTTTTGTCGGGTAAAAGCTGCCAGGACATAATAGGCAGGCATGTCAACAGCTCGCTCGCTAGTTCGCCCGCTTCGCTTTTCTATGGAAGTTCGCTCGCTCGGCTTTTACAATGCGGCTCGTCTCTGACATCGACCTTCATAAACGATGTCGGCTCGAGCGTGTCCCTTTGCTCTTCTCCCTCTTTTTCCTTCTCTCTCTCTCTCTCTCTCTCTCTCTCTCTCTCTCTCTCTCTCTCCCTCCCTCTCTCTTTTCCATCTACGTTCGCCATTCGAGCATCGACCGACTCTCCGAAAATTGTGGCGAGATTAATTCTTTCCATCTCTTCGTCCTTACCCTTCGTTGCCCTTCTCCTCGTTCCATCGTACCTATCCTGCCCGTTCATCGTCGTATTATTATTCAAAAGCATTTCTCTTTGTCTTCGTTTCAGCCAGCTGATGTGGCTCTCTCACGTTGACCGAGAGACACCAACGTCGATTTTTCGCATATTCACGCGACAAACTCAAATCTCGAACCACCTCTTTCCTAGTCCGTGACAGATGGAACTATTGGACGCGTAAATCGTGCTTCGTAGATATTTCGGTACATTGACCTTGATACTCCGCAAACTTTTCTATTCTCGTTTTTCTTTCCTTTTTTCTTTTTTCTTTTTTTTCTTTTTTTTTTTTTCTTAATATTTTCTTTGCTTTTTCAAATTTATCTTTGAAGGCGGTATACAAAAAAAAATTATATTGGAATTGGTAAGATTATAAAATTATCGGATCGAGTTGAGTTCATGTCAAATACATATGTCATGAAAGTTGAGAGAGAAAGACAGATAGATAGATAGATAGATAGAGATAGAGATAGAGATAGAGAGAGAGAGAGAGAGAGAGAGAGAGAGAGAGAGAGAGAGAGAGAGAGAGAGAGAGGGACAAATCGAAGGAACGCAAAGCGAGGATCACAGCGTTATTTCGTGGCGATAACAAATCGTTGATACGTCAAATGCAGCGGCTAGGATTTTACCGCTCGGTAATGGCGCATCCCATTCGTCGACGTTACTTGCAACAGAGAAAAAGCCATTAAATCCTATAGGATGAGTGCTTCGGAAGGTAGCAGAACTTTAATGCGGCGATCGAATGATATACCGATTTATAATACTTTCGGTATAAATCCGTCGAACATTAAATATTATATTGTTAATGCGAACCATCGTTTAATCGATTTATCCTTTTGTCTCGCTCACTATATCGACTCTTTTCTTGCTTCGAAAAAAAAAAGAAAAAAGAAAAAAGAAAAAAAAAGGAAAAAAAAAGAAGAGAAAAAGAAATTGAAAGTAACATCTCGTAAAGTTTAGTTGGGAAATAAGTAATACGCGTTAACGTCGAGAATATTTAACAAATAGAAGAATTTTGCACGTCTAATTAGGCGTGATTAAATTTTCTGTATTTTGCGCGCCGTGAAGTTAATTGCCAACAAAAATACGAAGGTATACCGTACACTTGCGAGAAGAGAAGCGGAAGATTAAGGGAGGATGGGAGGAGAGGAGAGGGATGGCGATGAGAGTTAATTAAGCGAAACGTAACACTGCTGCCGCTGGCCGTATACGATTTTTCATCATACGGACGAACGTCAGCTTGCTAATTGTCCGTGGAAAAAATTTGAAAAACGAAGTCGTCGTCGGATTGGTCAGAAGAGTCACAACATTAAACCAACTGGAACGAAGGAACGAAGTTTCGGGACGCTAAGATGGTACCTCGTTTATTTATTGTTGACTGTAATTAAGCCATTTTATTCGCTTGATAATTTATGGAAAAATATTAAAAGACGATTTGCGTTCGAGGTACGTATTCTTTTGACGTCATCAGCATTTTATTGATGTTTTCGTTATACATTATTTCCTTACGATGAGTTTTCACTTTCTCTCTTTTTCTTTTGTTTTTTTTTGTTTTTTTTTAATCTCTGTCTCTCCTTCTCAATGGGTCTCTCGGAAGAGTTAAATACACTTCTTCGTGCAGCAACCTGTGCACCAAAGTACTGTAATCGCCTACGGGAGTACTCTAGTAGCAGTGTTAAACGCCGTGACTGCTGTCTGTATGCTTGACGCAGTTCTATTTGGCGGGTGCGTGTGATGCAAAGGCGAGACCCTTTTTCTGGTACATAAATCTTTGACGAGGCAAGAGCTTAATTTTATCGCTGTCACGAAAGAACGTCCCGTAAGAGAGAGAGAGAGAGAGAGAGAGAGAGAGAGAGAGAGAGAGAGAGAGAGAGAGAGAGAGAGAGAGAGAGAGCACGGAAGGTAAGTGGTAGAAAGGCAACGCTTCTAAAAGGACCCAGGTTAAATTAAAAGAAAGGATCTGAATGAGACCACGAGCGCTGAAAGTAATCACTTTATCTGTAGCCACCACTCGGGGCAGCTCGCTAATCTGGGCCCTCGTTTTGAGGTTGAATCGTCGGCTCGACCCATCCTTCTCACCTCTCTCTCTCATTCTCTCTCTCTCTCTCTCTCTCATTCTCTCTCTCTCTCTCTCTCTCTCTCTCTTTCTATCTTTTTCATTTTCATCTAGTTCTTATCCTGTCTCCGACCATCTTCAAATATCACATACGTTGTCGTAATATATCCTATTCGTAGTATTCCTACGTATTCTTTCTACGTATAATCCATAATGGAAAATTGACGAAAAATTATTTGATAATAATAAGCTTCGTATGCTTAATTTCTTTTATTACCAAATGACCGAAACGACAACGGGAAATAGAGTGAGAGATGATATTCGATTTCTCCATCAAAATTACGAATCATGATTCTGCTTTATGGGAAAACGACGTACCAACCTATCGGCCGGTTTTCGGATAGTACGTGCAACAACAGAACTGAAATCGTTCACTGAACCTGCGTTAACGGCTCTTTCTCTTCTCACGCCGTTACAACGGCTATTTGGAGGAAATTCGTGTATTGTCGGGGCTTCGGTATTGGTGACATACGTCAAAAGTGATGACGGCCCACGCGCGTTAGTTCACGAACACTCCGAACGTTTATCCAACATGGGTACGTAGAAAATGCATTATACTAAATCAATTTAAACGAGGAAAATAGAAAGAGAGAGAGAGAGAGAAAGCTAGAGAGAGAGATATGATTCGAGGATGGTTGGTTGGATAACGCTAGTCATATCATAGCTCGCTAATCCTGGGAGCAGATGTACCAAAATGTTATTGAAATCCACCTGGATTCGTTATAATAGGATTTACATTGTGTGGTCATGCCTGCGAGATTTGGTATGACATACCGATGAACGGTATCAACAAGTCAACGATGGCTTCGATTATTAATCAAATGGATTTACTTTAAAACTGTGGCTGTCGCGGTCCGATGAAATGTAAAGAGTAAATTAAATTATCTCTTATTACTAATTATATCAATGTGGAGATGGTTTCAATACGTCAAAATTGAACTTTTACGGTTTATCTTGAATGATACTCTTCTTCTTATTCTATCTATTCTTATCCTATATATTACCCTACTTTCTCGTTATAAGTTTGATAATTAATTTGAAATATCGACAGGTGAGAAGATACATCTAATTTATTCGTTTGGTTTTCGTTAACTTCAGAAAGAAATTATATTTGTATTATTTATAGTAAATGGTAAGACTAAATATTACATTTAAGATAATTTTATTGTGTTAATACGAGTTACGAGCAACGAATATTTCATTGAAAGAGACTACCAACGTTTCGACAATGGTAAAAATTGTTGAATATTTTAATAAAAAAAAATTTAGGAAGAGTAGCAAGTACCAGCTTCGAAAAAATGGTCATAGAAGGCTAACACGGGATCAAAAGTGTGTGAGTATAAGATAATTAGATTTCAAACTGTATCACGCAAACCCTGTCAAAGTTCTCTCTCTCTCTCTTTCTCTCTCTTTCTCTCTCTCTCTCTTTCCCTTTCTCTTCTGTTCTCTACATGCAACGGTTGTAGAGCTATTCCTCTCGACACTCATAGTTGGAGCTTTCAAACGGTCGTTGCATGACAACCTCTCGTTAAATCGTAGCTATTGCATTTTATGCGTAAGTTCATGATGCGACTCACTCTGACGCGCTTTGCTATTTCGAAACTAACTTGACTTACTCCGAGTCTAACAATTTAGTAAACGGATAATTCACATCGTTAATTATTCGCAGACGAGTTAACGATAGACGCGATGATGGCTATACCAATCGTAATAGTCAAGCATACATCTACTTTTCGTGTATATATGAAGAAGAGATATATGAGAAATAGATAGATAGATAGATAGATAAATAGATAGATAGATAGAGAGAGAGAGAGAGAGAGAGAGAGAGAGAGAGAAAAGAGACAGAGAGGGGTAAGAATTATTTCTTACGTCACAAAGATGTAAGTATTTCATGCACTATTCTAACATTATTATCAGGAAGGATCGTTTGTATTTATTTATATCGGAATATTTGTTCTTGAGCAATTCATTGGACATTTGTTAAGTTATAAATATAGAATATAGAACACATGGCTCTTTCTAATCTGAGTTTTAGATATACTTTTTCGTTATATACTTATAGTATTTTTAATTTTCTTAAGTCGGGCAATAAATATTAGAGCTTTATAGACAAGAAGAAACCATGTGTTTATCTTAAATCTACTCGTTAAGATAGATATTTTTTTACACGTAAAAAATACGATAAAAAGAAATGCCTACAATTAATACAATGGACCGTACATAAAATTATTTAAAGATATTCGAGACGAATAATCCTGACACACCCCCAATTAGAGATCACTCTTGTCCTTTCTTTATACACTTTTTCACAAACTCCTCCTTTTTTCCTTTCCTTAATTTCTTTAGTCGTTATCCTGGATGGTTCGTCGAGAATAGTCAAGTCTTAAAATGATAAATCTTAAAGGTCGAATTTTAAAGGTCAAGTTTCAAAGAACGAGTTTTAATAAGCGATTCTATGACCAATGTGTTTTATAATATATCGAGATCAGTACGAATTTCTTATAGTTTAACGAGAACAATGCAAATCTCTAATAAGTCATTCTTAGGACAATTACGCGAAAATATTATATAATTGTATCTTAACTTAGAAATCTATACTACTCCGTTCATTATATCGTTAAATAATATGTATTATCGTTCATTATGTTGTTAAATAAAAGTTTATAATTAAACAATATTTTAGAATTAATTTTGCAACATTAACTTAATGCAAAACAAGTGACAAATACGCAATATTACTGAATAGATTTTTGGTCCTTCGATACTATAGTCAAGATACTATAGGACGATTTAATTAAAATCGAAAAGGATAGGAATATCGATATTCCCAGTCCACTCTCGTTCGTTTCGTTATAATTAAATTTGCACTTTTGAATAGAAATAAGAATTTGGATCGTTAAATAGGATGAAAGAACGGGAGATCATTGTTTGTTCTCTCGCCTATTTTTTCACCGATGGAAAATAAATGAATTAGGTTACGAGGAATAAAAGAATAAACATTTAAATGTCGTTGAATCTTTACAAAATTATCAAATTGTTTATACGAGTAAATCTCATGCAAATGTAATTCTGCTAATACAAAATAATATTTATTATTCTGCTAAATTGTGTAAAGTTTAATATCCAGGAATATTATATTGTAAAATAATTATAGTAACTCGAAAGTATTCGATTCGATAAGAGTAGTTTTCCCGTTCGTTCGCAAGTCGAATTTCATCGTATATACATGGGACATACATCGTACATACATCGCGTGCTGATCCTTATGCATTATGCATATTATCGTAAAATTCTGCACTTTGTAAAGCACTTTTTTTTTACCACCTCCATGATATTTACGATAGCCGAATCATTTATCATTTTTGCATCAACCGTTGGCGGGGTATTGCAGAGTTTTTACGTTATCACTTGATTCACCACGATGAAAAAAATGTTCTTGATGTTCAGTTGAAATTACACTTAAAATATTTAAGACCCCAGATAATTCCAAATCGCATTTGGAATCATCTTTCGCGTGTACGTATGTTCAGAAACAACGTATGAATGAATTTTATAACCTCACGTTCGTATTGTATACATAGCTATACAATGTGCATGTATAATAGGAGAATAAAATTCCTATTGGTATCGATATCGATCAATTTGAGATACAAGAAAATCGGATTTTCCATAAAGATGCGATGTTGATTACCATGCGATTGCCATCTTACTGATCGATAAAAAAATGATGAAAGATTGCCAGTGAAAAGGAGAGAACTAACGGTGAATAGTTGAATGCAGAGAAAGAGAAAAAGAGAGAGAGAGAGAGAGAGAGAGAGAGAGAGAGAGAGAGAGAGAGAGAGAGAGAGAGAGAGAGAGAGATAGAAAAGAAGACTATTGCAGGGCTGAGACAGGATTGCCATCGTCGCGTTTTCTCATGAAAATCCATAAAATATTTTCGAGAGACTTTCCGCTTCTGCTATTATTACCTCATTATACTGAGGGTCTTAGACCGCCTTGGAATGCCGATTCAGAATCTTCGAAGAGTTTCTCGTGCTTCCACGATCCCATCAACTCCTCTTTTTCTTTCTCACTTTCTATTCCTCTTCTTGTGATTTATCGATATCAATTTTTTCTCTTTCTCTTTTCCGTTCTCTTTTAGTTTTGGAATTTTTCGTATCTTATCTAACGTGTACAGGCGAATCTTCGATATATATATAACACTTTCAATTCTTTTTCGATCATTCAAATAAATCGTTAAAGCATTATCATGATTTTCTATATAATGCTTAATAAGATTAAATTATAACGTTATTACGGATTCATGATTCTATAGTAATACTACGGTGAAAAAACATGTCGGTGATCTTTTCTAAACATATATTTCTAACTTATCTATATAACATACATAAATATGTATATATTACAGATTCATTTCGAAGAAAGATGGATGTAAAAATCGTGACACTTTTATAACACTTTTTCATCGTATATTTCACTTTTTCATTGCATAGTATTTAAAAAGAAAAAAAAATGATTACGGATAGCAGCCGTTATTTAAAATTGTAATGTAAATAGTATAAAGGATAGAGAAAAAAAAAAGAATGAGAAATAAGTGAGAATATTCGAGGACACGATGATCTAACGAAATAAACGTACTTTATCTATCGATTTTCATCGACGAATATTTTACGTTCAAAGTGAGAAACGATTTGGCTACTTTTTAGATTTTTATCGTAAATAATTCGATCGACGGGAAAGAAGAAATTTCGAGGAATATTATCCGTACAACTATTCGGAGAAAATGACGCGGGTGGACGAACAATCGTTGTCGCGAACAGCCTGCGAATAACGTGTGTCGCTGACGCGGATTTCGTGTCATCCACAGGTCAAACACGTTCGCTAGTAGAGTTAGCGAGATGTATCACGAACAATAGTAGAATCGAGAGATGAACTGCTTTCTCTGTATATGTATACGTGTATATTCATACATATATCTTTCCTAGTCAAAGTGAATTTTCGAATAACATGTATATATATATATATATATATATATATATATATATATATATATATATATATACATAGGTAGGTATATATTCGTGACAAGATACGTTCTCAAGAAGGAAAGAGTTAGATTACCTCCGATGGATTTTTTGTTCTTTCAGAGAGTCTACACTATCGAATGTTGTAATTTCACTGTATCACTTTCACACATACGAGTGTATATGTGTATACATTTATATGTGTATACATAGTGAAGGCTCGTATAATCTAAAGAGTGACGGTGCACATTCCTCGTAACAATGTAATTTTTTTTCTTTTTTTATTTTTACATCGAGCTGCTGAAAGATTAATCGACAAGCTCGTTCAACTATAAAAGATCTATTCGGGCGTATACGCGAGGCACGTGTCAGTACTAATTTTTATTTCGGAATTATCAGTGCGCAATATATGGATGCGTTCGAATAAAATAAATAAAGATGAAGATCATTTAATTCTCGAATTTAAGAACAATAGAAAGACAAATGGAAAAGGATCGATTTAGAAGGATAATATATGTATTTATTGGTACAATTAATGATTTTATTTCATCTGTTTACATTCCGATAGTGAAGGATAATATATTACAAAAAAAAAAGAAAGAAAAAAAACTTTCCTTTTTATATTTTAAAAAATGAAGAAAGGCGAATAGAGAATAGAAAAGTGAGAAGGGAAAGAAAGGAGGACAACGCTCGCCGTTGCGTTTTGCTTCGATGGGATCGATTTTAAAAGCGGAATGAATGCAAATGTGCACCTTTTTTCTTTACTTTATCTTCCCTCTTCGATTTTATCCTACCATTGAACTTATTTTATTCATATTGTTTTACATACTGGGAGGAGAATAATCATCTTAATTATCTCCTATCTTTTTAGAGATTTGAAGGAACTTTTTTTTACGAAAGTCTTACAGTACGAAGATATCTATAATATGGTAGTAATAATTTTTTTTGTAAATAGATGTGTAAAGAAAATATAAATATCAACTAAATTTTCTAAAATGGAATCATATGTTCTTATTGCATTGGTCGATTTAGTTTCAACATTCTTGATAAAAAAGTATTAACCCATATATGTCGAAAAATTATTAGTTTAGGCAGTATAATATTTTACAATTATATCCTTATTGCGGAAGAGGCTTTTAGAGATTTTCATTAATATTCTATCTTTTATTTTAATTAAAGAAAATAAAATTTACATAATTATAACAAAAATTTTAATGATTTCATTATAGTTATGTTTTTATTATGAAAAAAAAGGAAAATTTTTATTTTAAAAATTATTAACAAAATTGATTTTATTATAACAATATTATTGTAATATTTCAATAAATAAAGAATAAATTATACTTGAAAACGATATTTTTTTCAAGTCTCTACGACTTTTCGTTCCGGAGATATCGTCTTCGAAAGATTTTCATTCATAATTAGTATCATACATATGTTCTTAGTAAAAGTAGTAGTATTCGTACGGCTGCGTAAATTCTTGGAATTTATATAGGTTAGTGTATCATCGAACCAATATGAATGAAATTATATAGGTCAATGGATCAACGTAAATTCTTTACATTTATATGAGTATATCTCTGGAATTAAAATTCATAGAGATATGCATCGAATATCATTTTAAAGAGCAGGATTTTTTCTATTTTTTTTTTCAGCGTATTGTTAATAATTAATTAAAAATTTATTATAAACAATATAATTTTTTATAAACAAATTTTTACGAAATAAAATCATTCTATTTTGTTAAAAATAATGCTGATCGTGACTTATTTATAAAATTATATAAATTAATAAATAACTAATAAAAAGATTACATTTTTACTATAGAAATAATCATTTAGATGTGTATATCTTTGGAATTAAAAATTGTAGAGACTTGAAACAAATACGTGAAATAAGCATAGAATAAACGGTTACTCTGCATTCACTTTGTGCTTATATTGCGCTTAGTTACACTATTATTATGATGTTTACATAATTTTTTTTGACATGTACATTGATCCTTCGGTTTCCCTCAAAGATAATCTAACACCTTTGTTGATAAACAACTCTTTCATTTGGATGCTATTGCTGTATCCTTCAAACAGCTCTACATTTCGACAAACTCGCAACACTGCTCTCTCTCTTTCTTTCTCTCTATCTCTCTCTCTCTCTTTCTCTTTTCAAAGTTGTCGTCCCAACAACTCCGCTATTTGCCAAGGGAGTTTCTCCAAACTTTTTCTCGTTTCAAGAGCTCAACTCCAGGGTGCCTTGACGACAACACTTCATCCGCATTTCCCTGTCGAATTCCTCGTATTGCTCCGTTTCCCGGTTCCAAACGGATGCCTTTCAGGAACAAAGGCGGGACTCGTCTTCTGGTCTCTTCTTGGCAATAGTCCTGGCCTCTTCCAGGTTCCTTTTCCAATCTATTCCTCTTTCCTCGCCTAGAGCACCCTCAGTATGGGGAAGCGGTGGGCTGACATGGGTTTTACTCATCCGTTGACCGACTTGGTATTCATCCGGAACACTAACTTGCTCTACCCAAAGGGAAAACCATGGCATATTCCATTGAGACGGTGAGTTTTCGTATGTCTCCAATAGGGCAGTCAAAAAGAAAGGGAGATCTTTCTAACAGTGATGAGAGTAATTCAATGTTTATGTTTATTTCGAATGTTGTGGTACATATCTTTAAGTTATTCGACTGATTCACCGCTCTTTCTTGAAAATTAATTTCCCCGAATCGATTTTTTTATACTTATCGTTTTGAGAATATTCCTCATTCTTAAACACTGCTATCAGAATCGCTATTATAGGTTAATCTTGTCACTTCTGCTTGAATTCTCGAAAGGATAACATCTTGCTCGCGAAAGGTTAGCTTTTAAATTGTAAACAATGGCGAACAATGAAATCAGCCAATCGAGATATTATTGTTACAGATATTATTTGTATTTATATTCTAATATATTTTTATATATATATATATATAATACTGTTTATATTAAAAATCTCCAGGTGTTAGGCGATATTCCGCGTAATATTTCGCATCTGACCTTCACGCCTGACCTTGTCTCTCTCTTATATGGATCTAATACCGAATAGTCTGTCTGACAAAATATCTTTCAAAGGACTCCCTATTCTTTTTTCGAACAATACTCCTAATGGAAGAACATAGTATAGCGATTCACAAAGAAATTAAATTGAATAAAATACTCCCTAATTGAATCTACATCGTTATATGTATATTTCCCAACAGAATAACCTACTCCTATTGTGAATCTAATTTTCAGACAAATTTTACTAATACGAAAAATTAGACAAATCATCGCTCGTAACATTATAGGTATTTATATACATATATGTAATTTGAAAATTATACGTATTAGGTGATGTATGTATCGAATTTCAATACTATTGTTGTCGTTCTATTCGGTTTATTTTTATGATAAAGTCATTAATGAAATGTCAATATCATTTTGATAATACCATGTTGCCATAATGTTAAACATTTGTTATTTTAAGATTACAATATTACGACAACGTATGTATGTCATTAAACTATCGATTGATGAAATTATTAATGATACTTTTCTTTTTTCATATCTCTTCGCTTCATTAAATAAAAGATATCATTACGTTATAAAAAGGAAAAGAAAAGAAAAATAGATCATTCATAAAGAAGGCATTATCTTTTTCTTGAGAAAGGCCTTATCGTAACAAAAGATCTTACACTCGCAAGATAATCCTCGATTCCCTTTCGATACTTTCTGTGAACGCGGTAACACGCGTTATAATTTTAGTGCGCGGCGTAGTGCCGTGACTTGGCTATAAATAATACTGAAATAGCATGCCCAACGTCCGACCAATAAATCTAGATATAACCCTGGAGAATAAAATAAAGTTATGGGCCCGGTTCATGCACCGATACAGACCGATAGTTTACCTTGCTTTGACTACTAGTAGTAGTAATCACTTTGTCTTCTATTCCTTTTCCTTTTCCTTCTTTTCTTCGTTTATGTTTCTGTTATCTCTTTTTTTTTTTTTTTCTTTTTTTTTTCTCTTTCATTTTGTATCTCGAGATTCTTTTCATTTACTTTTTCTTATTACTAACGTAGGTGCAGCATCCGACGTATTTTCTTTTTCCTTCTGAGATTTTTATTTTTAAAATACTTCTGCTTATCATCCTCCTTTTTTCCTTTTACTTTTTTCTCTTTCATTTCTTCGTAATCGTCGTCAACATTATTGCCTTTATTAGCTTTCTTCACGAAAATGTATTATCATGCGTTGACACGTATACAAATTCTTGTACGTGAGATCTCTCAGAACAAATCACTTTGCAATCACTTTTAGTCATTTAATGAATCTGCTTAGATATATATATATATATATATATATATATATATATATATTATAAATAAATCAAATCTTTTGAACCTTTGTTATTATACGAAATATATTATATTCGATACAAACTAGAATAACGTTATGTATCTATCATAAAGACTTTTTTCTCGAAGCTTTTCTTGGCCTTTTTTAATATTCGAGATCTTGAAATTCCGTCGACGATGAAGCGTATGCGCTTTGAAACGACGTAGTGTTTAAATTTTTATAGCTCTCAGATACTATTTCGTAGACAGTTTTCGAGAGACGCCATCATAGAATTTCTCTATCTCTCAAGCCGTAAAATGTTGGATTATCGAGCGTCTGTAACCTTCCAGTTTGGACAACTTTCCTTTCCCGAGGGGGTGGTGGCAATGTTCTTCTGCTTTCGCTGCTTTCCACGTTCCTCGATATATTGTCTGGAAGAATGAGTGAGAAGAGAGAACGAACGAATAGGGTTGCAGATGAATCTAATAAATATGGATAGAAGGAAAGAAGCTTGCAAGCTTACCGGAGAATCTTTTATCCTTCTAACCGATCGAAACTTTCTTTTTCGACGACTCGTATTTTCCCTAAGACAACAAATCACGTTTTTTTTTTTTCTTATATAACTACTTATCTAATGTTAGATAAACATAATTTTTTTCAAAGTATATTCCATCGACTTGATTTTAATCGATTTAGCGAGGATCTCGAGTTTGCAAGAAATTGAAATATGTTTTCTTGCTTTTAACGTTGTAAAACGACGCAAATATCGGAATTTGACGATAGAAAGAGACAGAGACAGAGACAGAGACAGAGACAGAGACAGAGACAGAGACAGAGACAGAGACAGAGACAGAGATAGAGACAGAGAGAGAGAGAGAGAGAGAGAGAGAGAGAGAGAGAGAGAATTGATAGAGAAAGTAGATTGAAAGAGAAAGGTAAAAGATAATTAAATTTTTATTCACTTTGACACGAGTTCGTTGCAAGATGATGCTTGATTATTTATATGCACGTAATCATAATTATTAGCTCTCTTCTTTCCATCTCTCTCTCTCTCTCTCTCTTTCTCTCTCTCTCTTTCTTTCTGTATTTCTTTCTCCTTTTTTTTTCTTGCGAAGCTGTTTGTGTTTATTAGTGTGTAATTTTGGTAACCCATGCGTAGAACGGGAAAAATTTATTTGAAACCTTCAAAATATTTTTCACGAATAACACGCTTCCTCTTTTCTATATGCATCGAGAACGATCCGTGTTTCACGTTAATTTCAACGATGATGCTTCCTTCTTTCTCGCTGCGAAAGTTTGGACTTCATTGATGCCGTTTTTCAACGAGCACAGATACTAAACAAGCTCGTCGTAATTAAATTTTTGTCCTTCTCGTTCTCCCTGGTCCACTATCACCATCACTTCCTTCTTCATTTTCTTCTTTTTGTCTTTGTTCACTGGCTGACGAACTCGAGGTGGTGCAATTAGTGTCGCTATGACGTTGCTTACCTCCTTTCCTATTATCCTCTATTTCGTTAAAGAATCTTGTTCTCTATTTTCGTGCGTTATCAACCATCGATGTTTTCTTTTAATTCTTTTTTTTTTTTATATTATTTGATAACGATAAAAAGAATTACAAGGAGGACTCATCGGACGTTTATCATATAACAAATGTTATCAGCGAGGACTCAAATTTTTTTTTTACGAAAAGTCGTATTCGAAAATTTACTCCAAATGAAAATTATTAATTGTAGCATAGTGTAGTCAAGAGTAAAGGGGCTTATGAATCCAACAATAAATTTCGTTTGACATTTTCTTCCTTCTTTTTTCTTTTCTTTTTTTTTTTTTTTCTTTTATTATTTTTAGAATCCCTTTAGAAACGAAAAAATTACAACTTTTGTTATTTGATAGAAGTAAAAAATTCTATCGATTTATCTCGAATATGATATATTGCTATACGTCAATATACACATATTTCATTTTTCCATTAATCGACCATACTCACGTGTGTCGACTTCATTGCATTTCGCAATACGATCGGGATAAACTATATATTTTGTTCGTTTTAGATCGATGTCATTTACGATTGCTCGTTCTTCAATGATCGCTACGGAACACATTTTTAAAAAGAGAAAAAGTGTACGGATTTATAATGGGATTTTAGGTCGTCGTTAACGGACTGCAAAGTTGAAATGGCATACGCTCTTTCGTGGAACTAACTTCGACGGCTACGAAGATTATTTATTTACGGTTAGCGAGCACGAACATTTCATCGCGGAATCGCGACATCTTTCTCTCTCTCTCCCTCTCTCTCCCTCTCTCTCTCTCTCTCTCTCTCTCTCTATTTCTGTCTCTCTTTCTCCTTCGTTTTCATTTTTTTCTTTTTAAAGAGAGTAAACTCGCACCCTTACTTCTTTGCTTATCCGCGCGTACCTTTCTTACGAGGGTTACCCTTGAAACTTAATAAGCGGTTTTCGCGAATTAAACGTCGTTAGTTATTCATGCGAGAGGATAACAATGGATCCTTTTCATCGAGTTTTTGAAACTTTTACTTTTTCTTTTTTTTTTTTCTTCCATAAAATCCCGGTTCGTATGTAAACTTTACTAAACTGTGAACTCTATAATCTTTTTGCTTTAGATTTTTATTTTGTTTATATTGAATATGTATTGAGGATATGAAAGAAAATAAGTTTCTTGAAATTAATTTTCAGCTATAATATTGCTCGAGAGGGTCACGAGAGAGGATGATAAAAAAAAAAAAGAGAGAGAGAGAGAGAGAGAGAGAGAGAGAGAGAGAGAGAGAGAGAGAGAGAGAGAGAGAAAACGTTATCCATACTCGCGCAAGGATTAATTGTTATTTTATGAAAAAAAAAAAAGATAAAAATCTCGCAGAAAAAAAAAGAATTTTAAAAGCATGTTTAAAAATTGTGGGCATATATTGTTTATGTATTAAAGTTTCAAGATAGCTATTATAATGATACGCGTGATATACTCGACTTCAGAAATCCTGTAAACAAATGCTAACAAAATAGATAACGAGATACAAATATCATCAAAAATAGAAAAGGATCAACCTAATAAAGATAACATTTTTATCTATGGCCAATAATAAATTTAAGAACTTCATAGAATAAACGAACGTATTAATAAAATAAATAGAATATAATAAGAGGAATACGATTTAAAGGAATAAGCGACTATGATTTAAAAATAAAGGAGATATAATGAAAGATATAGAAAAAAAAACCAACACGATATACTTAAAGAACATATCATCGAAAATAGATCATTAAACGTGTATTTATATGCAATAGATTATGCATTAGAAAATAGAAGTTCCAGAATAAAGTATTGAATACAGTGAAACGATAATTAATAATTGACAATTATTATTGAATGAATAATGATGAATATTTAGGTTTATCATAGATCTTCGCATGGTTATGAATGTGTCATTTAATTTTTGTTTCTTTTGGACTTTGTTTTTCTTTCGTTTTATTTTTACGTCATCTGGAGTCAAGTCGTATTAAAGTAAACATCGCGCGTAATAGAAGCCTAACGATAAAGATTTATTTATTTATACAATCGTATCGTGACCTTCCATGTTCGAACGTTTATATACGATCGGAGATGAATATACCGATCAGTTTGAAATCAGAAGTTATAGCGTTATGTATGGATAAGACACGTTCAGACAAATTTATACAAGTATATGCTGTGATCATGCCATTCCATTATGAGACCAGGAAACAAGGAAAATATCGGTAGCTATCAAATATAATCTTTATTAATTGCGTAAACAATAGATCATTTTTTTTATAGAAGATCAATTGATATTTCATATTATACCTCGATTTTATATACCTTCATATTGAAAGATTTTTGTAATCAGGAAATCGTAACGATAGTATTATATTATATTAATTATCATCTCCGTCACGATATTAACTAAACTAATTAAAAGTCATCTCATCTCAAAACGTTTAGCATGGATATACGTATACGTACTACATTCAATATTTACAAATCATTTGAACATTTAAAAAGCAATCATACTTAAAAGCAGCAGTAATAATCAGAAATGTCATTACAATAATAATAGAATATATAGGTATGGATTGATCAAGACCCATTGCATGATTATTGAATCACGTGATGTGAATTAATAAAGAATATAATAATAATAATAATAATAATAATAATAATAATAATTATTATTATTATGCAATATCAATATTTCTAATAATGATTTCATAGAATTCAACATAATGGTTCTAATGATGACAATAATAATAATAATATTCGTATGGATAATAAAAATATAACACAAGTTATTTTTTTGTTTCTCAGCATGACCGCAACAAGTTCCTTTTTTTACTATTTTTGTAACTATTTGAAATATTAAACAGATTTGTTCGAATCTTTAGGTTTTATTTAAACATTTAAATGTCTGTATACCTATTTTTCCGTCTAAATTGTTACATGCATTTATGAAATTTATACTTGTACCGAGAATCCACGTAATGAGAGGAGAATTGTGCAATATCGACCGCTCTAAATTTTGTTGTTATATGTATTCTGGGTTAGAAAATTACAATTTCAAAAACGTGTCTGTACTATAAATGGAACTTAATAAAAGGACGGAAATTATTTGATTGAAAGGAGTGCAATTTTATGATAAGAATTAATAATACGCAAAAGAGCAAAATAGTTGTAATTTGTAGGAAACGAAAAATTGAACGTTTTAATACATATCAATTATTAAATTAATACATTTTTAAATCTAAATGATTAACAATTTTAATAAAAAAGACATTTAATTGTTACAATAAAAGATTTTTGTGATATATATTTGTTAATTCAATTAATTAAATGTTAATATCCAATGGAAGAAACTAAAAAGTATTATACAATTCTTTTCAAATATTACTTCACTAGGTTAATTATAAAAAATTCAAACATTCATAACAAATTGTATATGCAATGGAAATAATTAAAACTACGCGAGAATATTTCAAATAATATCAGCAATTTGTAATTAGGAATTTCTTTTGGAGATTTTTTTTCTTTTTATATAAGCTATTAAAGGATCCTAAGGAAATAAAAATAAAAATTTTCGAAATTAACAAAATATCTCCATACATGTTTCAATTTTATATACAATTTATATTTTGATGAAATAGGAGAAGTGAGTATCTACTACCAAAAAGGGGAAGCTTTTTTCGCCTGGGGTTTAAAAGGTGGAGCCCTCTGCCCGGGTTGAAAGGTTGGTTTATTTTCGCTCACACGCGTGAAAGCATGTATGGTAGTATCCAGGTATGCACGTATGTGTATTGGAATACATGTAACAGAAGCGTCGCACTTGCGGTAGTGGAAATGGATCCGATGTTATTTACGGTAACTTTGTTTTCAAGCTCAGGTTGGTACGTAGATAGATGCACGAAACGTGATCGCTTGTTACTGGTGTAATACTCGATACGATGCGAGAACGATGGCTTCACTTCGATGGATGAAGTACATAGAATTCTTTTTCTTTATTTCTCACAGCTTCGAACGATCATCGTTCCTATCCGATTAAATCTTTCTACGAATTGTCTATATTCTTAAAAGAAAAAAACAAAAAAGAAAAAAAAAAAAACAAAAAGAAAAAAAAGAGAAGAAAAAAAAAAGAAAAAGAAAAAAATCCACTTTTAATATCAAGCATAGGTTTCGCAAACTCGTTCCGTTCATTTTCCGTGTGTATTTATACGCAAGGGATCTTCCCTACGAAAGCAAGATGAATTCGATAAACCATTCGCGAAACAAAATACAAGGTCTCTCGTCGCTCGTAAACAATCCTGACGTGTTAGACCGAGTGTATTTTTACGAGCGTGGATTAATAATAACGTGGTACATTTCACGCATAGGTATGTATATGCATATATGTATCTCAATCGTTGGAACGGCAACCTACCGATCCTAGCTAATTAACGGTCAGTTATCGACGATGCAGCGATGCTAAACACTGGCACCGTTGAGGTGCTACATAATTTCAGCCTCACCGAATCCCTTTATACGTGGCTCGCGTAAAACCGCAGTTACAGTTAATAATAAAGTTCGTGGCACTATGCCAGCTCTGATATACTACGCATTCTCCCTTTCTCTCTCCCTCTTTCTCTCTCTCTCTCTCTTTCACTCGCTCTCTCGCTCTCTAATACCTTTTCGTACCTTCTCTATTTGTAGCTACAGTCATGGTTGCAGGTAACGAGTCGGTAAAGCCGCTTCACGATTCGTACATAGTTTGTATATCCGACAGTGCATGATGCAAATATCCTGAGAGAAGAAAATAAAGCAAAACGGTGTCGTTACTTATGAATATACTAATTGTAATAACCTCCAATTATACGGCTAACAACACAAATGTCTTATTCGTATTATTTTCGAACTATATTATGATACGAATGGAATTGAATTGTCGTATTTGTTTTTCATCTTTTTCAAGTTATGTCAGAAAATTTTAAATGAAATAGGAAGATATTTGATTTATCGTATTATGTATATATAATTGTCTCTTTTTTTCTTTTTTTTTTTATTCGCGTTAGTTTATTATCGATACAGTTAAAAAGAAGAATAGTTTTATTTAGCAAAATTCGAAAACTTTGTGGTATATTCCGATATCATCTTGAAATTTCAATATACGAGAGGAATTTGTCGTGTAACTTGGATAGCACATTGTTTCGAAGATTCCAATGTCCGATGTCGTGATGATCTTTCGATCATGCCCGTATCTAAATTCTTCAAAATCCAGAAAATATCATTTACAAAGGTGCTTGAAGAAGATACGTAGAAGGAGAGAGAAAAAGGATAGATTTTTTCTTTTTCAAAGTAAAATTAACAATATGTCAATTATGCTGTAAGAAAGATTAAAAAAGTTTGAATAGAAAATAAATATTTTCTTTTTTTTCTTCTTACATTCCAATCGTAATTATTATTATTCACGAATAATTGTAAGGCTATTTGTTTAATCTTTTCTTTTTTCTTTTTAATTATAATCTCTCTTGTAAATTAAAAATTTGTAATACAAATTCTAAATTCTTAAATTTTAAAGACCCCGTCATATATTATGTATTAACTTACTAGTCTCAAATTATCCGATACATTCGATGTTACGAATTGAGTCAACGATATTTAAACGAAGTTATCTCCGTCTCTTTCTCTCTTCGAACGGATGAACATTTTCAACGCGTTTTCTCGAGACTTGAACTCCTCCTGATGACGTCTGTTTCAACTCGGCAATTAACAACGTTTGCGTAGCAGCGACTTGCTTAAACGCTTGAATAGTCGTGCTACTGCTTTGAAATTGAGGCGGTTGTACGGCAACAGACGTTCTCGTTTGCCGCTTAAGATGTACGTTAAAAGAACGTATATCTCGTAGAACGGCACCTCTCTCTTCATTTTCGTCTCTACGTAACGGAGGCTATAGCTAGATGACGACGACGAGACGAGACAAATTTTCATCCTCCTGTCTTGTTCGCTCAACTACGGATGCAGAAACCGATAAGCAAGTTAAAGAGAGAAAGTTGTGAGATAGTTGAACTAGTTTCTTTCTCTCCCTTTCTCTTTCTCTCTCTCTCTCTCTCTCTCTCTTTTTCTTTCTATTTATTTATCATTCTTCCAAAATTTCATTTTAATATTTTTTTTTTTTTTTTTTTTTTTTAAGATAGAAATGTCAAGAATATTTACTGATTTAAATATATATTTTCTTTCTCTTACATATTTTATCTCTTTCTCTCTCTCTCTCTCTCTCTCTCTCGCTCGCTCTTTCCGAGTATTTCAATGTTGACATATCGTCATCGTTAATTATTTCATCCATACGTTACATTGAGCAATTAACCGAGTTAGTATACGGTTGTTAAATGGAGGTAAGGAATAGGTACGACATTGAGCCATCATCTTATTACCCACAGGGGAATTGTAATTAATTAAACTGAGACAATATTCGAAATCGCAGAGGAATAATTCGGCATTTAATTGAATGAATAACGTTATTTTCTATTTTTGATACAGATATTCGACTTGAAGATCACTATATTCGACTAATTGAAATGAGTATTATAATGATAAAATGTTACAATATATTTATTATGACGAATTTTATTGCTTTTTCCTTTTGTTTGTTTTTTTTTTTCATTTTATGATAAGTAATTTAATTTTACGTACTTGTATAATTTCAAACGATTCCGTACAAAGTTTTTCCTTTTTAGCCTATGGTCACATTGAAATCTTTAAACTGCAACAAAATAGGAACGTTCGATTTTTCTAAAAGTTTTATCAACGATAGTTCATAATTAACATTGGATTACATTAATCTGTTTTCCCTTGACCGTAGTTAAGCTCGAAATTCGAATGGCCTATCATTGTAATCGGAGTTTGTCCATTTGCTTTGCGGAATTACACTTTAAGCAAAATCTATGAGAATAGTCTTTTCCTCGAATATTGCAATGAGAGCTTCTCTCAAACACATTCCAAGATACTCCTCAGAACGGACTAATTCGAATCGTTGAGAATTCTCGATCGCCTTTAAAAAGGAATCGTCAATTCGTTTAGCGATCGAACGATCTCATTCACTCGAATTAATTTCGGATTCGAATAAAATAAAAAAAAAAAAAAAAGAAAAAACTGAAGAAGTATTGTAACGAAACGATGCAACGTATCTTTTCATAAATATTTCAGGCATGTTAAAAGATATACGTTCCCTATTTTTTCGCGTTAACGAGCAACGGACTTTCATAAAAAGATACGTAGCTAAATCTACGAAATCTCGCGAACGATCGAACGAAGCTTTTTTGCCCTTCGTATTAAATACACGAAGGGATAAATGAGAAGAGACGAGATGAGAGCCGGAGTATTTGATAGGTGCGAAAGCAGCAGCATGGGCTGCTTGATTTGATGTGACTCTCAGTAAAGGAAGAACCGAACCGAGAAAGATAGGGTTGCATATACGTACATACGTACATACATATATATATATATATATATATATATATATATATATATATATATTTACATGTACAATTGGATGAGAATGCTCATACGTAAATGATTTACATACAATAAAAGAGAGATGAAAAATATCAGTGTACATCGGCAAATGTGTTGTTTCTATGCATATATACGTGAATGTATCTGTATAATATAAAGTATATAAATATATAGACATACGTGCACGTGCTTTGGATTCGCTTTTCAATGAATGCCAATATAAAGGCGGGTCGTCCCAAGCTTTCGCATTCTCAGCCACAGCGAGAGTGCACCGGCTGGGCTTGCCTTTATACACGGAGAAGCAGAAAACAGAACGGTAGCTCATTAGCGGTAACAGGGAGCCGAGCAAGAGAGGAAGCTCGTTATCCATGGATACACAAACCCAGAATGTATGTACGTACCTCCTTCGTAATCCGTGCGGTACGATTCGAGTTGTCTGTATGTCTTGAAGCTTGAGCTTTCTACGGGCATCACCCCCTTTGAATTCAACCCGTACCCCTTGCAATCTATTTATCTATATATACATATACTTTTATATCTTTATCAAGTTCTCTTGGTAATCATGACTTGATGCTTTTAATTTAGTCATCGAACGTTTCCTTCTTTGTACATTTTCTCTTTTATTCCTTTTCTTTTTTTTTTCCTTTTTTTCCTTTTTGTTTTTTTTTCTAGAAGTATTGGAGGAAAATATGGTTAGAATGATCAAGCAAACAAAACTTTTTGAATTTAGCAAAGTTTCCAGAGGAGCGCTTTCCGGAGGATATTGATCCTACCGTGTGCGGTGTATTGTATAAAGGCGTAGTTCGTTTATCGTTATAGTTGTCTTTAAAAAAAAAAAAAAGGAAAAAAATGAATAAAATAAATTGGTTAAAAGTGTATATTTAATTACAAAAGGGGTTATATCTATAAGGGTTATATTTTCGATTAATTTTTTCTTTTAATAATTTCGTTCTTTTTTTCTTTTTTCTTTTTTCTTTTTTTTTTTTTAATTACGTTTTACAATTAGAAAATAAATAATAAACAAAATTAATTGATAATGCAGAAGCTAACTTTTTGTTCTTTTAATAATAATAGAATATACAATATGGAAAAATGATATTATCGAGAAATATCTTTTTTTCCTTTGGAAAATATTAAAAGATATTTGTAATTAATAACTTCAAAACTTTAATGAGCAAAAATGAATGATATTGTTGCCATATAGAGCTATGGACTATGCGATGACCGTTTTTAGGATGAATAATATTCTGTAAGAGGATTCTCCGCTTTTGCTTTTCGTGGAAGAACATTAAGAGGACGATTCTCGTTCGTCCTTGCTGTTGTTTAAATGCAATCTCTCTCTCTCTCTCTCTCTCTGTCTCTCTCTTTCTCTATAGCAGTACTCGTTGGGGCAGAGTTCCGCATCGACTTAATCGTCAAGCGGCAGAGAGAATTTACATTCACAATGACACAATGCTCTGCTTACTGACAAATCGGTCGTTCACAGTCAGCAACGACATAACGAGGAACAGTAACGCGAATGGTCTTTTGAATCATAAAGACTATATCAAAATATCATAGTCTCTTTGTCTTTTCCCGCTTTAATTATCCAACGAGTTTGTAATTAGAACTATATATATATATATATATATATATATATATATATATATATTTGAAAGAAAAAGTTGTTACCAACGATAATTAAAGTTTTTCTCTTCGTGATTTCTTTTTTATTTCTTTTTCCCGTTAACAATTTGACTTTTAAGTCGACTTCGATATAATTATAATGTAATTATCTATATTGTAAAGGTATAAAATATAAGAAAATTTATTGGATTTTGTGGATTGCCTTTTATCGTAGTTTTTTATTTTATTTGAACACGACTGACAGTAATTCTTATCAGTATTCTCAATATAACGAATATAACCATAATCTAAGTTATTTCGAGTAACTGAGAGCAAGAAAAATGTAATCTTGACCGTTTAGGATTCCATCAACCGACAAGATCTATCGGCTCGGAAAATCATCGGCTTCTAGTCGAATAGGCCGTTGTCACTAGCTTCCTAGTAGTACAAGGATACCGTAACCAGAGGAATGCTCGTTCGCAGTAATGCAATAACTGTGGTATCGCGACTGCAAGATACCACGAAGGGCTGGCATTCAGATTGGTCGCATCTCCCGCCGGTAAACTTGGAAGCATTTGCGCAAGATCGATCGCGTCAAGTTTAAGAAGAAAAACGAATGATGTACGAGAATTACAAGGATACGACTTTTTTTTTGTAAATTGGAAAGTTTTTGATGAACACTTTTTGAAATCATTTCTTTCCACAAAAATCATAATTATTCGTATTTTATGTCGATAATTAATAATATATTGAAAAGGGAGACTAGCTTTGATTTTCGTTAAAAGTAAGAAAAATTCGATATTATCGATAAATATCGAAAACGGGTACTTCAACTTTTGCAAATCTTTTATTTATAGGTGAAACAGGAAATTTAACTTGCTCAAAGAGCATAGTCTTTCTCGAGTTAGTTCAAGTGTATTGCGATCGTTGATACAGTGTAGAACTATGAAGATATTATAATTTCTTACCGTCAAAAATGAAAGTTAAAGAAATTGAAAGAGAAATAAGATTATCGTTTAATTAAAATTAAATCACTTTTAGAGATAAATCAAATTTTTTGATATATCAATGATCTCCCAGATCGAGAAACAATATGATTTTCCTACTTAGTTAATATATAAGAGCGAGATATAGATACTAAATTCTTGATTAGCCACATGTCAATATACACATAAGCGCAAAGGATAGCCATAGCCTTAAGTGCCATCCTCGCGTATACTAGCTAGCGTAATCGAATTTGCAGGGATAGACCAATTTGATTACGTTGAGAGAGAGAGAGAGAGAGAGAGAGAGAGAGAGAGATAGAGAGAGAGAGAGAGAAAGAGAAGGAAATGGATGCTTCGACATTGCTCCGTGTAATATCAAGTCATTATTATAATACTTGCGAATGTAGCTTAATAAACGTTTATTTAATACGATCCACGATGAGAGAGTCAGGAAATTGGAAGAAATTTGATATACTTTTACAAGTTATGAATTAGTTAACTTTTCTGTTCCCTTTATTATCAGATGTATCTACTCGAACTTATTGAAATAAGTTTACTCATTGAATTATACGTTCCACGCAAAACTATTTACAGCGAATAATTAACATGGTTTATACATTTGGCCCGTAAGTTTAACACGTTCCATAGTATTATCGACTTTTTATAAAGCTTGAACGAATAGAAGGTAATAATCACTTTTGCAATGTTTCATACTTGAGGGAGAAAATAAACGAATATCGATTGTTACCGTAAAAGCCATCAAGATATCTTTTTAATTTTTTCTTTGATCTCATCGCTGTCTCTTTCCCTTTTATTTTTTTTTTCTCTTACTTCTCTGTTCTCTCTCTTTTTCTCTTTCTTTTCGACACTGATGATCGCGAGCGATTATCAAGCCAACTTTTCTCGTATTTCCTCGTATTCGCGAGATTCAACTTTCTTTCGTTTATTAGAGGACGAACTTCTTCTTCTTATTTCGAATCGCAAGAATGAACAATATTTCTTCGATTTCTTTAAGAAGTAAAATATTCCCGATTCTCAATCTACTTTTTTTTTTCAGTCAACTCTTTAGCTTTGTCATTATACGAACGCTTTTCTTCGTTTGAGATTTTGTACTTTTGATCCTTGAGAGACATGTTAACGAATGAATAATTTTTTTTTTTTTTTTTATGAAATAAGAAGCAGGAGAGGAAAGAAGGATGATACATTCAAGGACGTCACGTTCGATGATTTCCTCGTACCAATTAAAGACGTTCGAACGTTTTGACGAAATATGCCGACTATTGTTCCAGACAAAAGGGAAAAAGCGATCAAGTTCGAAATATACCTTTTCTTTGGGATTATTCGGGCATACTTTTCGTAGTAAAATGATTCTGTAAGTGATTCTTAAGCGTTTGTCTGCAGTCAGACACGTATACTTACGTATTTATAACTATATGTATGTATGACTAGTAAGAGTAAGAAGGCTTGGAATACCATGAAATATCAGGAATACGGCTCTTTTACGAAAGTACCGAGGTGCTGGATACAATCCAGAAAGCTCCTCTCTTTCTTCTTCTTCTTCTTCTTCTTTTCTTTTTTTTTTTCTTTTCATGCGCATGCGCGTGTAACTCACGTTTCCGCACGTATGCCGCTGCACATTTCCCGCAATCTCGAAGTTTTAGAACGATGCAAAAATCGTTTCTCTACGAAAAGGAATGAGATACTTATCTTCCGTGTAACAGTGGACTTTCAGAGTGTATGATAGAGAAGATGCATTTTTAGAGAAAACTCTGATCCCTCTGGAAGGAAGTGATACCACGTTCACGTGATGTGAATTCTTTATTTGAGAAAGATAGATTGTTATATAGATAGACAGATAGATAGGCAGATAGATAGATAGATACATAGATAAATAGATAGATAGATAGATAGATAGAGAGAGAGAGAGAGGGAGAGAGAGAGAAAGATGGAGAAAATATTGAGTTCATAAACATATTTGATCATAAGTGATATTATATATTTCATTCATGATCACATATATTTGATATATGTATATATCTGAGTATATATATATATATTTTTTTTTTATTTCTTTAAATATTTATTTAAATTAGTCAATATAAAATGATCAGTACAATAGTATATTATATAGTAATATAAAATAAAATAAGATAAAATAAAACTGAAAGAGGGACAATGTAGGATTGTAGAAATTATTCATTTCAGTGAAATAAGAGTGAAAAGGTATGAGAGAGAATACATCCTTTCCGTATTTGTTTATTCGACGTGTCGAGCGTCGGTGGACTTGTTGGCCGGTTGGGTCAGTGCCAGACTTAGTATTGCTTCATAAATCCTTACCCAAGGAACTCCTGCATCATCTTGTATTGTGTCGCAAATAGTGCCCGCTTGCCCGCGTACCAATAATCGGATGTATCCGACAAAATTTATGGCCGATGCCTGTCCCTTCGAAAGGTAAAGAACGGCCGTGAAACTCGAAAGAAGCTCATCGAAAGCCCTTGGATATATTCGTTAATCTTGCAGTGTTTACTTATCGTAAAGAAATCTCGATATTTTATATCAAAATGTGAATTCAAAAAAAATCATTCCGTTTATCAGAAATTATTATATGTTTTTTCGTTAAAGCATATAATAATAATTTCTACTCTTACGAATTAGAAATTGTTTTTCAAGAAATTCTCTTGCTCCGTTATCGACTAATAAGGAAGCATTAGGGGATTGGATCGTTAATTATAATTATCGATGGCTATTCATATAAGAAAATTGTATTAGTGATCTAAGATTTGACCAGGTTTGAGAGAATAAAAAAAAGAAAAAAAAAAGAGATATTAGTTAAAGCTTTAGTTATGAATGATCTTTAACAATGAACACAATTTTATTTATTTTTTTTTTTCTTTTTATTCTGAAATTATATTCATTAACCGCTTTACGAAACACGAATGAACGAGATCATTGATATTATAACGATAGATAAAGAAAATAAATTTATTAATATTAGATTAAGACAAATAATCTTATAACATTGTAACTAAGTAATTTAAATCCATAAAAAGATTTGAATCTATTAAAAGGTCCAACATTTTATACGGTTAAAGTTCACTTGAATCGTAGGGTTGCTAAATCCTAAAGGGTTTTCGTAGCGCGGAAAAGGATAGATCCACTCATTCGTTTCCCATTTCAAGAAACTCTACAACTCCTTTCCATCAGTTTCATCTCGCATTGGTAGAAACTTACCGGTGGATCAAAGTCTGAAGACGAGTCGTCGAAGGCGTGTGTGTGTATGTGTATGTGTGTATGTGTGTATTTGTGAGTATGTGGTGTATCTAAAGGAGAAAAGAAAGATGAAGTGAGTGAGAGAGAAGGAGAGAGTGAGAGAGAGAGAGAGAGAGAGAGAGAGAGAGAAAGAAATGGTAGAGGAGGTATTGAGGTCGGATGCGAGAGGCGTCGTTGAGGGTGGAAATATAGGGAAAAAGACTCGGGGAGAGAAGATCTGGAAGAGAGGAGTAAAGTTCTCTCTCTCTCTCTCTCTCTCTCCCTCTTTCTCTTTTTCTTCCTTCCTCTCTTTTCTTTCTTCTTCACTCCCCTCTAGTTCACGCATCGACGCCTCTTCACCGCGAATGCGAATCGCTTGCTAAGGCGAAATGCTTGACGAATGATGAACCGGTTTCGCTAGCATGAACGGAGGAAGAGAGCAAGAGAGGGTAACGTGGAATGAAATAAAATCGAGCGTTTCGCGGGTGATGAACCGTGATGACGAGTTGCGATAAAGGAGCGAGACGGCATCGTGAAGATGTATGAATTTAGGATAACCAAAAGTACCTTACGAATTCGTCGTCTCGTCGCTCGCTTTACGGAGCTGGAAAAAGAGCGGTGCGTTTCTTTTTTCCTTCTTCCTTTTTTTTTGTTCTTTCTTTTTCTTTTCTCTCTCTCTCTCTTTTTTTTTTCTTTCCGAGGAATAAATGAATTTATGGATTTCGAATAGGACGAGAGAGCGTGCTTTGAATAAAATAATGTATAATTTGTGAAATATTAAATGAATGTTTTCACTTAATTTGATATATTTCATTTATACATATATATATATATATATATATATATATATATATATCATTATTATTATCTATTCTTGTTTTAATTTTTATATATTTTCGCATTTAATTATTAATAGGTATTATTCGTCGAACGATGACCACGTTTCTACATATGCATCGAAGAAGAAGGAAGAAGTAAAATCCAGCTTACTCATTCGTAAAGGCATCGCCGTAGTGATATCGCGATTCGCATCTCTATTTAAAGTCGGACACTAGACAAATGTTAGCATTCGCGCTTCCCATTCGTACTGTTGGGAATCTAGGTACGTTCCTGTGTGAGGCTATATCTACGAATATGGATACGCATTTGAAAGACATCCGAAATGGAGCGCTTGGAAATTTTTCTACTTTCCATAGAGAGAGAGAGAGAGAGAGATAGAGAGAGAGAGATAGAGAGAGAGAGAGAGAGAGAGAGAGAGACAGAGAGAGACAGAGAGAGAGAGAGAGAGAGAGAAAGAGGAGGAGGAGAGAAAGGAAGAGAGAGAGAGAGATGGAAAAAGAAAAGGGCGAAGATGTGCAAACGGAACGGAAAGCCTTCTAGGCGTGGGAAACTCTGCTTTTGACGTATCTCGACGTCACGGAAAAGAATATGCCTTCTTTTTTCTGTTTGCAATTATTTGTTTCAAAGAAGAAAGCTCCGTGTTTCTACGATATTTTTTAAATTTCCTTTATCCATCGTGTCTTTTATGATAAACGTCGATATCTATCAAGAAAGATGAGGAAAATTGAATGGGACAACAACGATCTCGCTTTGAATAGAATATTTCCTCTTTTTCTTTTTCTTTCTTTTTTTTTTATTGCACATTTTCTTTCGCTCTTTTTTTTTTTACAGAGCGTATATAGCTAAATAAAAATCGAACGTGTCACAGGCATAAATTTTGAATGATTTAAGTCGTTCTCCTGGTGGTTATTATTTCTTGATGACTGTGGTAATATATTTTTATTATTATAATATATATATATATATATATATATATATATATATATATTATAATAATAAAAAGAAAAATATATAAATCGTTCTCAGTCATAGAGGGATGCAATGAAAATTCACATTTAAAATGTATTTTTTTTATTAATGAACCATCCTCGGATGTTCTCAAATGTTGTATGTGAAGTACGAATACGATGAAGAAGAAGATGCGAGATTCCTCTTATAGAACTGTTTGCTAGGACGACAACAAGAACTGTCGAAAGCAGTTCAAATTATTTATGAAGCTTTTTTTCCTTTGGTTACACTTCGAAGCATGCCTGTTTGCTACTACTATAATCCCGTTGCTTTAAAGCTAAAACGCTCAAGACCACGAAGAAGAGCACGAAAAATTCAAGGAAGAAAAGTTTTCGTGCATTTGACATTTCGGATTAGATTCTGTTCTCTTTCTTTTTTCCTTTTTTTTAATATACGACTTTCTTCAAATTCAATAAGACGTTAATATGATAATAATGTAAGTATGATGACTCGAATCGATATTCATTGATTTTATTGTTCGGAGAATGTAAATAATAGGAACGTTTTAAAAATATTTAACAAATGTTATTTCTTTTGTAAAATTATACTTTGGAGATTCAAACTGAGAAGTAGATATAAAAATTTCTTATAAAATTATCATCCATTAATGGCAGTATAGTTTAACGAATATTTCGTGTAAATCAAATCATAGTTCTCTTTCTCGAGATCTTAAATCTCATTTATGTAAATCCCACTTATGTTTCGCAGGAAGTTTAAATTAATGAAATTTAATTTAAATTCTACTATCGACTTCCTTTAATTTATTAATTAAGTTTTTCAAAAGTATTTTCTCTATAAAATACGTACGAAGAAATGTACTTACATATGTTTCGACTTATCAAGCACACTATTACAAATTTATAAAAATATGTACTTAAAAAACTCGCGTTTGTGTACTTAAAAAACATACATGTTTGAGCTCGAGAAAAATAGCTGTTATTGTTGTCATTGTCATCTTTGTTGTTTTTTTTTGTCCACCTCTTGTTCGGACAACGTGTCGCTTTAAACTGATGATTTTATCTTATCCCACGTCACGCGTTAACAAGATGGATTTAAGAAGGATGTCCGTGTTACCTGGTAGATGCGGATCGAGGAAAGGAGAAAAAGAAAAAAAGAAGAATACTCTCAAGGGTTTTCTGGAAGAGAGTAAACGAGCGTTTACGAGAATGGCCCATTATCAGGGCCAATATCCAAGATGCTCGACAACCTCCTAACGACCCTAACATAACTCCTCTCTCTTTCTCTTTTTCTTTTTCTTTCTTTTTCTCTTTCTATTCCACACATTTCTTTTCCTTTTCTTTTTTTCTCTTGCCCTTGGACGAGTCGCCCCTGTTTCTCACGCTTCTTCTTTTGCTCTTTCTACGTTCTCGTGTTCTCCTAGAGTCTTGCAAGACTTCATCGAAGCCTCTCTTTCAGAAAGCAACCGACAACCGGCTGGCAATGACATTGACGACGACGCCTTCTGATAGCGACATCTTCTCTCACTCTTCTATCACGGCTTTCACGTCGTATCGTCATTTCGTCTCATTTCCCTTCTAAAGCATGTCGCACACGGCAGTGCTTTATCGAGTTTCAATGACGCTTGCTTTCTACCGTATAAACTAATCCTTGATCAGGAAGATTGTAATGGCTTTAGTTTTTAATCATTATCCTCTCTTTTGTGTTAATTTTTCTTACGTTTTCGATAAATTATTATTAATTCGTTCATTCTTTGTGATTTAATCTATGATGGTTCATAGACTTTTTATAACTGATCATTTATAACTTGGAAATTGTTAGCTGCATGAGAGAGCTTCCATGAAATTAATATGTTCTCTTGAATGTTAAATTGGATATGCGGTTTCGTTGAGCTGTTCGAAACACCAAAAGGGAATGAGAAAGAGAGAGAGAGAGAGAGAGAGAGAGAGAGAGAGAGAGAGAGAGAGAAGCGTCTTTTCGATTGGAACGGTAAAATTATAGTAACCATTCCAATTCGTTTTCTTTTCCAGTAATGGAGGAGGTAATCGATTTTGTGTGTCGCCAATGTGAGAGATCCTTCCGCTACGGTATTTTTTATGTCGAGCGATCAGAGAAGGGCTCGAAGGTTCCTTAATAAAGGACACCGATAGGCTCTCTTCATTGAATTCGTTCTGATACCTTTATCCCTCGAAATCCGTGTCGGACCAAGCACAGAATAAATTTCTCTTTCTCGCTTGTCGATCGCATATTCCATCTCATGTTCGAAACGATTCTTTGAAAACGAAGACTCGTTCATGGTGAGCCCTCCTGTCTCCTATTATACCATTTCATCCGCTTGATGTCCGAATCGAAATTGATGGACGAATGGATTATCATAATCACTCTTTATTCGTGAATTTATTTAGATGTATCGCTTTCGATTGTGCTCATGAGTTTAATAAATTACAAAAAAAGTTTTTGTCTCTATTGTACGTCTTTGGAAGTTAATATCTAACATTTAATAAATACGTATCATATAAAAATATACATTTGAATACTATTCACGTAACATTAATCTCAAGTATCCAAGTTTTGATTACTTGTATAATTACATGTCAATCGCAAGAATACAATTCTAAATATGAAATGGCAAAATAACGAGCTAACGATCAGCGAATAGCCAAAATCTCAGAATCGGTTCAGTATCATGTAGGAGAATTATTGATATTGAAACGAGTGCTTCGAGTCGTTCGACAATTATTAAACAGTCGTACGTCGGTGTATCTGCAGTTGATCGTTCTACGAACGATTTCTCGTTAGTTTTGCGTCATATGCACGTTTCCGTCATATCGAACTAAACGGTGTGCATTATCGTATCTTCAATGCGACCGTGGATGCATAACCTTTTGGCTCTATCTCCATTCCCCGTAGATTTGCAAAGCCGATAATCCTAGGCAGCCGATCGTAAAACGTACATTCGTCATTTCCCTATAGTCGAGTCATCGAGATTTGCACGCGATCGCCTCGACGCGATTCGATGGAATTGAAAAGTCGGACCGGACGTGACAATCATGCAACAAACAATTTTTAAAGCCGATGGACGTGGATTTTTTTGAGCCATTTGATATCCATCTTTATTTTTTCGTACTTCATTCTTCACGAAACATACTTGGACGTTTAAAAATATTATCAATCGTCTATCCTCTTATATTGAATACAAATCTACAAATTTGACTTTAATGTCTTTAATAATATTTTTATAAAACTGACCATATAAAAGAGTTTGATGATAAATTATATTTTTTATTTGAAAAAGATGAAAATTTATAAAATAAAAATTATACGCCAATCATCGATGGTACTTTCATAATTAATATGATAATTTATAAATCTCAAAAAACGGCAAAGAAAATAAATGTATACCCATTTTTACATCCTATCTGATCCTATCTGATTGTAGTGAAAAAAAGGGAAAGTCAAGTTAATCGACGAAAAGTCTCTCGACGATTTATCTCGGCGAGTGTAAGAAGGCTTAAGATGAAAGCGTGTTGTTTCGCTGTCTAAACCGGCACGGACAGATTGCGGGCCTCGTTTATACGAGGCTCTTATACTCTTGCCATCGTATGGCATCGATTTATGCCTCAGCATGCCGTAAATTCGACGGATCTTCCACCGTAAAGTTTCATCAGGTTGGTATTTACGCCGAGAAAATCCGCAACGTTTCGTCACCTCCGCTTGTACATCACATTTTCATTCGACTTTCCAAATCAATAATTGATCAAAAATTATCATTGTAAACTTGAAAATGTGCTCGTACGTTTCATAGATTCTTTTTTTTTTTTCAAGGCTTTTTTTTTCCTATTAAACAAATCCTATTCTAGTGATGATTTTTTGATCGATATTAATAGTTCAAAACTTCGAGATGGATAATGGTAATTTTATAGAGATTTACGATAGAACCCGAATGGGAATGCATAAATTATTTTACTTTTCACGAAGTATTTGACCGAACGAAAGGTCGAACTTGCTAAAGAGAATTGAATGTTCAGCGGAATCATCTCATGCTCATGGGCGTGAATATGAAGCGTTGAAACACGCTTACGGGTTCACCCATAGAGAGAGAGGTAGGTATATCGTATTCGTAGTTGCGACTAATTTACCGTACCGCTGGACGATTTATATTTCGATGAAATCTATTGGATCGACAAAAAGCCAATAGCTCAGGACATTCGGTTATTTCAACTGATGTATTATTATCGGTGAATCTCGCGGTCGTCAGGCGGCCTGTTGCCTGCATCAGCGGTAGTTGTACGACATGAGATAAAGAGAGAGAGAGAGAGAGAGAGAGAGAGAGAGAGAGAGAGAGAGAGAGAGAGAGAGAGAGAGAGAGTAGGGGGAAGGGAGGAGGAAAGATAGTTGATAGAGAAGAGAGAAGAGACATCTAACAACAACGCAAAATTCGCGATTTCCGCGTATCATATACGAGCGAGCATTCGCTCGAGACATTTTCCGCCGACGAAACCCGCACGCCCTTTCTATAGGAGCTCTGCGAAATTGTTTTCAACAATAGGCGAAACTAACAATAGGACGAAGTCGTATAGTACCGTTCGAGACAACATAGAGAGGATGGTGTTGTGTATACGTAGGTACCTTACTCAAGAGATGCTACAACGAGAATATCCGTGTTGCTTGGGTTGATGCGTGTTCCCGATATGAGAGAGAAGGGCTAAAACTTTGCATTCTCAAAGCTCATAGTGAATTAATACAATGCTCTATTTCTCTCCTTTACCTTCGTACAGTTCGTGAGTTTCTCACACTCTTTTCGATTTACTTTCTCACGCAATATTATAACAAGTATTAAGACAAGTATAAGATTATATTCAACGTGCTATCAGTAGTTTTCATTTCATAAAAGATTCAAATATTAATTTCCAATAATGATCGTTGTTCAACTTGTATTTCTTTTATAAATTGAAATATAAATAATAGAAGTTATTGATTGTCATTGTTTTAATCGATTTTTCATTGCTTTTTAATATAAGATAAATGATCAAGTTACTTTGAATTTGTCATCAATATGGTTCGAAAAATTTGTTATATGATTATCTATAACATTTTTCAAAATTGTTTAAGGGAATTATTGTCAAGGAACGTTTAGGAATATTTAATAATGCAATATGATTTAGAAATAAAATTATCTTTATTATTTTATAATATTATGAAAGTATATACTAAAAAAAATGTAATTATTGTTTGACATTTTAGTAGCTATTGCGAACAGCTATTGTTTAATAGTTAAATAAAAAATTATTTATTATGTAATATATTCAATAAAATTAATTATTATACAGTTAATAAAATTAAAGTAATAAAGCAACACAATCTTCAACCTTAATTGCAATAACGATGATGATAATGATAATTATTATTATCTTAATTTAATATACTTTAATTTAATCAAGTTTATTGTAATCCATTCGCATGAGCACTTATATTTAGTTATTTCAATTGATGTCAGAGTAATTCTAATTTTATAAACATACATTTTTTTTTTTAACAATTTATAAACGGCACGTTATTATTAAAAGAGCCTTTTAGTTTTTATTTAGAGATCTAAAATAAAGATAGTCCAATAATTGATTAGTTTAGTTTATTGTTCTTTTTTACGTGTTTTTTTATTTTTTTTTTTTTTTTTTTATTTTAGTGGACAGAAACGTTATTGTACTCTTAAATGAAAAACTGAAAGATTTCGAAGCATCATCGATCGCCTATCCACGAGCGTGGATTATTTCATTCGATTCGAATCTGCGACACGTCGGCAATTTTCGCGCGAAAATCGCGAACTGCAGCGATTGGCACGACACGACGTGCCAGACCTTCGATACCAGTGCCAGAGGTACGTCTCGATAATCCATCTCGAGGGCCTTCGCTTTCAATCGAGAGAGATACGATTCGTTTGATGTGCCAGCCGTTACGTGTTCCCTTTTATTTTTGATTTCAGCCTCGAACGTGCCGATGCTATCGTAGTATATTGCTCTTTAATATCTTACATTTGTTAGAGAAAAATGAAAAAGGATGACGTGGCATGTGTCGCTTTTTATAATGAGATAATAACGTTAAGTCTTTCTCTTCCTCTATCTCCGTCTCTCGTAAAGAAAGTTTCGACGTAACTGTCATCTTAACGAAGTTTTAAAGTAACTGTCTATGACGGAAAGTTAAGAAGATAATTTGATATCGGATAACTTCTCATTACTTCGATATCGATTGTTCTGTTCGATTATGTTTTAACATTTATTCGTATATTAATACGTATTACCTTTCATATTACAATATGGAAATTTTCAATGTATAACATATATCGGAATTTTGTAAAATTATTTCCTTGTTTATCACTTAATCGACTTTCATCGTACATATATACGTTAAAGAAATAACATCGTAGTATTGCAAAATGTTGAATTTTATAGAAAAAAAATTCGATCTCGTCGCGAATCCTTGCCACGTTTATTGATGCTTGGAAAATAAGCTGGGACGTCGATTTACCATACGATATTTACAAGCAAATATACGAGCCTCGTTCGTTGAATTTTTTGAGGCTCGAACGAGCAACGACGTGCACTTCCTTCTACGGGTTTTACACGTTTTCCCGGTTATCGAGGACGAAAGCGAACTTCGACGGCAATTCTCGTCAGTTGATATTCGCGCGAGAGGTGATAAAATTCACATCTCTCTTTTTCTGGACTTCGTCAAACTGCGAAAGGGGACGAGGGTGTATATACATCGATAATCCGTTCGTTAGTTAGAAAGAGTACGAATTCTCTCAAAGAAAAGCGAGCCGCGTTGATGGATTCCGATGAGAAATAGCAGACTCGGGTTATCAATGACATTGACGTAACTTGATACTCTAACGGCCGATAACTTGGTTCACACGATGGAAAGAGAGAGAGAGAAAGAGAGAGAGAGAGAGAGAGAGAGAGAGAGAGAAAGTAGCCAAGGAATGACGTAAAAGTGAAAAAGTTAAAAAACTCTGGGGTCTATCTTATCGAATAAAGGTACTACTTTCGTGAAAAGATAACGAGAAAGGTTTATTTAAGACTTCTTCTTTTTAAAACGGTGTAAATATCGGATATTATTAAGAACGAAAAGATATTTTCTTGAAAATTAAATTCATATTGTATATTCAATTTTGCAAGAAGAACCTTCCGGGATATTTCCTTCCTTCAAACTCGATTAGAATATTAAGCTACGTGCCAAATGTTGCTATCTCGTAGAAAATTTCATTTCTCTTGAAAATATTGACTTTTTCTCTTTAATTACGGTATGCGTATCTTTAATCTTGGTTTTACAGGAGTGAAATTGAATATTGGTAGAAAAGAATATCGAAATATAAATTGATTTTATTTTATATCGAAATACAAAGCTAACTCTTTAGAAAATATTGTTTTATGAATCGGCATATGATAGCCTATTAAAAGAGGGAAGCCTTTTCGATCTATCGTACGATCGTGCGATAATTAAAATACAGAAGCAGACAACGTTTTTGATGTATACGTTTCGTACATATACGTATATACAGATACATATATATGTATATATATATAGATATAGATATAGGAGTATACGTATAGGCATATATGAAGCGTATACACGGAAGATACGTACGATCGAATGTACCAAGGATTAAAGAGGATTTTTTGAAAGGCATGAAAGAGGGAATTACACCGGAAATTCTTCTTTACCATTTTTCCTTTGGATCTCTTTTCCGAACTAAATTATTTCACTGATGTTGAATCAGGTATCTCGATGATGGCGACGAAGTTGATTGTGAATTTTCAACAAGGGTCTTTCATCGAGCAAAAATATCTTCGCAAATTATTGTTCTCTTGATCTTGTTTGATATTACTTCTCTCTCTCTCTCTCTCTCTCTCTCTCTCTCTTTCTCTTTTGAGTGAAGTGTAGAGATTATATCGTTCGTTCCCTTTCGTTTCTAACGACGTACTGAATATAATTTATCATCGAGACGCGTAAATACAATTCTCTATCGTTTCTACGAGATTGTTAACAGCGTGAAAATCAGCAAAAGTTATTGTTCAAGAAGACGCAAACCGAGCACTTTCTCTTGTGAAATGACTAGCCATGTTATCCTTTGACGTCGTCACATTTATACAACAGTGAAGACCGGTCCGAGAGGCAACAGTGAACGACGACGTGGCTTTCGGAGTGCCTGTCGGAAATCCCTAACCGCATTTCAGCGCGTTGCTACTCTAAGTAGGTGCTGCTCTCTCTCTCTCTCTCTCTCTCTCTCTCTCTCTCTCTCTCTCTCTCTCTTTCATTCTCTATACACTGACGTTGATGTAATTTTAATGAGCGTTCATGGGTCAGAGGAGGGAGGTCTTCTCGGAAAACTGTAATTGCAAGTCAGCCTCTGGAATAGAGAAAGTGCTGGTAGTGGTGGTGAGAGGGTTAAGAAGAGAGTAAGTCGATGGAGATAAGGAGTCAAAAAGGGTGAAAGGAAATGGAAGGAAGAGAAAAGTTAGAGTGAAAGAGAGAGAGAGAGAGAGAGGGAGAGAGAGAGAGAGAGAGAGAGAGAGTTTAAAGGACTTCCCGGTTAGATAATTCGGCTCTTTCTACGAATTATCTAGATTCAGTGCTATCTACGTATAAAACTACCATGTGGAATTATCTTCGAAAGCTAACCACTACCATTAGTTTTCTCGCATATTTATAATTGTCCGGCATAAAGTACACACGCGGTACATTGACGCGGAATGCGTATTTAATCTCTAAACATGAAACTTCCATTCATGGCGAAACAAACCAAGAGGGTTTTATGTGCATACAGAGACAGACAGACAGACAAAAAGAGAGAGAGAGAGAGAGAGAAAAAGAGAGAAAGAGAGAGAGAGAGAAAGAGAGAGAAAGACATATATATGCGTAGTTACATTTAAACGATACTAGCAAATTCGCCTGTTGAGTGAAAGATGAGGGGAGGTGAAGAATGAAGAGAAGGCTCGCAGCATATGCTTCGTGAAATGTAAATACTCGCTGGATTTTCACTTTTCGAGTAGACGTCACGATTATCGCGGGATTACCATTTAATGCGCGAGTTATCGCCAAGGTTCGTTTTCTCTTGGCTATTATTGCGTTTTGATATGCAAAACGAGCGACTGCAGTTCGCGAGCTATCCCGATGAAAGAAGAGGAGATTTCGATGATCGCTGAATGAGTATTCTTTTATTGTTTTTTCTTTTTTTTTTTTTTTTTTATTCATCATCTTCTTTTTTACATTAAATTGTTTTCCTTTTTTATTACTTTTATTTTCATATAACATTATCTGATTCGTTGCATTATGAAACATTGATTATTTATGCCATTTAATACTTTGTTGTCCATTATAAATTTATAATTATCGTAGATAATTGTATGTTTTATATATATATACATTTTACAATAATTAAATAAAGAAAAGAAAGAGTTGTATAAATTGTAAAGAGAATATGTGATTTATTTCAAAACATAGTAAGAAAATCATACTCTAAATATTGTACCAATACATGTTGTGATTTCCGATAACGTTTTTATAGCGTTTCGATTTTGCGATCGAGAGATATGTATGTTCTTTCCTAAAGGAAGTCAATTGCAAAGATGTACCGGTCACGTATAATCATTGGACGCGATATATAAGAAGTACGATGGGAATAGAAAACAAGTTATAGTCGGTAGTGCATTGCTCGCGAATCGAGTCACGATGAGAGGTCGAGCGTCGAAGTGGACCAAAGAATAAATTCTACCGATGTCTCCTCGTTCTTCCGTCGATGAAAACTGCATACTTATGTGTGCACATATGTGGATATACTCGTGGAAGAAAGGAGAGTAAAGAAGACTACCAACTTCCTTCTCTTTTAACCTTTCTTTTGGCAAACGAACGCGAACAAACGGACGAGCATTCCGTAGTCGCGACGAAATAACCTATGAGAATTTTGTCGACGAATATTTTTGGATTCTAGCCATTGTCTTCGTCGTCTTCGTTGTCGTTCACAACGTGTCAATTCTCCATGGGTGGTACTTGGCCATAATACATTCGTTTTTTTTTTTTTTTTTTTTTTTTTTTTTTTTTTTTTTTATTTATTAGATCGTTTCGTTTATTCGTCTCAACGATAGATTTATTATGAATTTCTTTCTTATTCTGGATAGTTTTCCTTACCGTAAACGTATGTGTAATTAACGTTCATAGTCAAAATTTATTTTGGAGGGAACAACGGCAACGACGAAAATAAATTCTCTCTCTCTCTCTCTCTCTCTCTTTCACTCGCGCTATCCTAAAAGAGAATTTTCGGTATACGGTATGTTTTTCCGTGCACGATAAATTGTACGCTTATGCATAGAAAGAGGCACACGATTACGAAGAAATACGCGCTCGCATATTGTTACCGTAATTTCAACCAGGACAAAAGGGATTAAAGCTAAAAGTACCCTCCCTACGTATTTATCTACGGCTTGACGCCTTTTCAACAACGAGCATTGAAGTTTTACGGGGGGTTTTGATTAACTTACTTTTGATCGTTATTTCAATCTGTGTTACTTTAACTTATAAAAAGCCACTAAATTCTACTTTTCAATTATAAAGTTATAAACCGAGCGATTTGGATTCTCTTCTGTTCGTTTTTACATTCGCTTAATGATATATATTCGTCGAGATTAAATTAAAAAAAAGAAGATAGGAAATGAGCGAATGAACGCATGGAAGTGACAAGAGACGAGATTACGAGTATGACTAGCAAATAAAGGAGAGAAAAAGTGTGTGAGAGAGAGAGAGAGAGAGAGAGAGAGAGAGAGAGAGTAGGTGAACGGCAAGAGTAGTGAAACTCGACGGATAAATTTAGCGTCTTGCGAGGAAATTTCATTTTACGTTATAGGCTAGTCTTTCCTCGATCACGTTGGAATTTAATATTTTTCTCGACAATTAATAAAAACCTTGCCTGTATCTTTTTTCGTTTCTCTCCAATAAACATTTTTAAATCTACGGCGAATAAGATGTTTCGATATTGTTCGAAATCTTTTTTTGCCGCGTTTTTATTAATTACGGAAAAGGAGAGAACTTAATTTGCAGGTAAAATTCGATCCGTAGTGTTAATTATTTTTATTTTTTTTTTTTTTTTGTTATTCACTTCATCATTTGTGATATTTTATTATATATATATATATATTTTTTTTTTTTATCTTCTTCCTCGTTGTCGTCGTCAACTGGCTTGGACCACTCTTTCTTTTTTCTTTTTTTTTTTTTTACTCCAAGCATTTTCATTTACTTTGGTATTAATCGCGTTCTCGCGTGAAATTTCACGAACGGCTACGCATAATGGCTTAAATACAGGCTGTGCGTAATAGAAATATAATTTCCCGTTTCACGAAAGGGGTAGAGGAGAGAACGCACGCGCTTCTCTCCGCAACGTTTCTCCCGCGTCAATGGGATAAAAATGTTGAAGCGGAAAATACGGCCCGCTTCGCCTTTCAACGCCACTTGCACCTAAATTATTTAATGGTGCCGTTCAATTTGCAACGCATTTTACATGCTCTGCTATAATTTTTTCGTATCTCATCGTTCCTCCACTTTTACTCTCTTTTTCATTACATCCCAATCTTCCTCTTCTTTTAATTTCATTCATAGGTGCGCTACTTCATCAATTTCGCGATAAGAATTGGTCGATTAATTCGATAATCTTATCTTTTTCGTAAATACTCAAGATATTGAATTTTTATATGATTAACCTTGAGTATCATATACATCAGTATAGTGAGAAGATAGTAATATAGAAAGATCTTTTTTATTGATCTATAAATCAAGCAAATTATTGGTAATAACTTATGTAATGTTATTACTTTTTCACATAGTGTTTGTTTTTATGTTTTCAAAGTATCAAAATAAAAAAATTAATCTAGTCAAAAGATATATTAAGTAAATCGAAAGTAATAGAAAAATTTATATATATATATATATATATATATATATATATATATATTCAAAAACAATATTTAATACACAAATCATGAAAATAAACGATATAAATGCATAAAAAAATACGAAAAGATATTGAATATAAATCTTAATATATTATATCGTATATGAATAATTATAATTAATCTAGATATTAATCCAATCAGAACAAAGATTTGTAGATTTTAGAAAAATTAGTCACACAAATAACATATCTTTATCACATTCAGAATAAGCTAAATATGCCCAATCAGGCACATGGGAAATGAAATTTTACGAGTCCCATATTATCACTATTTCGTGTTTGTGTTTAATCTAATATAATTCACATACGATTCAAATGCGATTCCAGGGGATTGAAATACATTAATTTAAAGAATTATATAATTGTTATTTGAAAATCTAATTTGAATTAGACTACCTCATATTTGTTTATATAAAATAAGTAAGTAAATATTTTGTCAATTAAGCAATAAAAGTAGCTTAATTAATAAATAAGTAAAAGTCTTCAAATAATAAAAACACTGATAAGTGTAAAAATATATTTTGTCTTTTAGCCTAGCTATTGTTTACAAAAATGAATTATAGTTTTATCAGGGTATCAGAGTACACTTTAAGATATTAAATGTAGCAGAGTCACTATTACACGGGATCAATATATTGAAGTTTATAGCGATTCCTATATTATCACTTTCTCATATATTATCATCTCCTACTCTATAATTTTCCTATAAAGGAACAATAATTCAATACGTTTACTCGTATTTATACGTTGATAAATAATCAATGCCTTTAGAGCATGAGAACGAATTGATGAATGGTTAATGCAGAGCTTAAGAAGCTTAAGTTAAAAGGAAGAAGAAAAAAAAGTGATAGAGAGACAGTTAGAAAGAGAACGATCAAGAGATACGAATTCATTGGCGATTGGGTCTTCGAGAGAGAAATCAGTCGACATATCGAGATGAAATCGATCGTCGCCCGCCGGCAGCTTCTTGCCAATTAGAGATCTGGCGGGGACCATCGTAATTGCAATTTCGAGAACGATTTCGTGGTGTATGTGAGATGTAGGGTAGTGGCTATCTGTTCGTATATTGGGTGGCGAGAGGTAGAACAGCGACGTGATACGAGCTTGAAGCTTTCGTTACATTAGTCCCTTCTCTCTCTGAGCCCATATTCATCCTTCTCGATGAGAGAAGGGATGGTGTAGATTTACGCGGTGTATGGGTCGCTTTGTTGGCACGACTGCGGTGTAGGCAACTAGGTCGGATTGTTGTTTACTCCATCGCATAATTGCTCACTCCATTTACGTATCAATCGGTGCATTACTATTGCGATATGGCTAATTAACGCCTATCCTTGGATTCATATTCGCTCTCTTTGTTCGTATGACGAGTAACATCATTGATGAAGTGACCTGGTACCCGTCAAGCTGTTCGCTTGAGCCTCTCTCTTCGGCTTTGTCCTCCCATCAGGATTTACACTTCGGCTAAAGTATCGTCGCATGGTATTATGCTAATGATAATAGTTACAATCGTGATGGGAGACAGAGAGAGAGAGAGAGAGAGAGAGAGAGAGAGAGAGAGAGAGAGAGAGAGAGAGAACTAGCATATGGTTCGTCTTAATCGTTGGATATATATAACTGTAATTCCCATAATGACAATACGAATAAATAAACTGCTGTCGAGAAAGTAAATTATTTTCCAGAAATTATGATTTTAAAATATAGCCTTTGAATTTATTTTAATAATTTTAATTCAATATGGTAATATATTTAAATAATATCCAAGAGATAATAATATATTAAGAAAATATAGTTTTACAATTTTATTTGACATGACTATGTAACTATATACAATACTATGCGAAAATATAAGAATTTATAATTCAAGTCAAGCTACGTATTTATTTTGGTCATCTTGACTCATTTATATGCATATAGTTCATTCTGTAAGAATGCAATCTTATCGACTACGTTGCTTCTGATATGAACCAATATAAAATTACGATTTGTACTGATAAACGTATAGGAAACTTTGATATAAGTTTCCTCACAAATTCTATGAAAATCTTGTTCTCTTTCCTTTAAAAATCGATAATTGGATAGCTGTTTTATTCTGATTCATAAATATTTTTTCTAATATTAGTTATTTTAAGTTAAACAAATTCGAACTTTTTATCTTCAAAGCTATTACATTATCATAACTCTAAATCCAATTTTCCAAATTCTTAAACAACCATATATCCTTTCGTTTTTTGTGATAGCTTAGTTTCCGCACGTATACACTATGTTTTTTCGTTTGTATGATAAAATTTTGTTATGTTGATCTTTAATTACTATAATTTAAGTATAATCCTAATTCTCAAAGGACTCATTTTCGAGGAACTGAAATAGATCGGGTATCACATAACGATTAACAGGACTTCTTTTGATATGAAGATAATTATAGTATTTGTCAAAAAAGAATCACTGGGGATACATTGCCATCATTTAGATACTCGATTTTGTGTAATTCCGTTTGTTCCATGATCCCTCGAGATTATTTATTTAAAGCAATTTTGTAGTAATTATCATATACAGATATTTCTATATACTGGAAGAGGATTATGAGATATCTAAAATATCGATTTATTTCACGTTCTCATAGTTGATTATTTATTATTATTATTATAGTAAACAGATTTTTGTTGAATATTTAAATCTCACTTTTTACATTCATCTACTAATTTACATGGTACTTTTTATACGCGGGTTTCTTTTTATATGCAGTAAATTATTTCACGGTTTATATGGTACTTTTATATACGGTCTCTGTTTATGCGGTCAGAAAATATAACCCTCCATAATCTTTATTGACTTTATTGTTCTGTTGTAATATCTAAAATGTGATAAAAACGAAATTTTCATTGACACGATTGCTTTAACTTTGAATCAATCAAAAAGAAAAATTTGATTACTTTGAAGTACGATACTGACGACAACAAATAAAATTCTTTTTTGTGAATCTATGTAAAATAAATATTTTGAAAACTTATATTGACTTTTTCTTTAGCTTTTTTTATTTTCGTACTGGACAGATCTCCATTTTTATACACGTAAAAAAAAAAAAAAAGAAAAGACTGCATAAAACGAACACTTGGTAAAAATCAAAAGATGGTTGTATTTATTAAAATAAATTATTGCAATTCTATTATTCATTTCATACAATTATCCTATCTTGTAGTATGTGTATACGTATTTTTTTTTTGCAAAATTCGTAATTTATTTGTTAATTAACTTGTTAACTCGAAAATACGAATATTTAACTTCAATATTTAGTTAAGAAGATTTAGCTTTACTCTTGTGAAAAGAAAAAAAAATAAATAACTTACTTTCGTTTGAAGTTTTTTAATCATTATAAATATTTACGTGTAAATTTTACCTTTTATTTGTACAGTTCTCATTTGTAAATCATTTTATTTTTAATCAGTATCAATTTCATACGTTCATGTTTACCGATCAAAAAAGAAAAAAATTATCTCAATTAACAGGTTAAATTATAACTTTTTTTTTTCTGAATAAAATATTTCGTGTGTATTTTCGCAAGAAGATCGTCACATCGAGCGATCATTCGTTTCGAAAACCGAGGAAGTTTCGCGGTCGTGTCGATTATCAAACAAGCGTCGTTCCGCGGATAGGGGGTGGTTTTCCGTCGAGCGGAAGGAGCGCGTGCGTTCGTTCACGCTAGGCGTAAACGGATCGATCAACAATAATACCACGCGTAGCTTGTGTTAGATGGTCAGCGAGTCGTACACTCTCTTGCTGTTCGTCCCGCCCTAAAACGCAACGTCACCGACAAATAATTTCATCGGCACAGCGCGAATATCATTTCGCGCTTGCAAACCACGCACCACCACTATCACAAATCTCCGTGGAGATTTTACCACCACTCTCTTCCATCCCGCTTTTCCTCCCTCTCTCTCTCTCTCTCTCTCTCTCTCTCTTTCTCTTTCTCTCTCAGAGACTTCCGGGATTGATATATCAACGATAAATGTTCGTTGAGGCCTGCCAGTTCGGTGATGGGACGTCATTTCGAGTTGAATTGCAATAACCGGCCCATATCGGTATTAATGCCATGGTGATTCATGCATGCATAAGCCAAATAGAACGGTCGCTCGCTGTCAGTTTACGAAGCTACGACCGCGTCAAGTTAGAAACAACTAATCGTGACGGATTGGTTTATAACGCTGACGACGAATACGCGGTTGAAAGCTTCAAATGCAACCTAGTTCGTTTCTACTCCCTTAACTACTATATCTTTTTTCTTTCTCTCTTTCTTTCTCTCTCTCTCTCTCTGTCTCTCATTTTCATCTGATAGCATTCATGTCTCTATGAGAAGGAACAAGTAAAAAACAAGTAAAAGTGACTTCCCGATAAGATACTCTTGTATTAGCATCCTAGCGATCGTTCCAGTTTTTCTTCTACGTTCGTCAGATTCTTGATTGCGTGCGTACTTTGCTTATCTTTCTTTAAAGTTCGAGTTCTTTGTTGCGCGATCTTTACTGTATTGAAAAAGAAAAACAAAAAGAAATAACAGAGAAAATACTTTCCTTTCGAATGCACTCGAATCGATCGATTCGACTTACGACAAGAGACGCGTAAAGCTGCAAATATTTGTATCTTTCAAGAGAATAGGGGGCGATTGGAGGAGAGAAAGAAAAGAAGTAAAGAGGAACGAGGGCGAAAAGTGCGTCATCTTTATTGGTGGAAGAACGGGAAAGGAGAGGGAGGGGGGGGGGGGGTTGAAAGCTTTTCTATAGAACAAGTCGAACGATTTTCCTCGTCGTCGCGTACGGCGCCACGCATATCCACTCGACGTCTTTTTCAAATCCATTCGGTCGCCTAGCCGAAGCTGGAATTTAAGTCCGCAGAAACGTTCTTTCTTGCAATTGTGTGTGTGTGTGTGTGTGAAAGAGAGAGAGAGAGAGAGAGAGAATTTGTGTAGAAAAAAGAAAGAGAGTCAGTGCTAGACGGTGAGAGATGGACGTGGTACTAGTGCTAGCAGGTACCAATTAATTACGTCTGCTCTGTCACGATGTTTAATTAAAAGTGCAAACGACCAGTGCAGTCCAACCCATCGAATTCGTCGCACTTTTCGTAATGCGGAATTGCATTTACGCGGAGCAGTTTTCGGAAGGACGATTACGATGGTCTCTTTCTCTCTTTCGCGATCCTAATTAATTAATGGATTTTGAATCCTCGCAGCTAGGCAAATCGGTCGAAAGACGTAAAAAGTTTTACTAATTAGAACGATTTGGATTAAAGCTTTCTTTTCTTTTTTTACCTGTCCTTTACCTCCAGGACGATGTTTTTTCCAGCACTATGGCTACGTACATACCTATGTATGTATATCGTAATGTCCGTGTTCGCCTTAAAAAGGTATTAATTTGGCTGGGTCGAAAATAGACGTTCGGGATGCAACGGGAGTTGGAAAAAACGGTGCTAACGATATCTTTTTGCCTGAACAGTTTTTTCGTTTTTTTCCTTTTTACCGAGCGAGCAACGCTTATCGCTTATCGCACGGCTTGAGGCCGTTTGCATTTTAACCGGCTCGTTGTCGATCGCTCTCCAATACGCGCGAATGAATTCGAAATTTCCCTTGTCGAACGCGAGTTACGTGCACCGGCAACGTATCTTGGAAAGCATCCTTTGTTCGTATCTAAGTGATTTTTTAATTTTCTTTTTTCATCGATTTTTATTCTTTCCAAGAGGATAATTAATACGATTATTTTAACACGATTTTCCGTTCACATTTGTTTTAATAACACATGTTCATTTAAATAATTAAACATGCGAATGTATTTACATAGATATGTCTGAAAAAATCTTGACTGATAACAGAAATTATTTATCAGTAATTTTATAGAACGGAAAATCTAGTCGGCTTTTCAATAACCACTGGGCAATGTTCGATTTATGCGTTTTAAATATAGAACGCGGATCACTCATTTCACCTGACTACATATTTCATTTACCATGAATTCTGTTCAATGAAATTTACCCTTCTCATTTTACCCCTCTCATTGTACCCTCACTCTTATTCTCTCTTGCTTTCTATAGTTCTTGAAATATCATAGATGGGACGCAAAAATGGCGCTGAGAAAAAAGCGCGAAGACAAATATTTGTCATGACTCTCTCCGGTTTATAGAACGCTCGAGTTATCAGCTCGTAACTCCGGCAACTTCTATCTTCTCGTTCCATGACTTCCTTTCTTTGTTTTTCTCTCTTTCTCCTACTCTCATTTTACCTTTTTCCCTTTTTATCGTTTCTTTCTTTTCCTTTCCTTTGTATTTTCTCATGACTCTCTCTCTCTCTCTCTCTTTCTCTTTTTTTTTCTTTATCTTTATCGTGCTTTAAAAATTATTCCAAACGTGACAAAAATTATATATAAATAGAATATAAAAATTTTTTAAGAAATAACCACGTTAATATAATTTGTTGATCTTTTGGAAAAGTCTGTTTATATTTTCTTACTTGTATAAGTCGGATCAATCTAACGTTCATCGATCTCTCTTATGTTCCTTATTCCCTTACTCGAAGAATCTTCGTGTATTTTTCTTTCTATTTGATTTTCTTTTATTGGATTTCCCATAGCGCCGGATATCGATGACTGTTTTTCTCGCGAAAAGAACGATCTTATCATGAGAGTAAAAATCATAAGAGGAAACGTTTGAACTCGCATCGATTGTTTCGCAAAAGTCGTAAACTCTTTTGTCGATGATTTATAAACGGTGGAAGATCGTTTTATAAATATCAAATTGAGAAAAGAAAAAAGAAATAAATAAATAATCCTTTTAGTATATTTTAATGAATTTAATTCTAATCCTATTAACGGTAAAAAATAAAGGAAGGAATTAATTTTTAACGAAGATTTGACTTTTCTCATTAAGTTAATAATTCATTCGTTTCTCGCTTCCATTAAGAAAACGTTGTATCTATGATGTTCGAGTTCTTCATTTTATGATTCATTAATTTATCGAAAACTCACTGTTGCTATGTATAGCATTTCATTTTTAATAGAAATAAATTTTTTATGAATTTATATTTGTTGATTAAAAATCTTCCCAATTAATAATATAAACAATACGATGTCAATATTTCGAAAGGATTTTGAAATAATTTGAAAGCGCGAAGCTCTTGTGATTCTAATAATTAATTCTTCAGGGATGCGTTTGTCTGATTATCCCCTTAGATTCGGTATACATATGATAATAGAGCGAAGGACTTTAATACTCATTAAATTTGCATCTCGAGACATTGAGAACGTGAGCAAGCGGCACACATATACACATAGAGAGAAAGAGAGAGAGAGAGAGAGAGAGAGAGAGAGAGAGAGAGAGAAGGAGAGAGAGAGAGAGAGAGAAAGAGAGAGTAGAAATTATTCGAGTTTGTTTGTACGAGAAAAGCGGAAGGAAGGTAGGACCTTTGGTTATTCTCTTGCTTAAGCCGACACATTGCAACGAATCTAGTCGGATTAAAGTAGCATTGCAGACCAGCGATTCGTGGTTTCGTATGTCGTCTCTGTCCCTTCGTCGACGATGAAACACGACTAGATTCGCTTGGCTAAGAATAATTGATAGCTTTAGTTTTAGATATAGCAAGAGAGAGAAAGAAAGAGAGAGACAGAGAGAGAGAGAGAGAGAGAGAGACAGAGAGAGAGAGAGAGGAGTGAGAGAAAGAGAGAGAGAGTTAGATGCAAAGAGGAATAAACTTTCTATCGGATAAGATGTCCAAAACCGAGCCTTACGATAAGTCCATAGTTCAAGGGATTCAAGAGGATTCCTCCCTTAATATCCCAAGGGAGATATTAATTCGATAATTATCGAAAGAGCACAAAGCTTCGCTTAATATACTCTCTTATTCCTCTCTACCTCCCTCCCTCCCTCCCTCTCTCTCTCTCTCTCTCTCTTTCTCTTTCTAGAGATTATCGACTTAGATTCTTCTCTCTATATCTGTTTAGGTATACATCCATATATATATATATATATATATATATATATATATATATATATATAAAAATAAAGAAGGTAATTCGTCTGTGCGAAGAATGGAAATACAGTGAAGAATAAGAAAGCATAAGCATTGAAGGTTGACCGAATGACCCGGTTAAATTTTGTTCCTCTCACAAATCGTCGCTCGTAAGAATTTCTTTGTTTTACTTAGTTGACGTTTAATTATTTCACCGTTCCTTTGTCGCAGATTCCCACCCTTCGTTGAGAAAAAGAGAAAGAGAGAGAGAGAGAGAGAGAGAGAGAGAGAGAAAGCACCATTCTAGTTTAGTGCAGTTATTTGGTAACGTTTTATGGTTTAAGTTCTAGTTGTGCCTGAACGAAGAAATGTTAGCATAGAAATTAATGACAAAGTAGACCGAAATAGCACTTCGAATTTGAAATGAAAAACAAAGGAGTCGCTCTACAATTAATGTTATTTATTCCTACAAAATTAAATGCTTTTTTATGTTTATAGTTAAAGAATGATTGTCGTCATATATATATATATTTAAATTTTGCATATGTTTAAGTTTATCGAGATCGCACGCTTTGATAGCTTCGTAAAAAATGACCCTGGGAAACAATATTCTTGCCAGATATTACTTCATAAATATTTTTTGCTTTACAAGAAATTTAAATGATCTATTTAGATAATATATATATATATATATATATATATATATATATATATATGTATGATTGTGATTATTTCGTAGTATATTTTTGAGATAGTAATGAAGATAAAAAAGATATTTTTCTTTAGAATTTACTTTTCGCTTTTTCTCGTTCTCTCTCTTTGCAAGTAAAATTGGAAAAGCAGGAAAAAGTAAATCTCGTTAATTAACGTAGAATGCTTGTCTTTTATATATAGTACGTATTATCATTGTACAACTTACGAAATGGTATAATAATGCGTAGAGAATAATGAGGTAGAAAGGTATCTTGTTGTGTTTCAAAAAATCTTTTCAAAATTATAAATAGCCATTCGACGAAAATGATCAATTTGATGAAACATAAAAGTTGTATCTATATCGCGATTCATTCAAAAAAAAAAAAAAAAGAAAAAAAAAAAAAAAGAAAAAAGCTCAATTTGGTGCAACGTTTAATTTGACCTATATACATAATTTTACATTACTCCGTCTATTTTGTTTATATTCTAAGATATTTACTTTCATTTAAAGGGAAAACAATTCTTCGACACTAAACTTATCTTGCGTGATATTCCAATATAGGATCTTTTTCTCTCTCGAAATTACACGATTCCCCATAAAGAAAGTTCGTCTCTTTCTCTCCCTCTTTCTTTCCCCTCCCTCGCTCTCCCCTCTCTCTCTCTCTCTCTGTCTGTCTCCGTCTTTCTTCTTCTTTTTTTTTTTTTCGAAGGGAAGAACACAGGCACGTGCACGATACGACGGATACGTGTACGGGTCTGAACTTACCGTGCGCAGCGAGGGGTTTTAATTTCGTCGAGAAGCCAGATGGACCAAATGGCTACGTGTTCTCCTTTACGGTCGTCTGCGTGTTCTTGATTAACGTCAATTCCATGGTGGTCCCAGTTACGTTCTCATTTTCGTTTCCGCTACTTTATTCAATTCACCGGTACTAACACCACCACTAATACTACTATCACCACTACCACTAATGCTGGCAGTAGTCCTACTACCAATGTCGCCATCACCACGGTCATCGTCGCTTATAGCCTACCTTTCTTCGTATCCATTCAGCAAAAGAGAGAACGAAATACGTTTCTTTTCTTTCTAGTGAATATAAGTGGTACTATAAATGGTACTAAAATCGAATCATATAATTTAACAACCATCACTTATTTTAACATCTAAAGTCACTTTATAGAAACGTATTAAGATCAATTCGTTCGATTATTTTAATTAATTCTTAATGTAAGAGGATAGAAAATTATCAAAGCTTAAGAAAAATAGATATTATTAATTGATCTCTTAAGATATAAGAAAAATATAAGTATTGTGAGATAATGTAAATGATAATGTAACGATAAAGAAAGAACTTTTAGAAATTAACAATGCTTACGATTAAATTTTTTTTTTTTTTTTTTTTTTTTTTTTTTTTGTAAAGATATTGTATAAAATGAGATATAAATTGCATTATGTATGAATGAGTTGGAGTGCGTGTATTAATATTGATCTAAATGTGTAGAGGTATCAATGTTTGAGTGAAAAATTGTTAAAAAATATCGAAGGATCGGAATAGTTCACTTGTATCGTAAAATTATTTATAAAATTATATATAATAGTATATACTATTTTTGGATATTATTTGATTATATCATATATCAATTTCTCAATTTCTTTACTACTTGTAATTGATCATCTTATAGATGGTTCGTCATGCAGAAGAAAATGTAGCTCTTTTCTTGAGGCTTGATAAAAGCTCCAAAGCACTATTTCATTATTTCTCTGGAGTACTTCGATTCTTATTGAAATGGAAAACGTTTAAAACGAGTACTGTACTTTGTAATATCCGATTATTAAAGAGAGAACTTTTATCGATATAATAATCGTTAAAGCGTTCCTTTTTATCCACTCTTTTCTCCGAAGATACGGAAAACAAATGGGAAGACTTGAAAACGGAGAGAAAGAAAGGAACATCGATCAGTATTGTTCGTACTGTAATTTATTACAATTTGTACAGATTACAAACCAGTACCTATCGTTTCTTTCTTCGCATTCACTGTTAGGCGTCTTAAAAGGAGCGGATATCGAGCCAAACGTTGCCGCTCGCCGTAGCTGCGCTAACGTTATAATATACCGATCGTTACGAGGATTATCTCAATTTTATAATCTACCCTTATTTTTTGTTTTTCTTTTTTTTTTTCGTTTTTTTTCCTTATTTTTTTTCTTTTTTTTTTTTTTTTTTAAATTGTTATTATTATTATTATTATTTTTTCATCGTCGCTGAACATTGGCGTATCCTTAATCGTAGAAGAGAAAATCTGAGAGAACAACTCGTGTCTCGCGGAGAGGCAGTAGTTAGACATACATATTTCGACGTAAGTGGGAGAGGAAATCGAAAATAGTTCCTGATTGTCCAACATTTTCCTCTCTCGCCAGAACTCGTAGTCACCCCGACGCACAACATTCCTTCTCCCTCCATTTAACCGGGCACCAATTTTTCGTTCGTTTTTATATACTTATTTCACTTCAACGAACGAATCTTCTTCCTTCACATTTCTTTGACTCTTCTTAATCAACAATTTACATCAAAAAGATAACATGTTCAAAAGTAACTGCATTATGTATAATAATAGGTCGTCGTCGATTTTACAATGGGGTCTTTTTCTTAACGCGACGTGTCACCGTCTTTTTATCGTCGTCGTCAGGCTATTTTAGTTTATTTCCTTTTTCGTTTTTGTTCGTTTCACCTTATTCCATCTCATTCGTTTTCAATAAAAATCATCATTATTCGACTATCTACTTCAATACATAGTAACATACATAACTGGAAGCCCTAGACTACTAGGTTTTACATGGACGATGTATTCGGATCAGACAGTGGCAGTGATGTTCTCGTTAATGTCGCGGACAAGCTACCTTGTACCGAGTACAGCGTTCGTAAGTCGTCCGCTTGTCAAGGCTTCGGTCACCGCCAGTATCGCTGTAGCCAAAGCTATCGAAGTCATCGTTGCTGAGTACCAAAGTTCTTGATTCATTACGACGCTTGCACTTGATTCTGCTGACAAAGAAAGAGAAAACAAACATAGTTTGAATTTAGAATGATATTACGATGATAAATACGAAGAATTTATCGTTGGATACTTATTTACGTATGCACGATAAAAATAAAAAGAAATTTAGCTCGTTAAAACAGCGCATAATGTTCTAACTATTCTACTGTAATTTATCTACTAGAGAAATAAAGAGAAAGAAGTAAATGGTATTAAACGATGTATCATTCGCTCGCAAATAACTTAAAAGCATATCATATCCCAAAGGTACAGAGAAAATCGTAAAACGGTTAGTATCTTAACATCCCGACGATGGGTATGAAGTATATATAGACAATGCATTTTACGGAAATCTCTGGGGAATAAGCCCCCAGTATGTCCTCGGGCCATTTTGATAAAATCGTATCTACCATGCTATAACACCAAGAGGATATCCTCTTATCGTTCTCCCTTTAAACCTTTCCTTTAAACCTAAAAGGAGAAATCTAGAGAGAGAGAGAGAGAGAGAGAGAGAGAGAGAGAGAGAGAGAGAGAGGGCAAGTAGAATTCCAGGATAATGTCGACGTGAGCCGATAAGGCATTTTATATTAACAAAATCAATGCAAAATACATGTTACATTAAAGCACAATACTTTAGATCGTATCTTTTAACCTTTTATCGGCTACTTAATATCCAATCGTTATTATCATCATCAGATTTATGTTTGAAATTATATAATCTAAAGATTACGTGAATCTTTAAATTGATTTATAATTGATTGCGATTCAAATTTAAATCGAATCAAATCTATTACAATGAAATATTAAATCGACATATTTTTTCAAATTTATTTTCTCTCCCTTCGAGAAAATATAAAATGTAAAAACGTAGAATGAAACTTTCAACATCTCCCTGTGAAATATTACAGATAGATATTTTTTTGCTCATTCCTTTTTCTGCGAATCTCTTTATGAAAATAATGCAACCTAGGTATATTACGTTGCAAATCGAGAGAGATTATAGAGAATTTCTCTTTCTCATTATATTGAACGAATAATTAAATATTTGTTATTTCAATGTGTTTTATTTATTATTTTTTCTCATTAATAGTTTAGAAATTTACAAAGTATCGTTTGAATTTTCATGGAACTCGAGGTGGATCGATGAAAAGTTTCGTTGAAGGAAGGACGAAAAGAACCGAAGATGTGGTAAAGAATCGTATTAAGGGCAACGTCACGGTTTCTCGCGATTAAATTTTCAAGAAGGGAACGGGGTAAAAAAAGGGCGACTGAAGACAAAGCAAAGAAGAAGCAAGATCGAAAGAGTAACTCTAGGAGAGAGGACGAGAATAGAAAAAGTAAATTACCGGTAGACTCGCATCCTCGCCGAACCTCGACGAAGTCACGCCATTGGAAGATGCAAAGAACCTTGGGGGAAAGTACCCGATGGTAATTTTGTCCGCGACGAGACGTGGAAAATAATTGGATCGGTTTGTCGCGAACATTTTAAGTAAACTCTCTCTCTCTCTCTCTCTCTCTCTCTCTCTCTCTCTCTCTCTCTCTCATCTCAGGTCTATCTATCTCTCTTTCTTTCGATTTGTTCTAATGCTTCGTCTTTTTTTTTTTCCTTCGATTATATGCAAAGCACATGATCGTACATTTATCTCATAATATAATTGAAAAACATGAATAATAAAGCTTACGCTATATCGCATTTACATATTTATCAATAATATGAGTGAAAGAAGAATATAAAGAGAAAAATATATTAAATAAAATGTATTTCATTATAATTTTGATCAAATGTGAAAATTAAGTGATCGCTCCTTTCTTTTTCTTTTCGTAGAAAGAAATTTCTGGGAAGTTATATTCCTCGCTTTAGTTTCATTTTGTTTTTCCTTTATACATTCTTCTCTTTCCTTATGACGCATTTCTTATCGCTGTCTCTATTTTCTTTCTACTTTATAAGCTGTTTAGAGGAATTCCAAAAAAAGAAAAAAGAAAGAAAGAAGTCTCTCAGAAACTAGCAGGAAGGCGAGCTTAATGAAAGGGAAATTGACTCCATTTGAAAAACCTCATTACTTCGTCTTCTTGATTCGCTCAAGAACTTGTTTTCCAACATCATCACGTATATTTCTCCATTTATGAGACGTTTTAGTTGCAAAGGAAGAAAAAACAAAAAAAAAAGAAAATACAGCATATAACATGTTTTAATCGTGATGGATTTGACTATATGTAGGGAGAAGGATTTTCTTGGAAAATGTGTCTTTAGCGGCGCATTTCTGTCTCGTAAATTTAATCCCACATAGTAAGACGAGGACATGCATGAGAATACATGTAAGAATGTATACGTACACGGGACACACGGAAAGCTCAGAGTTAAATCACGTCTCCAACGTCTCTGATACAAAGGGAGAGCATTTAATGCAGCGCATCGAAGCGATGTTCTTTGATGAAATTCTAATCTATCTCATTATCACGATTATGAGTGTGCGTTTAAGAGAGAGAGAGAGAGAGAGAGAGGGAGAGAGATAAATCAATAGTTGACTAACGTCGAGTAAAAAGCCTTTCTCTTTGAGTTATCAATGATCAGGAGGTTCTTAAGATTTAACGAGCAATTTTTGACTGATTATATCAAAAAGTTTCAACCACTGAATATTTTTTCATCTTCATAAATTTTATTCTTTCTCTTTCAATCCTAAGTTAATATTCAAGCTACTTATTTTAAAGTAAAATTCTTTCTAATATTTTCAGGATAAAAAGATGATTCGGCTCGTCAAATTATTATGTTATCCCTGTACCATCAAACATTTCCCGAAGAATTTCAAATGCTCTTACGTTTGCTTTGCTTCTTAGAATTCTATCGAAATTGAAATGTCGAGAATCTAAGTGAATCGATTTGGTTATCTCAAGTTCGATATTGAACGATAATACTATTTTGTTTGTTTTGATACGATCATATAATAACAAGCCAGTCGGTCATACTGATTGTGAGATACATTCAATTGCTTTATGTATAAGTTAGAACGAATATTTTCTCTTTCTCTCTTCTCGTCGAATAGGATAAATCCGTGGGAAGTTTTTATCATCCGTATCTATCGGCCTAATAAACTTTTCTACGGGATTCCCAACGTGGAAAATAAAAAGGCCTTGGGAACGATCTTATGGCCTTCCCGTATTTCCGAGAGAAGTGGTTCAAAATACACGAATAAGCACACAGTACTTTTATGTATTTCTTTTCGATATATTCGAGTATAAAATGCTTCGTCGGCAATATCCTCGATCGACGAGTTCGAGCTATTAACTCGTGTTTCACTTTTTCCTTCTTTTTTATTATTTTTCCTACCGCAGAATTATGGCTTGTTCGATTTGTTGTAGAAAAGAAAGAGAGAGAAAGCGAGAGAGAGAGAGAGAGAGAGAGAGGAGAGAGAGAGAGAGAGACTTTTTATGTTCCTTTCTGTTTTTATTTTTTTTTATCTTTCCTCTCTTTCTCTCTTTCCCTTTTTGAAAGTTTGTTTCCCAAGTGAAACGGGCAAAATCTATATTGAGAAATTTGACGTTTACGGATGGCTCGAGAGATTTCGATTGTTTATGAATAAAAATCAATCGTATCGATATAGAATGAAAGAGGAGAATAGGAGAGGGAAAGGGAGATGGGTCGTAGTTCGTCGTTCGTTGGATTTTTATTAGCGCGCTAACGTAAAATATCGTTGGGGTCTATGCACAGGACAATGGACTGGATCAAGCGATAATTCTTTCCAGCGCGTGCACTCGTTATTACCGAGGAGTAGTAGTCATTTATTGTCCGGACGCATTCGTCTTCGTTCGTCCCGGGGGCCAACTCGCGTCAGTGATAAATCTACTAGAGAATCTTTATCAATCCAAGCCGAACTTTTTGTTCGATACTAGCAAAGTTCGCGTTTAATAAACTTCACGTCGTTGTTCGTTCTTAATTCGGCGTTAAATCGAAATAAAAGAGAAAGAAGTGACTCAGGAAATGAATGCGAGTCGATGATCAAATAAATGTTCGATCGAGAGAAATAATGGCATCGATAAGATGGATTTAATGCTTTCGATTCTGACCGGTTATAAATGTTTAATTAGATGTTTGAAAAAGTCTTTTTATTTCATAAATATGCGCCGTTAAAAAAAAAAAAAAAAAAAAAAAAAAAAAAAAAAAAGGAAAAAGAAAAGAAAAAGAAAATATTTAAATCTTTCTCCGTTAACTTCGAAGTTAGATACATTAATATGATTTGTAATGGCGGCGCAATGAATGTAAATGTAAAGTGTCGCGTATATGTAATCTATTTTGAAAGGAAATATTATAAGAGAAGCTTTAAAAAAGGATTTAAACTTATTTCTACTCTAAATATATCTTCTATTGAATTATTTTCTTTTTCGTTGGTATTTATTGAAACAAATTTTATTTAATAATAAGAATAATCTAATAATAAGATATATGTATTCCAGGGAGAAATATTTTTTAAAAAATTAAATCAATTATAAAAAAGTTAAACGTCGACGGATTGAGAATAATAGATCTACGTTAATAATAGAAACGAAAGTTAAGAAGCGTTCATTGTATGCTTATGGGGATGAATAAGAGTACGAGCTTTAAACTTCTCGTACAATTGTGATTACAATGATTAAGCGTAATTTCTCGATCGATGATTCGATACCATCTATTGAGTCAAGGATTCACGATGAAATGAGAGAAAAAAAAAGTGCGATCAACGATAATTGCCGTTCCATGGGTTTTCGCGGATTACTTGCGGAATCGTTTTCCACGTTTGCGTGTTATTACATGCGAGAGAGAAAGAGAGAGAAAGAGAGAGAGAGATAGAGAGAGAGAGAGAGAGAGAGAGAGAGTAACCACGAATACGACATTCATTCGTTGGTTCGTTCATAAAATTTTCTCTTTTCGTTTTTTTTTTTTATTTCTCATCATGTCTTCGTCGTCTCGTTGGAATAAACGTGGTTAGAGGATAGAAGAGTACGGAACTATTCCAATTTGTGTTTTCTACAAGTATCTCCTTACAATTTTTAACGATCTTTCTGTTCATTCGTATCGACGGGAGTCTGGAGGACTGCCAGGAACTTATGAACGAGAAAAAGAGAAAAAGGGGAGAAGGTTTCCGAGTTATTATAAACGAACAAGAAATGTCCAAAAGAATTAGACGAGAGATTATAAACGTCCTGCGATATGTTCTGCAAGCGACGTAACAATCTCCAACAGGATATTGTTGTTCAATGATTCGATTAGAAACTTGATTGTTAGTTTTCTCTCTCTCTCTCTCTCTCTCTCTCTCTCTCTCTCTTTTCCTCCCTTCTTTTTTCCACATCTTTCCTCGAGATTATTTGCCCTTCGATTCCGGTGTTACCTCTTTCAAGATTCCTGAGCACGCTTTCTCGAAGGCGAAAATGCCTTCGTTTTTACGAGCACCGTTTTACGAGCTCACCTTTCTCGTCTTACATGTCACGTTCCGCTCGCAAAATTTTCGAGATACGCGTCGAATTGTCGCGTGCGGCGATCGAATCCGCGTATTTCATTCGTGCTATTTGCCTAGCATTTAAGATCTTGTCAAACTTTTGGAAAATTCAAAGATTCTGCCGAGAAATTGCTGAGAATCCTTATCGTCGAAATCGTTCTATCTTAGTGATAATAATTGCTCAGTTAGATATGTATGTTATCTAATATTACGTGACATTTCTTATCATATTTTGATTTAATAATTTTCATATAATTTTCTTTTATATAAAAGATATAGACATTACTTACAATACTTTTTACATCAGAAACTTATCCTATATTAGAAAATGTATTTTCAATCTTTTCCATGTCATTTTAATAACATTTTAAATATATTTTAAAAAGTCTTCGAAATAATATGCCGTTCATTAATAACATTTAATACGTTTAATTCTAGTATCGATACAAATTTTAGCACTGTTATTATCAAATAGATAAATGTATAACTTATCATAAGATATATATATATATATATATATATATGTGTATGAGTAAATAGTCTAGGTCATGTCTCGTTTATAGAATGAACTATGAGTGATTAGGTATTAGTAAACATTCCTTTGGATTCTTACATCAGAGAAGACGTAAAAGTGTCATTTCAGTTTAAACATTTGTTCTGTTAACACGTATATTTGTAACTTATTATCTACAAATACGATATAAAAGTTTTAGTATCGTTAAAAGAGTAAGTACTTACAAATTTTATAAATTCTATCAAAATCAACGTGTATATTATTATCGAGCTATATAATTATCGATTATACACTACATTATTATCGAGGAAGTAGACGAAGTAATTAAAGAATTAATTATGTTGACTCTATGTGTAAGAAAGGAAGGATAACGATGATAATAATAATACGATAGTACGATAACATAATATAATAATAATAATAATAATAATAATTATATAGTAAGAGGATGATAATGATGTTGTTGATGATGATGATGATAATGAAAGTATTAATAGTATTACATGTGGGATATGAAATAAAATTTAATAAATTTTTCCATTCGTTCGTTAATAAAACATTCACTGTTTGATAATAAATCAATTATTATTTGCCTTTGGAGAATAAAATGAGACATTTTTCGTGAATCGATTTTATAGATTTTCCGTGAAACTCTTTAAGAGGAAAGTACCGTTCGGTATCGGGAACATTTTTTATTTTCTTTTATTTTCTCTCTCCTCGCTTTGGTCTCGGTAAAACGCACGGTATTGCTAACGACTTTGGCGCATCGATTCCCTCGCGATGAATAAACGTTTTGCCGTAGAGTGGAATAACGATTCTCGTTTTTCTCTATATTCCGCCTTAATTCTTGCCAGGCCATGCCGAAAAAGTTTAGATTGCTTTTCTTCCACCCCCTACTCGGTGTACCTATCTCCCTTTACCTCCCTGCCGACGATATCTACTGCTTGCCTCTTTTGTTTTACCTTCGTTTCGGAGTTTCGACGATATTCTAGACTTCCTCCAGTTCGAGCACTTCCATCCGTTAAAAGAAGCATTGGAATAGTAACAGCGAAGTCTTTTCGAGTCTCCAACCAACAAATTCACCTTTATTTATTTCAACGATTCATAGGAGAGATCGTCGTAAGGAAAAAGAAAAACATATGTTAGTTAGTCGAAGAACATAAATCGTGGTAGTATGCCTCGTGAAAAAAATGCCACGTGAATATCTTTGGAAATGACGAAATAATTATTATGTGCATTACATTTTGCCTTGTCTAACGTAATAAGTGTTAAGGAATTGTCAAAGAATTCAAAGAGTGATACATGAGGGATTCGTTCGAGAATTCTTAGAAGGAAGAAATCATGAATGAAAAGAAAGAGAAAGACATACGTAGTTGAAACGTGAAGAGAATTACGATAGACTTGATATTATCCTTTCTCTTTCTTTCGCGTAGGTTGAATTCGATAGACCAAACGAGAAAAGAGCGTCTCGCTTAATGTTACCAGAAAATTTCTCTCGGCCCATATAAACGTCGAGTTGTAAAACGTCGAATCAAACCATCATCTCGGGAACAGGAACCGAGAGAAAGAGAGAAAAAAGAGAAAGAAAGAAAGAAAGAAAGAGAGAGAGAGAGAGAGAGAGAGAGAATGTATAAGCTGCGTCGATATTTGGCGAATTGCCAATTATTTGTCAGTCCAGATCGAATCGAAAACGACGGTTCGAAATATCCGTTCGTGCATCCTCGTTTCTTCCATCACTGAACTTCTCTCTCTCTCTCTCTCTCTCTCTCTCTCTCTCATTCTCTAGTTGTCCCTCTCTTCCCTTTCTCTTTGAATCCGGACGCATGCTCGTGTTTCCTGTCAAAACAGATTCGACACCGAGGATAACAGAGTATAACACGCTCGACGATGGATGGATCGTCGCTCAGGTGGACTCGTATCTCTTCTCGTTCGAAGGATACAGGGAGAGTTAGGGAGGGATAAAGCAATGAGAGGAAGGGGAGAAGAGAGGAGGAATAGAGAATTCACGTTCATCAACGCTACGCTTCGCTCTCTCTCTCTCTCTCTCTCTCTCTCTCTCTTTCTCTCTTCATCTCACTGTTTTCATACCAATTTTGATAGCAGCCCCGTTGTCGTCGTCTGTGCAACGTAATTGCTTTTTCGGCTTTGAACAAGTTTTTTTCAAAATATCTGTATTATTCATGCCGAGTGAATCGAATAAAGCCGATTCGCTATGAAGCTTGTTTTTAATGGCTCAGCGTAACGCTCTTGAAGCGAATATATGCGCGGTTCCTCGTTGATTATGCTCGTTAGCCTCTACTACGTTTGCTTTCAATTTCCACGTATACGTATACATTTGTGTAATTTGATCCAAAAAGTATTCATGTTACTCGTATCTTTATATTTCATTTTTCTTACATTGATATTAATCGGTTTTCTCTTTCCCTTCTCTTCTTTTCTCGAAAAAATTCATTTTTCATTTCTTCCTTTCTCTCTCTCTCTCTCTCTCTTTCTCTCTCTCTCGTTCGTATCGATAATTTTTGAAAATAAATAAAAAATTGAAGGATAAACGCGAGTTATGATTTAGGGGATACGTCACGATTTCGGGCATAACGTTTTCCTCCCTTCCAATCAAATTTACAGCTTATTCGATTCATTTTGCGGTTTACATCGTCTCGTTTTGATTGACAAGGCTGTGCGGTCTAACCACGGTCTAACCGCAATCTAGCCACGTACCGTTCGTCGTATCGTTTCATGGAAAATTTTGCAGATAGCTATAGGAGAGAGACAGATGGAGAGAACGCGAAAGAAAGGGAGAGAGAGAGAGAGAGAGAGAGAGAGAGAGAGAGAGAGAAAGCTAGGGAGATAGCAATTCATGTGCTGGTGGCGATTTTGTGGATATGATTCGCTACAGGATATATAGATAAGGAAATAGATATTTCACAGGAGGATCGTCATAAATAAAGAATTACTATACTGCATAAATTAGGAGATATTAGCTTGTTAATGCAACTACAATATATCATATATGCATATGTAAATATATTATATATATATATATATGTGTGTGTGTGTGCACATATATGCATGTGAACGCCTTGATATTACGTTGACTATCTGCTAGTACCGCATAGTATGCCACTATGAGAGATGCAATTCGCAGCCGATGGAATTGGGTCGCAACGAATTTGCATTTGAATGCACGTTAGAATAAGACAAAGGGCCGATCTCGCGACGTGATTGGCGGCAACGTGGATAGGAGTGAGGTCATCCTCGAGATTCGTTTGATAGTGCAGCACACATATATACCTACGTACATACAAGTATACGATCCTAGAGAGACGAACTGTATTAAAACTGCTCGATATCGAGGGCAAACGAATAAAATCGATTTCGATCTCGTGATTCGATATCGAGCCACATGCGTCTATCTCGATCTCAAAAACCTTCCCACGGAATAAAGGCGTTGGGGATAGCGATTTTTATATTTCCACATAGTTTCTCCATTCTCTTTCTAGTCTTTCAAATTCGGCATATATTATTTTATTTATTCTCTTATTGAATTGTTTCAAAGTTCTAGGGAGATCACGTATTCATGATTTTCATTGGATTTATCAATCGATTAAAATATTACAATTTTTTCTTTTTCGATATTTAACTATGTTACTATTTACTAAATAGTTTTTCGAGAGTCCGTTATAGTTAGATGAGTTGTTCGCTGTCTCACGAACTTTCGGTTTGCAGATGGTAGGAAGAGTAGTGGTTGGCAAAGGGAAAAGCTTAACCGGCAACAGAAATGCTCGTTGAAGTGTCTCGCATTAGCGTGCACTTTTAGTGCGCGGCATGAGGGTGCAAATAAATTTCCATATTTTCATTTTCCTTTCGGTCATTTTCTCACAGGAGTTTCCTCATTTCTGCTATTACTTTATATTTTCTCTTATCTCTTCAACGTCATAAAATGTGTAAAGCATAACTATGAGAGAAAAGGAATTTGACGTGTATAATAATAATTTTTCCTTTTTCTTTTTTTTCATTTGTTTTCAACTATATCAATACTCTTTGAAACTGTTATCGACAATATCATAACTTATCGGTTTTATTCTGAAAGAATGAGAATATCGAACGAAACAGTAAGCTTACAGTATAGTGGACAGTTTTAATTGAACGAGAGAAGAAACAATACATATTAGAAACTTTAATAGATAGATAAATAAATGGATAGGTAGATATATAGATAAATAAATGAATAGATAGATAAACGAATGGATGGATAGATAGATAGATAGATAGATAAATAAATAAATAAATGGATTGATAGTTAGATAGATAAATAAATAAATAAATCGATGAATAGATATATAAAGAAGGTAGTAGAAATCAAGAGGGAACTAAGGGGTGTCCTTTAACAATACGTTTACGTTACTTTTATTGCGAAGTAATGTTATTGGCAATCGAATAGGCAATACCATCGTCATCGATGTTGGGAAATAGGGAGAAAGACCTCTTACCCGAGCTATAGGAAGCATGGATGTTTTTAGGCAGTTACAGTTGAATCGTTGGTGCTTCTGACAGATCGAGAACGTCGAATAGCGACTTTCCGGTCATGAAATCTTCGATATCGCATAATGGTCTTAACGTAAATCATTCTTACTAGCGAATACTCTCCCTCTCTCTCTCTCTCTTTCTTTTTCTTTTTTGTAATTTTATCGAAGTATTCGAAAAGGAGAAGCAGCGGATCTAGCTTAACAGGATGAATCATACAAGATCGTTAAAGTCATAAGATATTTGAACAATTCAATAAACGTGTCAATAATAAGTTTCTATTGAGGAAATTAAACGAAATTAAAAATGGAAAGGGGCCGTTCGTACTTTGAAGCTTCGATGTTCGTATCATTGAGGAATTTTTCAACGATAAATTTCGCGCCGATCGAAGCGGGAAAAAGAACGGGAAGAACGTTGTTTTCTATGAATCGCCCGGCGCATTAGTCGTTCACTCGTCTAAAGTACGTTCGGCCCGGTGCCAAAGTTTCTGCCTCACTGGGAACGCTTTCATCGTCGTTTTTTCTTCTCTTTTTCTTCTTTTTTCCTTTCATTTTTCTTTTTTTCTCATCTCTTTTTTTTTTTTTTTTTTATCGTCACCTTGGGAACTTACGGAAAATCTGTAAAGCCTCTCATCTCTCATCGAAAACTTGTCTAGCACTTGTCCATCAAGAAAAAGGAACATAAAGAAAGAAAGAGGAAAAATCAAAAGTTGTGAAAATCTTTTGATCGAAAAATTCGATTATTCTTTTTTTTTCCTATCTCTCTTCTTAAACGTAATATATTATAAATCATATATATTTATACATTGTATATGATATATCTTTTCAATGTTGCACTATATAAAATTTTTATATTTCAAAATTGTTATTATCTTTACAATGGAAATGCTTTTGTTCGAATATAATCAATTTCGTATTCTTTTTCTCATCTTTTCCTTCTTTTACTCTCTTTTTCTCTCTTGCTCTCTCGATATGAAGAGTAACCGTTTGGAAAAAAAGTATCCATTTACGTGAAGGTACAGACTTCAAGCTGACACGGTCAAATATCTAAAACTTTCAGTCATATCCCGGCGTACTTTCACACGTAACAGCATCCGGTAGCGTGAGTGCTAAAAATTGCCATATTGGTGGATACGTCGGTAGATATATGTAACATAGGAGTACTCACGAATGAAAGTGTTAAATGGGTTCAGGCTGCCACGAAATGTTGCTTTTACCGGTGTAAACCTTTAAGTAGGTCACTTCCGCCTACGATAATAAGTCTTTTTCCCACGTCTTTTTTCTTTTTTTTTTTTATGCTTCTCGTTTTTTTTTTCTCGCCGAACGACGGTACTGTTATGTGTAATCTTTTGACGGACTCGAGTATCAAGAGAATGAAAATTGAAGAGGTTCTTGCGAACTAAAGAATGGAATGAGATGGAATATATGCGAGAATAAATTTTTGAACGAACAATCTGGAGCAGAAAGAAAAGAGGAAATGTAAAAATTATCTTGGAAATGAAGTTCGTGCGAGATTTCTTTTAAATATTTTCATTAGTTTATTTTAATTAATCCTCACATTTTACAGAAATATTTTATATTGGAATGATTGTATCGAAATTACATGAAATATTATAATTCATTTTCTTTCTTCCTCTTTGTCTTTTTCTTCATTTATTTTTACTTCTGTTATGGTCATCTTTGTTGAGGAGAGCTGAACAGAATTGGGTTCGAAGTAGGACGTTAATAAAACCAGAGCTTTAATTGCTGAATTCCCCATTGATTAATGGCACTTCGAGACAGTCAGGGAAAGAGATGGATGGTACTTCGAACGACTCGACAATTTTAAAGAGGAACATACTAGTTCTCGTTTCTCTCCGACGTTTCAACTTATTAACTTATTCCCGGTTTTAATAAATTATTATTTCCAATAAACATTTATAAAAGCATATATACACATATGATATGTATAATTAACATATACATAAAATATAATATATACATAAAAAAAAAAAAATATATATATATATATATATATATATATTGTTTTAACGAACAAAGATAACATTACTGAACAAACAATAGGAGCAACTAACAGACAGTGTTCGTGATACATCCTTTTCAGCTGCTGCATCTGTTTATAATGATGCGAGGACGTGGTAACAAGACGCATATTAAAAGCGAACGATACGAGATGAAGAGAGAAAATGAGAAAAACGTAGAAGGAGTGAGTAGAGAGAGAGAGAGAGAGAGAGAGGAGAAATCGCGGATAATAATTTAGATAGCGGCGTTGGAGACGATCCCATTTTCTGCAACAGACATAACGGTTTTGCTTTCCCAGGCGGAACAATCGTGTCGTCCTCCCCTTTGCTTTCTTGGCGAGAGCCTGATACCGCTAGGAGAGTCACATAACTGTCATAGGGGTGGCGTGATTCACGTGAAAGATGGCACTCGACCCGATACATTTACGGTCCTATTCGGCGCCATAATTTTATTGTCGCCGGTTAGTCTTTACCAAGCATAGAACACGCCTCTTCTGAAATGACATTACTGACGAATATCTACTGACTCTTCCTAATCGACTTCTTAAATTCTCTTATAAAATGTATTATAATAATAGTAACAACAATAATAATACTACAATAATATTAATTATAAATAATAATTTGTTTCAATAAAGCGAAGAGATTATTTTTCTTTTTGTTTTTCTTTTTTTCTTTTCTTTTTTTTTGTTCAATTCAATAAACATATATCGAAATAAATAAATAAAAATGTATCGAATAGAATGAACATTTGTACGTAACAATATATTTTTCAATCAATACGTAGTTGGAAAGATCTGTAAATATCGATACGTTATATTAGAGATAAAAGCAACTATGCTGATCGTTGAAATTCCTGAAGCGGATAACGAACTGATAACACAAGCGTTAGAGATGCGTACCTAGAACGTTGAAATTCGTGCTCCTCTGATATTTGATACGATCGCTTTTCTGTACGTGCGCGAAATATACTTAGTTTGTCGTTGTCGTCGAATTCATAGGGCGGAAAGAGTAATTAGAGTTTAAGGAGGTACATCGAACTACGTTACATTGTACTATTTCCTATACTATTTCCGTTACCACTTACTATACCAATTTACAGTTTGAATTACCTACGAGATGTAGTTAACGATAGTTCCTCTTGCGTTGATTGCGAAGCTCGTTTAACTTACGACTTTGGTTGAGCAGTTTCGATACGTGGTCCGAAGTAAATTTTATTAAATTCACCGTGTGATTTACGCAAGAAAATTGGAATGGTTTACTATAATGTGAATGTATATATATCTTTAATTACGTAGCATTTAATATTTTTTTTTCTCTCTTTCTCTCTCTCTCTGTCTCTTTCCCTATCTTTCTTTCACTCGGGTTATGCAAAATATGAATTTTGATACGAATTTATAGACTTTGATCAGCGTTTAACTTCATCGTTAGGGATCGTAAGATAACGAAGAATAGAATTGTGACTTACTGTGACTGCGTGCAGGTGCATCACCGGTGATAGAGGCAAGAAGCGGTTCGTCGATAGAGATTTCCATGTCAGCGGATTTTCGATATACATCGGAAATGAAGGCTATGCAGCGCAGATGCAGCCGATCGTTTCGAAACATGTCATTGGTGATTTTAAATTCTATAAGCGATTTCGTCTTTACGGTGTCATCCTCCAGTGAGATCAAGTAGGGTTGTATCCAAAATTGTGAGCTGTTGTTTGTAATCTATAAATATAATACAAACGAATTTATTAGATACAAATAATCTTATTACATATTTTATATATCTAAATATATCAATTCCATTTGATGCCTCGAATATATTATTTTCTTCAATCAAGAACAAATGTAAGAGGAACGTGGAGCATTGGGAATAAAAAAAAGTCTCCGTTTCGTGCACTTTTATTATGAAACATCGTCGCGAGATCGACTCCCATTTTCTTCGTGAAGTAAGAAAGAAAGGCCAAAGGAATAGTAGAGAAAATGGTAGGCGAGTGAGTATCTCTCGGCGTTATTACTTCGGGGAACAAACGAGACTATGCATCAAGTCCGTGGACTCGCGATGACGCGAGACCAGAGGACGCATCCATAAAGCATAAAGCATAAAGCTTGTGCCATCGTGTTGCCCATCTCCTTTCGTAACAACTATCTCTACTCTTTCACATCTCTCTTTCTCTCTTTTATTCGTCCTCTTTTTCGTTCACTTCGCGCTTACGTTGCGTATTTCAGCGCGTAGGCAGGAACAACATAGAGGAATGGAAGGCTCCTCTATAAAGCGTCATCTCGTCGCGTTACGATGCCAGACAGAGAGAGAGAGAGAGAGAGAGAGAGAGAGAAAAGAGAGAGAGAGAAAGAAAGAGAGACAGAAAGAAAAATCGTGTTCCGCCATTTGGCACGCTCGAAAGTTGGTTAGGTTAAATCGAAGCTATGCTAGATATTAGAAAAGGAAAAGAGATCTAGTAGATGTACTATAAAATGCAGACATAGAATTTCCTTCTTCTTCTCAAGATGACTCACGATGAAATACTATCGAAACGTTTCATAAAGAGACGTTCGGTGGTATCAGTGAACGGAAATATCGAATCTCTATATTACTATTACTATATATTTCATATGTCAATCCATAATGCATCAATATCGACACATCGTTAGTTTCTGTTAAAAATTGTCGAGAGAGATAATATCCGTAAGATATATTGCTTCTTTCATTTTATTTCATTTTATTTTTCTTTTTAATTTCAAATATGAAATGCTTTTAATCATATCAAATTTTTGACAAACTCCAAGCTATCCCTTTGATTCTTTTCCTAAATCTTGATTTCTCTTGAAGTATATTTCCAAAAATTCTCAATTCTAGCAGGTAAAAGAAAAAGAGAGAGAGAGAGACCAATGGACAGAGATCACATTTTCAGGAAAAGTAATAAAGAGTGAAGATGTCGGATGAAAGTTTAGAAGTCGAAGAAAGATAGAGACGGAGAGAAAATCTCTCTCTCTCTCTCTCTCTCTCTCTCTCTCTCCTTTTCTCTCGACATTATTGCTTCGAGTAAGGTACGAAATCTTGTATCGTGTACGATGATGACGTCGAAATACTACTAGCCGCGTTCATAAAATGCAAGGAACAAAACTGCTATTGCCGCCGTTTCTGCCGCTGATGATGTCCGCCCTTCTGCATAATCCATCTCTCTCTTTCATTTTTTTCTTTCTTTTTTCTTCTTTTTTTTTATTCTTTTTTCATCGTTCGCAATCACGTGTACGGCTAGAGAATACGGCAAAAGAATAAAAGCAAGAGAGAAAAAGAGAAAGAAAAATCAGAGAGAAAGGGATACACGCACGTTGACTTTTTTATCTATATGACTGTGTGCGCACGTCTTCATTCACTCACCAACACATATATACGTCTTCCTTCAATGTATTCTCAGTGTTTCCCTGGTAATCCTTCATTCTCATAATATCTTTGTAAGCCGTGTTGGTAGATACCTACATATATTCCCTACATGATTCATGTAACTCTCAAAATTTACTTCATTTGTTGGCGCTATTTATTTTCGTTCAATGCATTTTATAGATATTTTCGTTTATTTACGTATGATATATATATATATATGTATTTGTTCAAAATGAAAACATCATCGTCTCTTGTTTTCCATCAAAATATATGTAGCACAAATGTTTGAAATTTACGAATACACGGATATACATTTACTTAAACTATTTATTAGCAAATATTTGTAGGATTTGTAGGTTCAAAAAAAAAAAAATTGAACCAGCATTTCCAAATCCCAAAAATCTGATTAAAATCTCAAAAATGAAATTTTTAAATTTTGAATTTTGAATCGTTGTTTATAAATGTTTATAAATGACGTTCGTTCGAGCATATGCATGAGAATAAGGAGACAACGCTCGCTTCGTTAATAATTAACACTTTAATAATTTCATTGGAAGTACATCAATTTTTATTCTAGAAAATGGTAAATACTTTTGAAAGTAAATACATTTTATATATGTTTAGGAAAAAGTTGTAATTACAAAGCATAATGTAATAATTTAATAATATTCTTGGATAAAAATTCAAGTAAAGAATTTCGTGTATATTATGTGTAGTAATAAAAAAGTTTATGCCGGTCGTGGACCGCTGGAAATAAAAAAAGATTGAGGCATTTAGCTAATACTACTTACAGTTTAACAAAATCAACAAAAATTGGCTGCCGAGAGGTATCGAGTTAATTGTAATGAAACTTTTTATAGATATTATTAACACGGCGTTTAGAGCACGATAATTAAAAAAAATATCCAAATTATCTGAAACTTGATTTTCGAGGTTACTAATCACGATATTTTTTAAACACATATATCCGCTGGATTCGCTATTTCTTTTTTTTTTGTAATTTCCATTTCGTCGTGATCATAATCAACGACCTTGACAACTTTAGTATATCATTATTTTAACTATTAAACGTTCTCACATATTTCTTATCGGCCTTCTTTTAAGTTTTTCACGAACATAAGTAGGAAAATCTTATTCGCAGGGAAAACGAAAAATGGAATAAACCCTTTCTTGAAAAGAAGCAATCTTGAAAATGTTAGTGAGATCGAAAAGAAGTAATGTAATTGAAGCCACGTAGAAGATACGAATTTGTTTTTAGAATCGGTATTACTACATCTCGAGAACGGAACGGTTTACGTGAATTTTCTTTTAAGGTGCCAGTAGAAAACAGTCTGATGCAGAAATGCAACGGGAAATTTTCGTGAATTTCTATTTCATCTTTATTTGAATTTAGAAAGGATAGATTTAACGTTCTCATTAAATTATTTTTAAATTATTCGTGGAAAATTAGAATCCATCCTTTTTCTTTTTTCTTTCTTTTTTTTCTTTGTCTTGTCTCTGTTTTTTTTTTCTTTTTTTTTTTTTTTTTCTTGAACGAAAGAAAATATAATATATAGTTTCTATTTTCTCAGAAAATTACATTTCAATTTGAATTTAATATTGCAAATTTAAGCTCAAGTCTAAGATGTCAGCTTTCTAGTGTTATTACTTTCGAAAACGAGGTGGACTTACGTAATCGACAAAAAATAGGAAAAGGAAAGGATAAAAGAAAACGAAAGAGACTATTGTACCACATTTTCTCGCGATAAAATGTGAGTCTTGTTTTAAATTCGATCCCCGAGCGATCACGGAAGCGATAAGTGTCTTCGAAGCGAAACGTCGAGTGTCGTTCGATTCCTTTGCAAGAGAGCCGTTTTCTCGTTTGAAAGAGAGTCTATATCTGAGTCCCGTAGATAAACTCATGAAAATATCGCTAGCTCTTCGATTGTTCTTGAATTCTTTTCTCTTTCTGCCTTTTCTACTTTCGCACTCGACGCACGTAAATGTGAAAAGATGTTCATGAAGTCACAAAGCCTCATACTTCTCATACTCTTTTCTACCTAGACCATATATTTCGAGGATATATATATATATATGTACGCACGTAAGCATGTACGTATTTCCATAAAGCACTCGACGCGTGCCACGACCTCAAAGATATGCCCACCATCCTTGAATATTATATCTCGAATCCCAGGAAACCACAACGACACAGAGTTAGAATTTCAACGGGTTTCTCGTACTATCAAATTTCTAACGATCGAACTTAATTTTGAGAATCGAAAATTTTGTGTAATTATATTTGAAATTTATATTTTCGACAGATAAATCGAGTAGATATATAACACATGGCTTACTGAAATTATCTATCGTTTGTTCTTTTTCCCTATATGTTTTTTATTAATCTAAACATGAACGAGTAATCGATTAGTTACAAATAATCTTCCCTTCGAGAGATGATATTTGATTGATGATTGCCTATTGTTAATGGTATTGATTCTACGCCTTTCAGATTGCTCGTCTGACAGCAGAGAAAATTTTTCTACTTTGAAAATACTCGTCGATGTGTTTCAAATCCGTAAGAAAGCTTTTCGGCAAAGTCGTGTGAAGCTAAATGGAAAAATAGGCGGCGAGAAAATATCAAAGAAAAGTTAATTCGAAATTGGAAGGTGTGGTTCGATCCTCTTGGCATAAGATCAAATATACCTATATATATACTATATACTATATATATATAGTATATAGTATATAATATATAATATATAGTATATATATATATACACTACGAATACCATAACGTTCTATCCTATATCTAAGACTATCTATATAAGAAAAACACACACATATATAAACGAATGTAGTATAATCAAAAGTATATAAGTAGATAGATATATAAGTACATATATATATATATATATATATATATATATATATATATATATATATACTAGCGTACGTATTAACTGGAGATGTGGTGGAATAGTAGAAGTAACCGTTGGACAATCGATGAGAGCGATTTTCTAACCCAGTGACCGGCTACACCAGACCATCGTCATGGTCCACGCGACTCCTGCACTTTACGCGAGTTAACCACCGGTTGATAGGCCTTCTGCTCTTTCAGGACCTTTTCTACTACCTCTCGAGTTTCTACGGAAACGGAAATTTCATATCAGCCACGATCGTTCAATTTATTCCAAGTGATCGTTATCGTAATTCGCTTGAACGAATCTATTTCTCGCTATCTAATCTCGATTAGTATCGTTAATTAACTCTAAGCTTTCTCTTTTTTCTATTGAGGTTTTTTTTTTCTTTCTTTCCTTTCTCTCTCTCTCTCTCTCTCTCTCTCTCTCATTCTCTTTAATAATATTCATAGATTCAGAGTTATCAAAGAAGTTTTTCTAGAATGAAAGCGCAAAGAACGTTAAAAGAACTTCAAAATCGTCTGTACGAGTGTTCGCAAACTCAATTTATATAGAACGATTTTATTTTCCTTTTTATATTTTTGACTTTTCACGGACCTAAACGCCTTTTATTATATTTCTTGACAAACAAAAGGGAAAACGAGAGAGGACAAGAGTAAGAGACCTGAGGAGTCAATCGAAAATGTCAAAAATTGAGAAGTAAAAAACGATGGGATGGTCGATGGCATTTTCTTAGGAAATAAACGGACCGAGATGCATCAAGACTGCTGAAAAAGATTCAAAATTCCATACCCCCACTATCATTGCTTTCCTTCCTTCCAAAATCGAGAAACATAAAAATAGGAAGCAGTTCGTTCAGACGTGTGCTTTCGAGCGAACAAGCTATTGTTATACGTCATCAGGGCTGGGAGAGATAGAGCAGTTCACGAAACGCGAATTTTCTGTTAGTGTACGAAATAGTTCGGTAGTCGTTGCCACAACGTTCGTTTTATTTCCATCCCGGCGATTTTTCATTCTTCCCGTTGTTGAAAACATAATCTCTCTGTCTCTTTCTTTTTCTCGATAATTATAAAAAGTAATGTAAACGTAGATAAATTTCACCCTAAAATCTTTACAACATGATGTCAGAATAAAAACATTTTCATATTTTCCTTTGTATTTTCTTTTCCTTTATATTTTTATTCTAATTTTTTACCCGTTAAAAATCATAAAAATTATTCAATGCTAACCGGAACAATGACGACGACGACGACGACGACGACGACGACGACGACGACGGGAACGATGAAAGGAGGACGCGAGTGTCCGATCGAATTTATTTCTAGCTCGTACGCTGTAAAGTTTCATATTTCATTTTTTAATTAGCGAGCGGAGTCGTAATTCGATATTTCGTAGTTCTCCCGTTCGAGATCAATCGAGCTCTCACTCCGACGCGAATTAAATTTATCGAGATATATATCGTGATACGCCCATAGAAAGTGGGCGACACGTAACGGTGTTTCGGGGTGCGAAGAGGTGGAAGAGGAAGAGGAGAAATAGGAAGGGGTAGGTGCAAAGGCCGCTACGATGCCACCCTATGCAAATAAATCGTTATTCCGCGGCATTTGTTAAATCAACCAAATTATTCCGTTAAATCGCAATTCGAACTGCACACTGTCGGAACATATTGCTACGTTGCTACGGCAAAAGTGGTTTACGTGTTTACAATCGTATAGATTTAAATCCCCTCGCCTCTTCTTTTCCTCTTCTCATCCATTGGGTTTCCTTCCCTTTCAACGATCGGTAACAAATCGAGAACATTTTCCATTATATCGATGGATAAGATCGATCGTGAAACGTTTATCTTCTCTTTGAATTATATCGGAGTTACGTGTAAATCCGTACGATCGATATCTATTAATTTATCGATCAATACAATTTTATTACTTTCTTTCTGAACGATCTCATGTTACATCTTTATGTCGTATTTCTATGGATTTAATTAATCGCATTAGTTAATAATTAATTGTAACCGTAATCAGGATAATGTTGCGTTTGATGAAGCAAAGAAAGTATAAATAAAAAAGATGAAAAGTATAGATCGCAGAGTAAACCTTTGGAAAAGAATAATAAGAAAGGCGAAGAGAAAGCCGAGAAAAACGGAATGAAAAGAAGGTAACATAGAGATATAGAGAGGGGAAGGGAGAGAGAGAGAGAGAGAGAGAGAGAGAGAGAGAGAGAATAAAAAAAATAGGATTGGGCAGATGTAGAGTTTTCCATCTGGGATTTTCGTCGAATGTTATGTAAGTTATAAAACTGAATATAGAAATAATGGAATAACTGGAGAATAAGTAGAAGAAGAAAGCGAATAAATATAGAAAGAGATAAAGAGATAATAATAACAAGAGAAATACTCACATGGTCTCCGTTGAGCATCCACGTAATGGCAGAGGCTGGACGGGATGCACCGGAGGTGCAATTCGCTCTGAGCATCTCTCCAACTGCTATGCGCTCCTTTTCACTGCCGATAGTCGGATCCGTTTTTGGGGCGTCTAAGGCATAATAATTATGTCGTTTAACACATGGGATTCTTGCTCGCCGGCATTAATTCGACATCTGGCGAAATGCCAGAGACCGACCGGAAGTGTATTTCTTTCTTCTATTTTATTTGAAGTCAACCCTAACTCCCGTTTTCTTGGCAATTTTATTGTCTTTGAGAAGATCGTTCGCGCGGTTTTCCTTCGAACTCCAACCGCGTAACTTTCCGCGATCGTACGTTACACTGGACTTTTTCCACGTAGCGCGGAATACGCTGACGTCACGTTTTCAGCTTGCTTTAGACCATTGAAAAAAGAGAGAGAGAGAGAGAGAGAGAGAGAGAGAGAAAGAGAGAGGGAAAATAAGAGGGAAGATCGAATCCCCTAATCTACGGAGAAAGAATCGTGGCGGTTTCCGGGAATGGGAACCGTAAAGGGAAATCCCGTGCCGCGAGTTATGTGCCTCTAAAGTTCTCGTTAAACGTATCGTCGTTATTTGCGAAAAGCGGGACACAAGGAATGTCGCTATTGCCGGCCAACGATCGATCCTATGCCCCCAATCTTCCTTGTCCTTTTCCTCTCCTCTTTCTGTGCTCTATTTCATCGGTAGCTTTTTTTTTTATTGCTTCTTTTTTTATGTCCGCTCTTCTCTCCGGAATTCGTGTGCTTTAAGAATCAAGGCTGACGGCAGGAAGGGAAGAGCATTTTAATCCTCCAACATGTGAAAACATTGTTTATAGTGAATGGTATAGATCAAACCTTATACTCCTCCCACTATCATGATACTGAATAATTGCAATTTTTTTGTTTTTTAGAATTTTACGTTTTTTATTGTTAAATTAATTTAATGTTTTGTATTGATCAGAGACTACGGTTTTTTTACGCTATCTTAATTATCTCGAATAGGTATTTCAAGTAACATAATCCGATGAAAATATTGGAATATTCAATAGAAAAAAAAGAAAATGGAAGAGAGAGAGAGAGAGAGAGAGAGAGAGAGAGAGAGAGAGGCACAGGAAATACGAACGCCGCGAATTATAAGTGGAAATGAGATTTTAATTCCGAACAAGGTAATTTGCTGGTAGGAACCGAACTTTCGAAAGGTAATAAAACCATTGAGAGTAGGATATCTCGTATCAGCTCGTTTTCATGAATCATAACGCATCGAATAGGTTATTATGAGTTTTCGAAAGTGTACTTACCTACGACCATCATTTTCGCTCTTTCGATCAACGTGTGATAAGATGGCACACCGGCTGATACTTCGCACTTGTACGTCCCGGTCAGATTTCTGGACACGTCGACCAGGGTGACACTAGTTGTATCAGATGCGGTGACCTGTGAAACAATATCGAAGCTTAATGCATCCCGAGTTTCGAGTTTCTTTTTGTTCCTGTTCTTTCAAGCTTGCCTCATCACGTGAGGTACGTTATATTTCAAAGCCGTTTTAGCTTCCATTCTATTTATTTTTTCTCTTCATCCTCCTCTCTTGTTCTGTCAATTTTCTCTTCCACCATGTATCGGGCTCGTACGATCGTAGCTCTCGTCGAAAGCAACACGGATATTACTTCGCATTCTGCCGCACCATCGACTCGCCGAAATCGATCCTCCGCGCGACTAAATCTCGATCGGCTCGACTCCACTATCGTTATAACCCATCCCCAATCCCTCACCCCCCATTTTCCTTCATCTCACCCTTTCGTACTTTCATCCTTTTTTCAGCTGATATTTATATGCATTGCAAAGATCTTTCTCTCTTCCTCCAACTCTTCATACTGCTCCGTTGTTCTCTCCGATTCGTTCATCTCTTCTTTTATCGTCTCTGTTTCTTCATTCATTCTACTCTCTGCTATTCTATCTTTCTCTTTTTTCTTTTCTTTTCTTTTTTTTTTCTTTTTTTTTTTTTTTTAACTCTCTTTATCAAGGACGGCCGATGAAAGAAATTTCAACGAATCCAAAGAGAGGACCATATACGAAACGAACATGGAAGTGTTCCGATTGGGAAAATTATAATTATTGAAGATATATTGAAAGAGTAAAAAAATTTGAGTAAAAATTTGAGACTAAAAGAGAAACTTTATTTAAGCAGTGCCATTATATTGTATAAAATGATCGATACAATTTTATTTATTCTTTTAATAATAATTATCTTTTTTCAAATAATATGATTGAAAGTATATTCTTTTTATCATATCGATGTGACTTTTTTTTTTTTCTTTTATCACGGATAACAAAATATTGTTAACAACTTTTTGTCCATTTCCAATATCAGCTTGATAGATAGGTCGTTCGGACGAGATGACCATGGTCCATAACTTTAATTTGTTTCGGAAAAAAGGGAAGAGAAATACATACATACGTGGAATTTTTACAACTTGATCGATCACATGGATCAAACACAGTGAAAGCCCGCGGGCTTGGGAACCCATGGGACATGTCGCGTGCAAATGCTTGTTTAATCGTTGATCCTCACTGCTCTTGTGTCTACGGTTTTGAATTTCAACGGTGGTGGACACGCGATATCGCAATTTTACGGAACGTAAGCACGAATGATAGAAACTCCGTTTATCTTCTGTCATGCGCTAACGTATTTCAAAGATCAGAACGATGGATAAAATCGTTGAATAAATCTCTCTGAATTAACTTTAATAAGGCACATTGTGTGTACTGCGCATCGATACAAAATAAAAAGAGACAAAGTTATTTAACGATATTAATACCCGATAAAAGGTATTAACGCAGAAAGTAGAAAATTATTTGGCGAATTTAAATCAATTTTATACTTTTATATTTATTTATCAGAAAACGATTGTACTTGAGACAAAGATATTGAATAAAATTTGCTCATTCTTTTATTAACAAAAATTTTTTCCTACTGACATTATTTTCAAGACTGGTTAAATCGATGTAGAATATTAGATCATCACAGATCTCTCAAGTAATCTCATTTTTTTTTAAGGAGGAACAATTTCCCCCTTCACGTCATGCCTTATTTAACTCGTAAAATTTTATATAAGGGCGGTTTCATCGCATAAAATACATTTCTATTATTGACTATGATATTTCGTGTAGGTATCAGAAACAATCAATTATTTAATAATATTAAATTCTTTTCTTTTAAAAATATTTCGCGAAAATAATATCAAAATTGATATAACTCTCGAGTAATAATATGAGAGTATAAAATTATAATAAATTCAGTGAAATAATTAGAATGATTGTAAACATTGCATATTATTATAATCCGAATTTGTTGGAATTCAATGAATCAATAAATTCGATAAAGCGTTTCTCGATTTCGAATAAGTGTCTAGAAAAAGTATAAAATCTATCGTTCGATGTAAAAAAAAAAAAAAAAAAAGAAAAAAAGAAAAGAAAAAAGTAAAAAAGGGAAAGAAATAGAAGAAAAAAAATCTTATTACGATAACGTAACGCATATTGACATTGGACTAACATTTTCGACGATTTTCTTATCGACTTGAGCTTATGCTCAACGTGAAAAGGATTGGAGACTCATTTTCACAAATGCACCCAATGGAGAGAGATCGTAACCGGGTGCGAACGATTTCGCGGTGTATCACCGTAGGGATGAGGGAAAGAAGAGAGAAAAGAGACAAGGTATTTCAACGGGAATCTCAATATTCAGAACGGAATGAATTTTTGTAGTACCGATGAAGGATGAAAAATGTACGATACCTACTGTTTTTCGACAGTCTCGTTTTCTCTTACGAGAACTTGGTAAAATTGAATTGGTGGCACGTTCGATGAAAGAAGTGAAGAAAAGAAGGGAAAAAAAACGGAAAGAAAGAAAGAAAGAAAGAAAGAAAGAATCGAAAAAGAGTTTCTTTTGTACAAAATGAAGTCTATCTATCCTCTCTTTCTCTTTTCCTCTTCCATACTTTTTCTTACTACCAAGAACGATGCTTTACAGGGTGGACTTTTAAAACTCACAAACGATCCCTTGTCCTTCTTTCTTGTTCTTTCTGTTTCATTCTTCGGCACTTCTTTTCTAAAATGTTCGGTCACTTTCTGGATCACCGTTACTTCTATGTACACGTACATAAGTATATGTATAAGTATATATTTACTCCAAAGAATGCTCGGAACGTTTCTATAGTTCAATCCGTCTTACTACTTTCTCTTTCCTGTTTTCTTTCAACGTGGTTCGATATTGTTTGTGATAAAAAAAAAAAAAAAGAAAAAAAGAAAAAGAAAAAAGAAAAAAGAAAAATACAGCTAGCTTCTAACTGTAGAAGCATTAACTAGTCTTGAGAGGATATTTTCTCAGAGGACTTCGAAACTCTTTCTTTTGAATCTATGAATAAAAGACCGTAAGGAGGACGTAGGGAGGGTATACTCGACGTTATTAGAGATACACGTCTTCCAAGTAACCATAATCTCGTAAGCCGATGTAATATTTCAGTGTTCGCATCTATTTGCCAGGGAACGAGGAACTATGCTTTTTTGAAAAAGAGAAAGAAGAAAAAAGTCGAAGGGTAAAAAAAAAAATTGAATGGCTCAACGGCATGTGCGCGAAGAAACGCGAAAGAATGATGGCATGGTGCTAAGAAAACTAATGCTACAAGAGATGTTTTCTTTTGCATTTCTTACCTTGTCTTTTATCTGGTAAATCCGTAGAGAGATGAGGAGATAGGAGATTGCGACAGAAAGAGAGAGAGAGAGAGAGAGAGAGAGAGAGAGGGGCGGGACAAGTAGGAAGAAGAACGAAAAAAGCAAGAGTGATGGAAAAATTGACAATAGCTTCTTCAATTTTTCTTATCATCGATAACGAATTATAACAAGTTTAACAACTTCTGTTCAACTCTGTAATTATAGTCTCGTAATACGGACTCGATTGACTCGTTATTAATAACTCGAGTTAAAAGTAAGTTAAAACTGTCGTTCGTACAGCTTTCGGACTATCTGGATAAATGAATGTGTCTTTGAAACTTTTCTTAAAAGTTCTGCAGCTTTTTTATCTTTTCTTTTTTTTCTTTTCTTTTTTTTTTTGAAAGATAAAGAAATAGAGATATTGGGAAAGATAGAGATATTCTTTATCGTATTGGAAATGGGATAAAAATTTAGCTTAATCAACGCTTCCATTTCAAAGAAGATAAATGTTACGTAACAGTAAGGAAAAAGTGTCAATGTCGAAGTCAAGAATGTAAAAAATAAAAAAAAGAAGATAAAGAAAAAATCTTTGACTCGTATTTTTCTTTTGAATAACTATATACGTATACGTATGTACGTCGACGCCTATCGCAAAGCAATATATTAATCACTCGATTTCTGACTTTCGTTGCGGCCTGCAAAATAAATCCAATATCGCTTTTTAATTACACATCGACCGAGTGGTTTCCGATTCGCATTAAAGCGTGCTCACTGCTTCTGGTTCGCATCGCACTGGATACGTGTAATGAATGAGGGTATGGCAAAACCGCAAGCGAAATTTTTGAGTTATTAACGTGAAAAGTAGCGTTTAATCGTTTCTCGATTCGGCGAGTCGGTTTGAACTGACGATAGATTGTTTCGTTCCGCATGATATATATCGCACTTGTCGTTTACCTAAACTCACATAATTGAGAACAATTCTTCGTTATAATTTTAAAACTTAAATACATACAATTGTTGAATTATAACACATTGATATTTAATATACCTTAATGCTCGATGTAATAACGTACATGTAATAATTTTCTTCATCGTTAAATTTGATTTAAAAGAAAATTATGATAATATAATTTTGCCATTACTTCGGTTCTATTATTTATTTAATTAATCAATATAATATTATCCTTTAAATATTTCTAATGAAAATAAATTAATTATGTATTAAATGGATTAAGAGAAAATGATATTGAATTGACGAAAGACGAAAAAAGAAGAAAAAAAGAAATGAAAAAAAAGAAACAGAAGGAAAGAACGATCGTTATCGCGAAGTAGGTAAAGGATATTCTATGTGTTAAGAAAAATCAGGGAATGAGGGAGGTGTCCTCGATCGCGAAGGCGTTGACTCGATTCTCGTGAAACACGGAGCTCGCTTGACCCAGGTTCAAATTCACTCGAACGGAATTTCAAAGGGTCGTGTCGCGGTCGTAGCGCCGTCCGTAAATCAGCCCTATCGATTTCTTTCTTCTCGACGAACTCGAAGGATTTTAACCGTTCGACATGGTGTTACCTACGCTGTTGAACTTTTCCATGTATGTACGTAAGTATATATATATACATATATATTCTGACTTCTCTGTGTGCAGCTGTTTGAGTTGGTCTTGAGTAACTTGAGAGAGAGAGAGAGAGAGAGAGAGAGAGAGAGAGAGAGAGAGAGAGAGAGAGAGAGAGAGAGAAGAGAAAAAGTTAAACCTTTCGTGGTAGTATGTTGGAAAAGGCATCGAAACCCTTCCGTTTATCGAGACTCGTTCGCTCGTAGAAAAATATATTATAGTCGTGAGAGGTGTGACTCCAGAGTAAAAAGCGATGCATTCGAAGCCGAGCGGAAAAATCAGGTCGGTTTACTGTTCTTATCTTTCTTTCCTTCTTTCTCCTCTCTCTTTCTTTCGAAGTCGGACAAGTACACGACGCTGATAAATGTCTGCCTCGAGTTTCGTCCTGCTTCGAGCTTTCTTTAACTGTATTGTCTCTTGTTCGCTCGTTCTCTCGCTCACATTGGCTGACTCGCGAGAAAATTACGCGTTTTCTACGGAAAATTTTGCAGACCGACCGACCGACCGACCGACCGACCGACCGACTATTGAGCAAAGGAGTGAAGTAAAAAGGGAATGAGGGGGAGTTCAAAATCGCTTATTACGCGTCTACATAGTGGTTTAAATCAAAAAGACGAGGAGGAGAGCACGACTACCTAGAGAGAAAATTTTATACCTCCAGGTTGAAAGACAATTAATCATCCATCTTCTCACGTTCTTCGCTTTCTGGAATCTGGCAGAAAGTATGCATTCGCGGTTAATGAGGATGCCGTAAGTTGACTGAATTCTATCGAAAGTTCGTCGTCTCTTCTATTTTCACGTTGGTGTCTTCCTGTCGATGTGCGATGGGCTATGCTTCAATCATTTTTAATTTTGTTCTCTTTCTATTTTTTTCCTTTTTTTTTCCCCCGAGAATCGATAAAATAATAAATAAAATTATGAGAATTTTCATTAGAGAGATTATAACGTTTAATCAATCCTTTTTAGATAATATATTTTTCCTTAATTTTATTCTTTATGTAGAGCGTAAAATTGATTACAATATTTTATTTTCATATAATATATACTATAGATAAATGTCGTTAAGGATTGTTCAAATCGTATTACTTAATACACATTTTATATTATATCTTCTATTTGTTATAACTTTTTATACAA